>NC_035446.2:168887328-169225661 GCF_002127325.2 Helianthus annuus
TTTCTATTTGTGTTTTATATTTTTATTTATAAATTTTCTTTTCTTTTTTAATAAATTTTGATAAACTTTCTTAGCAAAATTTAAAAGGCTTGTATAAACTTACATATAAACTTATAAAGATTTGTATATGTTCAATAAACTTAATAGTTTGTAAAGTTTAACAACTAAGAATTTATATAGATTTGTGTAATTTCAAATGATATGAAAATATAAATAACTTATTATAATAAGTAAATTAGTTATGATAAATAAATATAATATAAGATGAGAAAAAATTGATTCAAAAAGAGAGAGATTGATTGACAAAAGTTATGGAGTGAAGGATGAGAAAATATTGCTACATATGAATGAAGGTTTGATAGTTGGTATACAAAGATGTAACACCTCAAAAGTATCTAATGTTTAATATTTACCTTGAGAGTAAATAACATGAGCATAACAACTAGGATAAAAGTTTAACTAGTTAAATTTTGTGTGTTTTATTATTTAAAATGAGTAAATGGGGACTTTTTGTAACACTCGTCTTATAATTTCATTTTATAACCATAAAATACGGACTTTTTAAATTCGAAATTCGTGACCAACAAAAACTTAGTTAATAACTAAGATGTATGTCATTATGGTATTTAAACATAGTCGACTAACTAGATTAAAATGTTCAACATTCAAAAGAGTTTACAAAACAACATGTTTTAAACTAGATTAGGTTAGCGCGGAAACATTCAAAACTTGTGTTCGGTTCTTGGTTTCCTTACTTGATCAACATCCACAACAAACGAGCATCACCTATGGTCAAAACCACATTAATCGTTAGTCTTGACATCTTAATATTAAGTAAAAACGAGTTCTATTGCTTAAATAATAAACAGAACTGCCAAACTGTAAGCCACGGTTCAGAATCGTGGCCTACGGTTCGCCCAGCTCAAAGCAGAACTGCCAGACTGTGAGCCACGGTTCAGGACCGTGGCCAACGGTTCGCCCAGCTCAAAACAGAACTGCCTGACTGTGAGCCACGGTTCAGGACCATGGCCTACGGTTCGCCCAGCTCAGCCTTCTTATTTTTTTCGTTTAATTTCTCATAACTTTTTATTTACATATCCGTTTTAGCCGATTCTTTTTCCTATATGTCCGTATTAAAATTACGGATCTAACCTCATAACTTTTAAGGTACGTGGCTACATGATTCATTAATTATTTTAGCTAGCTAATGTTGCTGATTCAAAGAAATGGTTGTGAAAATGATTATAAGTGGAAGTGGTTGCTCATAAGTGATGGTATTCACAAGGCAAACCAAGTGGGTCAACTAAACATAAACGCAAACCGGGTAACTGGAGCGTGAAACATAAGAATAATGAGCCTGGTTAATGGGTTGTAGTTGAAAGGGAATAATCCCATGAAAATGAAAAGAATGTGGAAGGTTTAAGCTTAAGTGCTTGCACATCATAACGGTCAACTAAACATAAACGTAAATCGGGTAACGGGAGTATAAAAGACAAGAATAATGAGCCTGAGTAATTGGTTGTAGTTGAAGGGGAATAATCTTACGCAAAAGAATGCGGACTATTTAAGCTTTAGTGCTTAAATGTCAAAACAGGTCCAACAAACGTAAACCAAACCGAGTAACGGGAGTGTAAAAGCATAATAACAATGAGTCCGAGTAATGAATTGTAGTTGAAGGGGAATAATCCGATGAAAATAATACAGACGATTTAAGCTTTAGTGCTTAAATGTCAAAACGGGTCAAATAAACATCAACACAAACCGGGTAACGGGAGTGCATAAACATAATAATGATGAGCCCGGGTAATGGGTTGTAGTTTAGATATGATAAGGAATGAATTCCGGATGAAAAAAATGAGTTTGGATTGATTTGGATGTGTTTTGGTCGAAAAATGAGAAAAATTGTCTAAGGCTCGAAATGCCCTGCAGTTGGGCAAACTTTATGGAAAAACAAAGGTGTTGCGTCGCGCGACATGAAGGCTCTTCCTTTGTCATGTGATGCGAGGGAGGCAAGCCAAAGGCTCCGGTCAATAGCAACCTCTCGCGTTGCGCGACAGGTTAATCCCTTCTCCGTCACGTCGCGACGAAGGGTAATTCTAAAAAAATGTTTAATAAATTTTGTTTACGTTGGTTCGTTTAACACATTTATTTTAGGTGATTTCTAATGCTTGAAATGTTTAACGTGTTATAGGTGATATCTAATCTACGTCATGGATGAAGATCATGTCATATGAAGAACCGAACACAACTCAAAACCGATGCTTCCGTGCTTTTATCACTTATCTTTCTATTAACTTTAAGTACATGTATTTTGTAAAAAAAAAAAACGAAACCTTTAAATATCTTCGCACTTTATGTGAAGTTGGTATGAATTTAAGGAACATTTTAATGTAATCTGACGGGTATTACAAGAGACCCTACATCCATTAACCACAAGGGAGATGAATCTAGGCGATATTTCAATCTAATAATTATATTATCTGTGCTATGGTAAAAATTAAAATAAGGGTAAATTAGTCCTTTAACACTAATTATACTTAAATCCTTTATTTTAATTAGACTTCAATTCCCACATCTTTAATAAAATTAGTTACCCCACAATTTTTAAACAAACATCATTTTTTCATACGTTACTGATTTATAAAAAAATACACCATAAAACAATCATTTTATTCTCTTTAATTTGGGTATAATATTTCTATAGTTTTTTTTTAATTAAAAGAATTTAATATGTTATGTTATTAACAATGTTTAGGGTAAGCAATAACCGAATCAAAAACAGATGAAGCTGAACCTAAATCAACCAAAAAGCAAATTAACTAAAAATTGATTAACTAAAAACTAATCAACGAAAACTTGGTCATCGTTGTTTTTTGTACCCTCGCTTAACCAAAATTAATTGAACCGAACGGAACCATTTATATTTTCATGTATTTCTAGCTTTTATAGTTTCGTTCATGCATTCCATATTAAACGAATTGAACAATTTCATGTATTTATACATCAATTTCATGTATATATACCTTAATTTTATGTACTTCTAAAAAAGAGACCAATGACTTCGATTTCGCCTTAGGTTGAGGATAATAACCGAACCACTGAACCATGCACATAAAAAAAGCCTAGACCAAAGGTTTTGTCGTTTTGGTTTGATGATTAGCTGAAAAAACCGAACCAAATGGCCATTAATAACGAAACCAAATGGTTTTAAAATCCCTTTAACCATAATTTTGATTTCGATGACGATGAAGACTCAAAACCCAACAAAGTAAAAATTTTGTGTTTTCCGACGTATCACATGAACAACCTACTAGTAGATATGCATATATCCTTTTTACACTTTCACCTATTTTTTTCCATATATTCCAAATTCAGTGTTTAAAACTAAATACTTTTAAAGATGACACACATTTTGTTCTATTTACATGATATCGATGGATATATTAGCTGTTTGATTGACAACTAACAATATTAACATTTATGTAAAACTAATGTATTATTATAACTAGCTTAAGACCCCGTGTGTTACACGGGTTGATTAAAGATAATATCTTATCATCATCGTTTACATAAATGTTATAACTGAATACACGTTAAAACACAAACGAATTTCTAAGATTACCACGACAAATTGAAATACATGAATATGCAACGATCACAATTCGTTTGAAAATCTCCTTGAAAACACATTGGTTGTTTTATATGTAGTGTTAACGTCCTACGTTAAATACTGCTATATACACCACAAGTCGTTAAAAGACTTCTTTATACACTTATTTAGAACCAACCTTTTAAAATTCTACATGTTGAAACGGGTCAGGTCAAAACCAATACAATTCACTTGCATATTAGTTTTAGTAAAGCTTTACAGTGTAGCGCCCAGTTAGTTTGACTACTCAAGCTCAAGCTGAAAAAAATGGGCAAAAATGATAATTCTGAAAACTACAAAGTGTATCAATTGTCTTTTAAAGAAATGATATTAAGCATACATGGCTTAAGAATCTTTTCGTCATTTCTAAAGAGACGATAATATCTTTTCTTTGCAAGGTGTCTTTGTTGGGTTTTTTAAACCATGTTCAGAAACCAAGGAGACTAAACTTTAATGCGGGGCAAGATGTGTGCGGCCGGTAACGGGTCAAAGCCAGACCATGTTGAAATTGACCATCATTTAGTATGGGCCAAAATGGGTTAAGTTGAAATGGCCCGATATAATTTTTTAACCAAACTCAAAACAATGTTATTACACTAACCATATAAATCTATAAATAAAACCGATTTAGAAGATTATATGCTTTAAAAATAGACTTCAGACAACTTTCAAGTATGAACCCATTTGAACCGTAAATTCAATGAAAAGAGTTCAAAAACATATATTAAAAAAGCAAGAATGCAATAACAAAGAGTCATTAATCATTCATGATACTCAAACACTCCTAAACGTATATTTTTTTTATCATATCATCAGAATAAACAAATGAAGATTGCAATTTTTCATCAAACCCATAAGGCTACAAAATTAAATATCATTGCAAAAAAACCTAGCTATTATTGATTTTGCAGTAAAATAACTCTAACTTACAAATTGAGCCCTAATTCTACAAAACTAATATAATACGTCAGTCGAATCGCATATAATCAATCAAACAGAAGAATATTAATCAAATTGTAAACTACGCCACTATAAAGTATTTATTAAAATACCTAACCTGTAAGTTACATTCTGTTGAAGTTACTTCAACAACCTTCTAACCAAAAAACAAAATCTATATAAGAATATTATATGGATCATGATCAAACACTGCAAATAAAGTACTTTTGTTTACATTTACATCATGTAATAATGGCATTTAGAATAAGATTTTAGAGTTATCAACTAACATAATAGGGATATAAAAACCACAATGAATTTAATTATAATGACGTGCTATTTAAAATCTAAACAAACCTTAAATGAAGATTAATAAATTGGCAAGTTAGTACATCATTTTAAAGTTTTTAAACTGAAATCAAGTGCCCGAAATCCCAAGAGCTGGTGATCTGACCCATACTGGGTCATATGACCAGTACACACACATATATATAGTACATTGGCATTCCTTAATCATGTATTGCCTTAAATTGAAGGACAAATTTATAAAATATAAATCAAATCACCAATTTTTATAATAATTTTTTTTGAAAAATAATTCATAAGTTTACATAAGAAGTTGCCTTCTCTACGTTGAGACTTGATGAGAACATATATGTTTTCCAAATGGGTTAAGATAAACTGGAACACACTGAGTGCTTTGCTTCTGTTAGGCTCAATGTGTGCTTAACATATATTTCATTAGCCTTTCGCTCAAAGTTAAGAGTGTTTTTTTTTTTTTTTTTTTTTTTTTGCAACACAAACATAATATTACCAATAACCGTGTCAGCCTGCATGGCATAAACCGAGTCAGCCACCAATTACATATGCATAAACAAACCAAAAACAAAACAATAGTATAGTAATATTACCATTTACCGGTAGCTGATGGTATGGCTTGTCCAGTATCATTGGTACCCATATCATAATTAAACATAAGATATGATTAAATTAATTAAAAATAAGATATGATTAAACAGTCAATGATGAATAAACAAAGAAATGATATGACTTTTCCACTTGACCATCTATGAACTTTGACCATTCCATTGACCATCGGTTTAATTTACTCCAAAACATTTTTTAAGATTAGGCATAATGATACTCAAAATAGAAGGCAACCATGATACTCCTGATCTGTTATAACTTAACACTTATCCGACCCATTCAAGCTATTTGGCTCCATAACCAGGCCATCCCAAAGGCCACTTCACATCTGGTTGAAGCAAAGTGTACTCTTGCTCAACTCCAAACCTAAAATCAGATTCGGTTAACCAAATTAATCAGTTAGTCTGAATACAGAATATTAACATACACCGACTTCTGTCTATTTGTTTTTCAAATGAATTAATACCCTTCTATATAGAAAGGAGATATAGACGAACATGTTAAAACAATAAAATCGTCTCGTTAAAGCTCAATTTGCCCACAATCATTTAACTAAACACAGATTGAAAATAAAATAGATGAAGATCCATATTAAGGAATTTCATGATCAATCAATTTCCCTACACTTTTTTTTACCAGAATCTCATACTTATTACCCACAATTTTTAACTTCTTATTATCAAAATCTCATACAAAGTTTGACATGGAAATTAGTAGTGACCATTAAAATCAAATGCCTGACTAAATATATTACGTAATGTGAACAAATTATGAGGAAAATAACAGTATAACCTATGAAGTAAGAACCCTAGGGATGAAATTAGGGCATATCGAAGTAAAACCATAAAAAACTACTAAAGGCAAGAAGACAATTAAATCGGGTAATACATTGAAATGACACGATGAAGTTTGCATGTTAAATATTAAAGTTCCATCAAACTCACCCTATGACTCATGATTGAGTTATCTATTTAAAAAGACACGAGCATCATATATTAGCGTTTTATAAATGAATCAAAGTTTATGTTTATTGTTCTTGTTTTAAAAATTATGCAATTTTTTCAACAAAAAACACCAAAACGGCTGCTTTTTTCGACAAAAAAATGCCGTTTTGCCGGAAAAAAACTGCCCAAAATACTGCAGTTTTTTCAACTAAAAATGCCCAAAACTCTGCATGTTTTTTCGTGTAAAAACTACCAAAAAATCTGCAGATTTTTACAACTAAAAACCCCCAAAAACTGCATGTCTTTTCGACTAAAAACAGCCCAAAACTCTGCAATTTTTCGTGTAAAAACTGCCCAAAACTTTGCAGATTTTTGCGACTAAAAACACCCCAAAACTGATTGTTTTTTTGCTTGAAAAATGCCCAACAAAATGTAGTTTTTTTCGACGAAATATGCAACGTTTTAAATAAATTCTGCAGACCGGTTTTTTTCTGCATGTTTATTTCTGCTAACCAGTTTTTTTCGACAAAACTGCCCAGCACGTTTTTTCTGCTTTCGACTAAAAACTGCCCAAAACTGCATGTTTTTTCGACTAAAAGCTACCACTTAAATGGGTTGAAGATTGCTCAAACTCTATATTCAATGGACACACACGCCTTAATCTTTTTATTAAAAGAGTTAGATTATAATTATAATTGTAATAGTAATAGTATTGTTTTAGTAATCATAATAATGCATTAGTTATTTATATAAAAAAAATAGAAAAAAGGTTAGTGAGCTAACCCAACCCGGCCGGTTGTTAGCCGTACCAAAAAATAACCCATTTCCATCGGCACCCGTTTTCCAGCTCAATCCACTAACTACTGGTAATTTTCATGCCCTGTAGCGTAGTTAAATTTGTGAGATAATTTAAAGAGTTTTAAGAAGTTATGTATCACATACACGTCCTCAATAACTTACCATCTCCCTTGAACCGAGTCAATTAGGTGGTGAGGTATTAAGAAGGCTGGTACTGAAGCCTGAAGAGAATCCTCTGCTTGGCCATGCTGGTAAATGATGTAGCTTTAAAGTTGATTCTATCCAGCTAATACTTGGCGATTAAACAATTTTTAAGGGCATGCCTACATCTCATTTAGTTGACTTGTTGATGAATGACATACATTGGATAAGCTCTATAAGCTGCAGCATACATACTTGGGTCATTGAGTGGCGTCATCGCGTACTCATAGCCATCATAAATATGCCCTCCATAGTATAGTGTGGCCTGGCCCACCGGTTCCCAAAACCGTTCCTCATCTGCAAATTTTTATATAAATTTTGAGATATCGGTTTAAAGAATGTGTAAACGTGACATCCTCCGTTAACATAAAAGAAATTAATAAAATGGTCAATGTTTTAACGTAGTCAAAGATAAATGATTCAAACGGGCCGAGCAGGTTTCATTGGGTCAAAGTCGCCTATGTTCATGTAAATGCTTATCTTATCTTAAATCATTTTATTTAGAAGAAGTTAATATATAATTTAGGCTAAACTAATCAGAATCAATCGAATTCAGTAATCCATAGACATTGAACTTACACTTGAAACTACAACATCCGCGTAGAGCCAAACCAGTTTCGAATTTTGATTTTTATTTCAAGCTTCAAGTCTGGTGATTTTTTTTTAGTATGGCCAAACTAAGAACGATATATATTAATAATCAACTAACTTCAAATATAAGGATCATGGACAACACAAAGACCAACCTATATTATGCCACATCTATGTCTTCTCATATCGTTGAGTCTAACCTTCAACCACTTGCACCTTGAGCAACGGTGGTGCCATGTCACCAGCCCACTAAGCATTTGGAATTTGAGCAGATCATTGGTCACCCATACCAAGTGCACCTGCTGCAGGAACTGCCACATAATCATCGACATGTTCAATTACCAAAGAATTGTGCAAATAATTGAGCATTTTAGTGAAAAAAAAATTACTAACTTTCATGTAATCATGATATTTGAAGTAATGTTTTGTAAATACTTGATCCCTAGAGGTTTAAATGAACACTCTGAATGAAACTTAACGTTATAAAAACGAAAAGGTTTTATATTTTTGAACCCGCAACAAATATATTTCTAACGAATTGCACCAAGTTGCTATCATCAAACCACAGATATAGCCAAAGACAACCCTATGCAAAAAACTTGTGTTCAATACATATAAAGATCAAAAAAGCATTAAGTGACAATTGACTAATTAACCGTAAGGGATCGCAAACATCTTTTAAATTAAGAAAAAGTTCAATTGTAAATAAATTAAAACAGAGGCATATAAACAGCTTAGTTGTATCAAATAAACCTTTGTTTATTATCTTGCAACCCCCTAGAACTGCAGATAAACATAAGCACATGAAGAAGCTAAATCACTAAAGTATTAGTTTTCCAATAATTCCATCAATCAACTCGATATGTACGCTTGTGTATGGCTAAATATATGAAACTGAAAGCGGCCAACTATAATATATTAACTATGAACCCTAATTTACTCTAGAACATGCTTCCACATAGAAAAAAAACATAATCATATCTTCAGGATCATAAGATTTAAACAAACATAAGCCTTAACATCAGGGTGGTATTTATAATTGATTATTTAAAGTTATCAGAACCTAGCACACAATTGGAGGGTCTTAAGTCCGACTTACCATTAGTTTTCACGTGTTCAACAATTAAACTATGAAATAGAGGGAAAAAATAAAATAAGAATAGCAGGTAAACTGACCTTGATTACAGGCAATGAGTAGTATAAGTGAATGCCAAGTGGCCAAAGATGTTTTGTTTTAATATAAGGTATAGATGATTGTACTACACACCTATGTCCCAATAGGGAAGGTATGCTTCCATAAGTACTACTGCAAGGAAAAAAAAAACAAATTAGAAACAACATTAAACCATGCCTTATCCATAATAAACTAATACTTTATATTATGTGTTATTTTTAAAAACAACCAGAGTTC
Source organism: Helianthus annuus (assembly GCF_002127325.2). Lineage (NCBI taxonomy): Eukaryota > Viridiplantae > Streptophyta > Magnoliopsida > Asterales > Asteraceae > Helianthus > Helianthus annuus. The sequence goes on from NC_035446.2 coordinate 168,896,789, forward strand.
AAGTGTGTACATCATAGGATGAGACATAGGCCTATTCAGATAGTTTAAATACTGTTTTACACTATCTGTGGAGACCAAAATTTCAATTTCCCAGTTTACACAGAATTATCTCAGCTTCACCAATTTTGCAGGCGAATGCAAACTTTAATCAGTATTGATTTGAGATAAAGAAGTGCATAATCGATCAAATAACAAAGTAAATGGCAGTACAAATAACAAAGTAAATGGCAGTACAAATAACAAAATAAAAAGTTTTACCAGGTCAATGAGGTAAAATTTCAAGACTCAACTTTTGCATTTAGAGTTCTTAACGAAAAGAACAGGCGTATGATTAATATCCCAATCAACTGTTACCTAATTCCTCTAGGTTTGATAAACTGCTAATACAAAGATGAGAATAGAAATGACCTGTAGACCGCGATATCATTTTTAAGAAGGCAGATGTAAACGCAAAGCTGGGCCCCAAATATTAATATTCCAACGGACATTTTTAACACCATAAGTCGGGCTCATGATAACCCAATAAAACTGAAATAACCCCCCTATAATTTTACCATGCATGAGTTAAACTATTTCTTAGACCATCAATCATCATAGTGCACGCCAGGCCCTAAGCTTTCTTCTAACAATCACCTGAGAGTAGTGCACAAATAGTGTTAACACATGTAATAGTTTGCCATAAAAACAACACAGAAAATAAAAAATAACCATATATTTACAAACCTCGAACCCTTTAGCTCCATTGTCCATAACAAACCTCAGAAAACCATAGCAAGCTGGCGAAAACAGGTCAACATAGCATCAACTGATAGATTCTTATCAAGCTTTACCTGCTTTATTAGACCTATTAAACTCATAAACCGTTAATGACAACTTAGATCATGATGGATTAGCATTTTATTGGCTGGGAGAAAAAGCTTGTAACGCAAAGACTCAGCAAGGTGTCCAAGAATCTTGTATATTATGATTGAAATAAAATGTCTGAATACTTCATAGTTAAGAACTATGAAAATTTAGATGGTTCACCTCAAGCACACCAGATATGGTCTCTAGCTTCAATTTCCACAATTGGACAAACTTTTCCCACTGAAAATAATTGCTGATATGATATTTATGTTTAAATTTATTAATAAATAAGGAGAATGAGTAGGAAAAACCTATACGGGCATGGCTTCTCTGTTGATCAGTGCTCTCAATTTCTGTCGTGACCTAGATTTGCCTCAAATCTACCACCGTGCCACCTTTAAATCGACCCCATCGCAGCTGCAACCCACTAAATAACGATGATTGAAAGTCTGATTTGTTACCAGCTCCATCACTCAGCCTAAACGATGAACAAATAGAACCGGCGAATTATTCAAATGTGAAACACAAATCAAGTTTCTAAAACCCTAAACAATGAATAAATCCGAAACAAAAATATTGTTTATAAACCCTAAACGATGGAAAAAATGAACAAATGAAAAAAACACTGGAAATAGAGAAATTTATAGATCACGTAACCATATACATCATACACACTATAACCACAAAAACAGACAACACGAATCATAGCAGAAATATAATAAAAAATGCATCTACAGATAGAAATTACTAACCTTCGGAATCAACCAGGTGACCGATGATTAGGGGTTTTGAATTGATGGTCTGTAGTTGAACACGAACATCCCTGTCATCAATTAGACTTAGATGAAAAACCTAGGATTTGAAAAATCGCCATAGATGCAATCAACAATACTGGAATGGAAGAACCCTAAAATTGGAATCAGTATTTTCTGAAAATCAAGATGAGAGAGAAAGCGGTGGAAGATGAATGTGAATAATGTGCGTGTATGGAAGATGAAATAAAAATGGAAAAAGAAGAGAGAGAGATGGCGGTTTGAAGAAACGTACGTGAGAAGGATTGATGGAGTATAGAGGAAAAGAGATTGCCGCCCATAGTGAATTATCAGCCTTTAGAGCATGTCCACATCATCAAAATGATTGGCTAAGAATAGCCCTTGTGGCCTAAGAGAATTCATTTAGTATAATAGATAGATGAAAAAGACAAGGATTTAAATTTTGTCTTTTAGCCATTAACTCTTCGGCATCCTCTTTAACGTTTGCAAGGAAAAGAAATATAATCCTTGCCAACTAGATGTAACAACTTCATTCACTTTCTATACAAGTGGTGTGTCACTGTGCATTTCATTCACTTTAGGTTATAACCCGGAAACTTTCTGGATAGGAAAATTTAATTTACAATAAATAAAAATATATTAATAACATTTTACCTCTAAAGTATTCTCTTTCCCTTATCTCCACCATAAATTTTTAGTTCGGTTTCTTAAAGTTTTTCTAGTTATAAGGAGCCATAAAAACATACAAAAGCAAGATGAGTATATGTAATTTTTTTTTTTTGTATATATAAAGGATAGGTTATTATAACCCAGGGTACCCACGGGTTGTTTTATTGTATTAGTTATTAATCATGTATATTTTTTAAGTATAACCGCTTATTTTTTAAAAAAATTGTGAGAACATTCACTGATAATCCTAAATAAATTAGGACACGTGATTATTGATTTACTGTTTGAGGATATAATCTTTGATTTTAAAATAAATAACATGTGGCTATTGAAACAGTTGGTATAATTACTTAGCATACCAACTTCAACATAATAAAGTAGTCAATATAAGACACAATAATGTAGTCAATACAATTTACAAAAATTTATTTCAAACTAAAAAAACTTAAAGGAAAACTTCAAATACATCAAACTAAAAGTGAAAATTACATCATAAGTTACCAAATATCTCCTCTAAAACTATTGCCACCACTATCAAAAGAAAAATCTGTTTGTTCCATAAAAAATGTAAACGAAAAGTTAACAGAATGAAATTTGATATACCTATACTGGACATTATTCAAGAATTGTTGGAAGTCCCTTTCATTCTCAGTAATTACCATCTTCTACTATATCCAACAGATCTGCAATAAAGACCAACTTGAGTGCATTCCATATTTCCATCAAAGAGGTGGAAATTTCGACCCGTTTACTTAACAATTAATTAGTTTTATTTGTTTTTTATCATCAAAACAAATTGTAATAAAAAAAACATGAAAAGAAATGAAATTGTTTGAAGAGAGGTGATTACCAAATGAGAGGAAGAAGCGTAACGCAAAATCTTAATGGAGGAAGTTATTTTGTGATTACAATTTGTTTTGATGATAAAAAACAAATAAGACTAATTAATTGTTAAGTAAACGGGTCGAAATTTCCACTTCTTTGATGGTACATGAAAAGAAATGAAATTGTTTGAAGAGAGGTGATTACCAAATGAGAGGAAGAAGCGTAATGCAAAATCTTAATGGAGGAAGTTATTTTTAAAAATCATGAACAACTACCACTATGATAAGCATACATAATAATGAAATATAAAAGATAAATCTGTGTGAAATACAATTTATATACCGTATTGTAGCTATGGCTCTCGTAGATACATAATTTTTCTCATCCACTCGACCATCCTTGTGCATTAGAGCCATGCAACCTTCATTAGGGGGTATTTAGAGAAAGGAGCATGCCCGTGAGCAAGCTCGAGAGCTGTTATACCGAAAGACCATGTATCTGCTTGCAGAAATTTTCAAGCAGGAAAATCATGAACTTACTTTTTTTTGCAACAGAAGTTTAGTTTATAGTTTACTACTTTACTTCATTATATAAGTATAAAAACATATACTGTTGAATGAAAATGAAGTTACTCACCTGAAGTCGTATCCATACAGTTGCTCCATAACCTCAGGGGCCATCCTAGCAAAAAAAAAAAAAAAAAAAAAAAAAACATAACGCCTCAGTGAGTTGCATATGTTGATTTATTTTATATACTTTATTATATGAGATTTAGTAACGGAGAGAAAATAATACCAGCATGGTGTCCCGCAAAATGTATTCCTTGCACGTTGTCGATCACCAGAATCGAATAAGCACGCAGAAACACCCAAATCACCCAGCTTGATTGCACCATGGTCACTGATGAGAATGTTTCCAGCCTATTATGTAAATATGTAATAAAAAATCTAAATTTATAGTTTTGCTAAGTTTTCTTTTGTCTACATTTCAATAAAAATTATATTGAAGACTGAGTAGTATCCAAAATATAGTACTTTTTTTATATTGCAAGAATAAAAATAATAATAGATGAACTAACACTCAGAACGAAACTCACTTTAACATCACAATGGATGTGGCCATGACGGTGAAGATACTCCAATGCCTTTAAAACCTCGCGTAGTATAGTTGCAATAACAGCTTCTTCAAAACCCTCGGGATGGAAAGCCTTTAACATATGTAGGCAAGAACCACCAGCCATAAAAGGCATAACAACCCATACATTATGGTCATTTACGAAAGACAATGTGATTTAAGAACATTTGGATGGTCAACCAAAGATCATTATCTAAGATTCACGCGATACATTGTTCTGGAAACACATAAACAAATAAGCAACAAAGCTCAACAATTAAACAAAAACATTTTGCCATTAGTTTCAAGTTCAAATGAAAATGAGCCCAGTTCAAATAGTTTTGGTTCTCTTCCTTGAATGTCAATTCCCTATATATGATCCAAAATAGAATGAGATTTAAAATGGGATTAAATCACGAAACAGTAACCACTTTTAATATTGTCTCAGTAAACTCAGTCTAAAATTTCAATATCAATTCATTGTTGTGAAACCTTTTAGAAGTTAGAACTTGTTAAACTAAATTACCTAAATGGAGTTACTATTTAGTAACTTTTTTTTTTCAAAATTACTCCTAGTTAGGTCAAACTTGGAAAAAACTAATCAGTAAATGGTAACTAAGTTCCGTATGTTCCATTTAGGCCATTTACTTTTAACATTTATAAAAGAAAAGAACTAAAAAAACAACATAACAATAATGAAACTTGAGTGATGTCTGCATTTCAAAAAACGTTTAGGTACTTTTATTGGAACAAAAACTTGATTACTATCAGGTGACATTTTCCCTTTCTCAATAGAAAATACATGCACCCATATCCATGAACTGGTCTGTAGTGCCGGTCGTGTAAGTTTCTGTGCCAGGTTGGACAACCATGGGAAAATATGTGACAACCCTCACCAAACCAGGTATCCGTACGACTTAATTAACTATTAATTGTTGCCTAATTACTGTGCTTAACTGAGATTTATGATAAACTGCTACTTGATTTTTGATACTTGTACATATCTGCATCATACTTTGATTTTTCCGTCACTACATTATTTATTTACTGAACATTAGTGACAAACATGATGCACAAAAGCACAGTAGCATTTGAACGGATAACCTATTTGACATGCTGTTATAGCCAGCATCAGGCAGACACTGCCTCTAAAGGCCTGTATGAGCCAGAAATATTTTACTACACCCATAGTGTGTGTAGAGATACAAGGGTTGTATAATTGCGTCTCTAGGAATAAGATATAGAGATTGGATGTGCCAAAAACGTATTTTAAGCACAAAACACAGCATTTTTATTTACATACTAGCTTCAGGCTAACTAATAAAGTGCCAAAATACGAGGAATTATTCCTGACACTTTGCAGAATAAATTGTGTCGCTAAAAATATTATTTACGACGCTTAAAGGATTACTTAAGCACTTTAACGGATTACTATCCAACTGAACAACCGGACTATACCCGGAACATAAAAATATTGCCAGAAATATTATTGGTATTTTTCTGAGCCAGTTAGGGTCCCTGATTACCCTAACACCCGCTTTATAACGCATTAAACAACTAACGGGGTTAATCCTTAAAGTTAACCGACTTAACCAAACTAAACTCTAACTGAACGATCAAGATCCAACCGGGTGACCCCACCCCCTTTAGGCCGGTTCCATTCTAATGGAACTAGAGGGTACACCTTTTTATTATTTAATTAGATTACGTGGATATCCAGACGACTTGAATCCGATGGACGATAGCGCTAAATTTCTCTATAAATACCTCTCTCTCACACACAAGTTCACACACACTAAACACTCAACTTTCACTCTCTCTTGCTCCCTCTCTTCTCGGCCGAGAGCACCCACATCCATCCATCATATTTTCGGTTCTTGTCTTGCCATTCCAAGTGTACACAAGTGTCGGGGATCACGTACGAGGAAGCTTGAAGCAAGCGGAAGTTGAAGGACCACGTTCATTTGCTTTTATCCACGCCTTTTTCGCCAAAGATCTTCCCTAGCCCCGAGCTAGAGGTATAACATTTAAAACTCACTCTCGAGCGTATCTAAAGTGGTTAATATGATTTTTAACGGTTAAAAGTTGGAATCATGCGTTTTGAATCTTTAAAGACTACTAAAACTCGAATATTGTTGGTTAAAAGCTTATAACGCGTGTAAAAGTCGTAGTATTCGAATATGTTGATTATTGAGGCCCGATCTACGTTGTGGTGGCTCTTATCATCGTTTAACCCGACTTTGTTAAGATCATGAATCTTGACATACACTTGTTTCTTTTGGTACAAGGGTTAAAAGGTGAAACTCCACCACACGAGAAGCATGAACTTGTGTAAAAGTATTTTGACTTGTAAAATAGTATTTAAAACGAGCCGATCTACGTATGTACAAGTGGTATATTCGTAGAACCAAGTGTCGAGAAAATCATGTTTTATAAAAGTTGGATGACATGTTAATAAATATGATTTTTTTTACAAACTACAAGTATATAAACACTTGTGAAACGAAAGATCCGACAAAATAACAATTTTTACAAAAGTTGTCGGGAAGTTGTAAAGGATGATTTGTTCTAAAAACGGGGTTTTTACAAGACTAAACTATTTTATACATAGATCCACTAAATATAAGGTGATCTACACTATGACTTTCGGAAAAATTACAAGTTCATGTGATAATGCGATTTTACATACTAGTCTACAAGTTTAATGTATTGAAACTGGTTTGAAGTATCGGAAATTGATTGGTTGATTTAAAGAAATTGTTGAAGTGATTTGTAAAAGAAAATGATACGCTTGAAAGCGTGGCCACCTCCAGTTACAGGGGAAACTCTGGCGAAATTTTTCTAAAAATATAACACTTAGAATTATTTACAAGTGTTAGAATTATTTTTGAAATGTTTTCAAATACATTTCGCCATGACTTTATTTACAAATATTCGGAGGTGGGATTTTCACAAAACTAAACGTGGTAAATATTTATTCGATAAATATATTTTTCGCCACACTGTTTATGATTATTTTGTGAAAATATATAAATATTATTTTTTAGAGTAAAAATAATATTTACAAACTGTGACGAACCCAAAATAATACCAACGCCTACACGACAAACATATAAGTTACAACGGTAATTACTATTACCACTTAATCGCCAAAACGTAACTTACGCCTTATACGGAAATATTCATGAATGCGGATATTGTCAACGTATTATTTTGGAAAGTATTACGTAAAAAGAAAATATATTATTTTTGAGAAAAATAATTATATTTTGGAATGAGAAATAAAATATATTAAGTGAGACTTAATATTATAAACACGCATGTATTAATTCCCCCACCCTTGGGAAGGAGATTTTCTACCAAGTATATACACGGAACGGTTGTCTAACCGTTTCCCGAAAAATTAAACTATACAGCTAAGGCACGACCATCCGTCTAATAGAATTAGCACATGTAGGTCGTTACGCAGCAGTTGGATATTTGGATTACTTGGTGTTGTGACGCACTCACTGTGAGTTCATGTCCCCCTTTTCTCTTAACTGTTTTTAGTTTTATAAACTGCGGGGGTGAAATACATGTTACAATGATTATGAATATGTTTATATACGGTATGGTTAGCGTAAGGAGGTTTGTTACTCAGATCATGTGAGTGGGTAGGCACAACTTGAGGCCATTAATCCTCGTAGTAGGACCGAGGGACAGGAGCGGTAGATCTATCTGGGTGTAGCGAGCCCAGCCCCAGGTCCAGCATAACGGACCTCGGGGTGACTTAGTGCCCGACGCATAAATCCGCTAGGTTTGAGTCATCCCTACTTGCACTTCACACATATCAATGGCCTTGCAAACCATTGGTGATCTCTTTTTCCTTATTTGCTACATACCAGGTTTTTGATAAAGATAAAGGTTTATTTACTCACTATCGCATGAGCTCGCTCAACATTATTGTTGATTTTTCAACTTACATGTATTTCAGGGAATTAACGATCTGGCGCGGTATGGCTTGTTTTCCGCTGCATTAGGCCCGAGGTCATCCAGGGTTCGAGGCTTGTGACTCTTTCCTGGGCAAGTCACAGTCCTTGGATCATGTTTATGTTAAGTTTGCATTTGTAATGTTTAGACAAATTATGGTTGTTGGGTGTTAACCCGCTAAGACAAATGTTTAATATTTTTATCAATGGATGATCTTGCATATTTTTAATTCATATAGCTTGTTATGATTAAGCTATGGTATTAAGAAGTCACACCAAATTAACCACGCTTCCGCAAAGCCAGGGTGTGACAGCTTGGTATCAGAGCTCTGATCATAGCGAACTAGGATTCCTTCTCGAGTCTAGACTATGATCACTAGGGCTCTCACGAAAACATTTTCTGCATACCACTTAAGTCCAGATCCAAAACGTTTTTACAAACAAATGTTGAGCACATTTCATTTATTCATTATTAGGCTCAGTCCTGAAGACTGAGGCTCGGTCTTGGAGGCCGAGGCTCGATCTTAGAGATCGAGGTAGATGTTATTTATGTTAGGCTCAGTCTTGGAGGCTGAGGCTCGGTCTTGGAGGCCGAGGCTCGATCTTAGAGATCGAGGTAGATGTTTGTTGTTTTAGGCTCAGTCTTGGAGGCTGAGGATCGGTCTTGGAGGCCGAGGCTCGATCTAAGAGGTCGAGGTGGATGATAGAGCAGTCTTAGAGACTGGGAGGAATTTGGCTAGTGGGACTAGGAATGTCAGTCTAGGAGACTGGGAGGCTAGTGGGACTAGGAGAATTATTTGACCGTTTATTGTTGACTTACATGTTTATATGAATATATGATTGATTATTATACGTATGTGTGTTTGTGTTACACACGGCATGCCTTCATCATGTACTAGGAAGATGGACACTACGAATCCCATGGCCATAGTAGCCGACGACATAGTTCCATCGGAGCACGAGGTGTACAATTCCAATACTACCGGCACAGACGATGACGACTTTCAGCCCCTTTTGCGATGCCTGATGTCGTAGCAGAGCCTACTGATGGCCATCTTGTTGGGAATTTGCCACTCGCAGTGATCCCTGCTCCTGTGCCCCTTGCCGCTTACCCTATTGTTGATATGCCCCCTGACGTGGCCTCTGACGACGATAACGATCTACTAGAAAGAGGACCCATTTGAGGGCGAGGCCCTATTGCTGCTGGAATTAACCTACTGCTTGCGGACGCTCCTGCAGGGGAAACTTATGCCCATTCCCCTGTCCCAGACTCATTTGAATTTCTGACATCCGCATTTTCGCATATATAGGGAGTGCAGCACCATTCACTCGACGCCGACCCTGATACGGCATCATCAGCTGCACCGGTTCCCGCACACAGCTTGAGTTTGATCACGGTATTGAGGGTGATCTTGTTCTTCCACCTGGTGTTGATCCAGACCATGACCTTGAGTTCATACACTTAGACCAGCCCTTGGAGGATCCTGTAACCCCCTGTGATGGTTAATCCAGCTGATTTTGAGATGGAATTTGTTGATCCGGAGCCAGCCATGGCCCCTGAGCCAGGCGTTGCTCCTAACACCGCATTGGAGCATGACCCTGTTCATGCCAATGCACCTGCTGTTACTCCTTGATTGATCATCTGCTTGGACGAGAGAAAATTTGGGGTAACTATGCAAGACAATTTATTATTACGGGGGCCCACGTAATAACGACTTGTAGTGCACAGAAATCCTGGTGGACTCTGCGGGCCAAGCTAATGAAAACCAATGTAGCAGGAAATAACTCGAACACGAATGACCAAGGCGATAAAGCCTCGACTTCATTCTATTTCAAGCAACAAGCCATTGGCAAGCCTATGTGAGGGCTCAGAAAATTTATTTCCCCACCCATACATTGAGTATATTTATGTGTAAAATTGGGTGAGTACATGATGGCTTACGGTGCTATGTATCTCATAAGACAATTGGAAAGTTGTCTAACCCACTTCATGCCATTCCGGCAGAAGAGAATGCCACCCAGGCGTGACATAAACACCAGTATGTTGCCAAGGATAGGAGCCGAGCTGCAAAAACGCAACTCACAGGCAATTGCACGACATGAAGCTCTCCGCTTTTAGCACAACAATGGCACTATTGGAAATAATCCCTAGCTGACCGCACCTATAAGCAGTTCCTAAACTGCAAGCCTTTGAACTTCGACGAAACAGAAAGCGCCATTGCATTTGTTCGTTGGCCTGAAAAGATTGACTCCATTCAAAGAAAGACAAACTGTTCGCCCCAAATGGAGTGATACCTTTACCTCAAGGTCATTACTAGACGGCACACTCTCATGGTGGGACCATCATGTTCAGGCCCTTAGCACGGATGCTACTTATGCACTAAGCTGGGACGAGCTCAAGGAAATGATTGAGAAGAAATGTTGTTCTAGGACTGGAATTCAGAAGCTTAAGGTGGAGTTCTGGAATTTGAAAATGGAGAGACCCGAGATTCCTTAACATGTCTAGAAATCGCACGACTTGCCTAGGGTCGTCCCCTACTAAGTCATTATTGTTGTATGATACAGTTATGTACATATAAGCTTTACATTGTGGTCTCGATTTGTGGTAATGCAATCGTAGTATTCTCATCACTTGTGATGTTTGATCTATGGTTTATGTTCTATGACATGAGATGTTATGTGGCTGATTTATTGATAGCATGAGATGTTATGTGCTGATATTGTTGAATACATACGTACATTTTACCTGCTACGACCTAACCTATGTGAAACATCTTTTAGAAGATGCCACCAAGACGCGAAATGCGCATACCCACCAACGAGGCGGAACTTCAGGAAATCATTACTGCAGTCATCGCACAATACGAGGCCCATCACTCCGAGCGCAACGGAGGTACCTCGGAAGATAACGGTTGTCCCTACTGGCACTTCCTCAACTACAAGCCTCCGAAGTTCGACGGCACTGGAGGTGCCATAGCTTTTGTGAAATGGATTGAAAGTATGGATTCCATCTTTCGAATGAGTGGTTGTACGCCAGAACAACAAGTCCTATACGTCTCTGGGTTGTTTCAAGATGGAGCTCGACTATGGTGGTACCTTCAGGTTCAAATGAAGGGCGAAACCGCAGCATATGCATTATCATGGGATGAACTGAAGGGAATGATGCATGAGAAGTATTGCTCCAAAGAGGAAACCCAGAAGTTGAAAGGGGAATTCCAGAGCCTGATAATGGAAGGTCCAAAAATGTTGGGATACATGCAAAGACTTCATGACTTGGCACGAGTTATTCCCCACTTAGCGGAACCGGAAATGAGGAAAATGGGACAGTTCATTTGGGAACTGGCACCAGAAGTCATGAGCTTAATGGCAGCATCTACGCCACCAACAACTATTGCTGCAAGCAAGATGGGTTTGGCACTCGTTACGGAAGCCATTAGACTAGAAAAACTTGCAAACCCTGATAGGGGGACTCAGGTAGAGTCATCTGGAAAGAACAAAAGGAAGCTTACCGAAGATACCCGAACAAATAATGATGAACAAAGATCTATTCGAGGTTGTTTTGACTGCGGAGACAAAGGGTATTTCAAGAAAGATTGCCCTAACAACAGACAGGCCAATGATAAGATTTGCTTAGAAACTAAAGCAAGACGTGCTGGGTGCAAGTATCACCATGAATGTGGATGTCGGAAGCCTAGGTGCGGGAGGAAAAGGCACAACAAGGATGGTTGTGGGATGAAGAGTCCCAAACAAGGAGAAAATCGTAACAACGCTCAAGGTGGAAGCAGGGAAGGAAATGGCCGAGTGCTAGGATGCTTCCATTGTGGGGACATTGGACATCTTAAGAGAGAATGCCCGGAATTGAAACAAGGTCGTGAGAGAACACTCAGCATCGGAGTTTGTGAAGCATGCCAGGATCCAGGCATGATTACTGGTACGTTCTTTAACAACCAAAAATTTCGCATCTATCTTGTGTGAAACTGGTGCCGATTATAGCTTCGTATCATTAGAATTTAAGAACATGCTTGGTTTAGCCGCTAGTAAGTTAGATATTCCGTACTCGATCGAATTGGCGAATGGGAAGTTAGTAGAAACTAACGAGGCGACTCGAGGTTGCGTAATCAAGTTGGGAGAGCGTGAGTTTGCTCTCGATCTACTACCAGTCCAGTTGGAAAGCTTCGACGTGGTAGTAGGGATGGATTGGTTATCGAGTAACAAAGCGGAGATAGTTTGTCACAAGAAGATTATTCGTATCCCGACCGGTGATGGTGAGACCATTGTTGTTCATGGGGAGAAGCGTGAGACGCCGTTAAGGATGATTAGCTGCCTGAAAGCGAGGAAGTGTTTGCAGAAAGGATGTGTTGCTTTTCTGGCACACATTATGAATAAAAAGGCTGTTGGGCCGAAGATCGAAGACATCCCTGTCGTGAGGGAATGCCCAGAAGTCTTTCCAGAAGACTTGCCTGGCTTGCCGCCTCAAAGGCAAGTGGAGTTTCGCATCGACTTAGTTCCAGGCGCCGCGCCTGTGACTAAGGCACCCTACAGACTTGCTCCGTCTGAGATGCAAGAGCTGTCGACACAACTTCAAGAGTTGTTAGACAAGGGTTTTATCCGACCAAGCTTCTCGCCTTGGGGAGCTCCAGTCTTGTTTGTGAAGAAGAAGGACGGTAGTTTCCGTATGTGTATCGACTACAGAGAGTTGAACAAGCTGACGATCAAGAATAGGTATCCTTTGCCAAGAATCGATGATCTGTTCGACCAGCTTCAAGGTTCGAGCATCTATTCAAAGACCGATCTTCGATCTGGATACCATCAGCTACGGATACAGGAGGAAAGTATCCCAAAGGCAGCCTTCAGAACTCGATATGGACGCTACGAGTTTCTCGTTATGCCGTTTGGTCTGACAAACGCACCTGCAGTGTTCATGGATTTGATGAACCGAGTTTGTAAGCCATACTTGGATAAGTTCGTGATTGTATTCATCGATGACATCCTGATTTATTCGAAGACAAAGGCTGAGCACGAGCAACATCTTAGAGCTATTCTGGAGCTACTAAAGAAGGAACAATTGTACGCCAAGTTCTCTAAGTGTGAGTTTTGGCTACGTGAGGTGCAATTCCTTGGGCACGTGGTGAATGGAAATGGAATCCATGTGGACCCAACCAAAATCGAGGCGATCAAAGACTGGGAAACGCCAAAGACGCCAACCGAGATTCGGCAATTCTTGGGTTTGGCTGGCTATTATCGAAGGTTCATCGAGAACTTTTCAAAGATCGCTCAACCGTTGACACTCCTCACGCAGAAAGATAAGAAGTTTGATTGGGGAATCAAACAGGATGAAGCGTTTCAGATATTGAAGGATAAGCTTTGTAACGCGCCGATCTTAGCTCTACCAGAAGGTACTGACGATTTCGTGGTATACTGCGACGCATCGCGTCAAGGATTGGGTTGTGTGTTGATGCAACGTCAAAAGGTTATCGCCTACGCATCACGCCAACTGAAAGTGCACGAAAAGAACTATACCACGCATGATTTGGAGCTAGGCGTAGTGGTTTTTGCCTTGAAGATCTGGAGACACTACCTTTACGGTACGAAGTGTACAATTTTCACAGATCACAAGAGCCTCCAGCATATATTCAACCAGAAGGAGTTGAACATGAGGCAAAGACGATGGGTCGAGTTGTTGAACGATTACGACTGCGAGATCAAGTATCATCCAGGGAAGGCGAATGTGGTCGCTGATGCCCTAAGTCGTAAAGAGAGAATCAAGCCCATAAGGGTTAGGGCTATGGAAATGATAATTCAAACCGACCTTTCCTCGCGCGTTCGTGCAGCACAGAAGGAAGCTCTCAAGGAGGAAAACCTTGAGAAAGAATATCTCCGTGGGATGGAGAAGATATTGGTGCCAAACAGGGAAGGAACGTTGTGTTTTGGGAAAAGGATGTGGGTTCCTCTGTTTGGTGGTTTAAGAGATATTATCTTTGATGAAGCTCACAAGTCGCGGTACTCTATCCACCCTGGAGCGGATAAGATGTACCAGGATCTTAAGGATTGTTACTGGTGGCCTAGGATGAAGGGCGATGTTGCTATTTACGTGAGCAAATGTTTAACTTGCGCCAAAGTTAAGGCGGAATACCAGAAGCCTTCGGGACTTCTGCAGCAACCAAAAATTCCCAGTGGAAGTGGGAAGAAATCTCCATGGATTTTATTACGAAGTTGCCAAGAACGCCAAAAGGCCATGACACTATCTGGGTGATAGTGGATCGCTTAACGAAGTCAGCACACTTCTTACCTATCCGCGAGAAGGATAATACAAGCAAATTGGCTGAAATCTACATGAGAGAGATTGTTACACGCCATGGAGTACCTCTCTCGATTAATTCTGATAGGGATGGGAGGTTCGTATCAAGGATATGGCAATCCTTCCAGGAAGCTTTTGGCTCAAAGCTGAATATGAGCACTGCTTTTCACCCGCAGACCGACGGACAAAGTGAGCGGACGATTCAGACGTTGGAGGACATGCTGAGAGCATGTGTTATGGATTTAGGCGGTAGCTAGGATAAGCATTTACCCCTGGTTAAGTTTTCATACAACAACAGCTACCACACCAGTATTGGTGCCGCGCCATTCGAAGCGTTATATGGGCGCAAGTGCAGGTCGCCGCTCTGTTGGTCTGACGCGGGTGATAGACAATTGGTAGGTCCCGATGTAGTTCAGGAAACTACAGATAAGATCGCGCAAATCCGAGATCGCATTAGCGCGGCTCGTGACCGTCAGAAGACCTACGCAGATCTGAAAAGGAAACCTCAGGAGTTTGAGGTTGGGGATATGGTTTTGTTGAAGGTATCACCCTGGAAGGGTGTGGCACGCTTTGGGAAGCGTGGGAAGTTGAATCCGCGCTACATTGGTCCTTTCAAGGTTCTGGAAAGAATTGGGACCGTAGCATACAAGTTGGATCTACCTGCCGAACTGAATAATGTTCACGATACATTTCATGTATCCAATCTGAAGAGAAGTCCAACTCAAGTTAACGTTGCCATTCCTACCGACGAAATTCATATTGATGACACGCTCCACTTCGTTGAAGAACCTGTCGAGGTCACGGATTGGAAAGTTAACAAGACCCGCCGGAGCAATGTCAAGCTCGTCAAAGTTCGTTGGAATGCTAGACATGGTCCTGAGTTCACCTGGGAGCGTGAAGACCGAATGAAAGAGAAATACCCCCACTTATTTCCTGAGAACCCTGCTTCTACAAGCAGAATTTAAAATTTCGGGACGAAATTTATTTAACGGGGGGAGAATGTGACAACCCTCACCAAACCAGGTATCCGTACGACTTAATTAACTATTAATTGTTGCCTAATTACTGTGCTTAACTGAGATTTATGATAAACTGCTACTTGATTTTTGATACTTGTACATATCTGCATCATACTTTGATTTTTCCGTCACTACATTATTTATTTACTGAACATTAGTGACAAACATGATGCACAAAAGCACAGTAGCATTTGAACGGATAACCTATTTGACATGCTGTTATAGCCAGCATCAGGCAGACACTGCCTCTAAAGGCCTGTATGAGCCAGAAATATTTTACTACACCCATAGTGTGTGTAGAGATACAAGGGTTGTATAATTGCGTCTCTAGGAATAAGATATAGAGATTGGATGTGCCAAAAACGTATTTTAAGCACAAAACACAGCATTTTTATTTACATACTAGCTTCTCGCTAACTAATAAAGTGCCAAAATACGAGGAATTATTCCTGACACTTTGCAGAATAAATTGTGTCGCTAAAAATATTATTTACGACGCTTAAAGGATTACTTAAGCACTTTAACGGATTACTATCCAACTGAACAACCGGACTATACCCGGAACATAAAAATATTGCCAGAAATATTATTGGTATTTTCTGAGCCAGTTAGGGTCCCTGATTACCCTAACACCCGCTTTATAACGCATTAAACAACTAACGGGGTTAATCCCTAAAGTTAACCGACTTAACCAAACTAAACTCTAACTGAACGATCAAGATCCAACCGGGTGACCCCACCCCCTTTAGGCCGGTTCCATTCTAATGGAACTAGAGGGTACACCTTTTTATTATTTAATTAGATTACGTGGATATCCAGACGACTTGAATCCGATGGACGATAGCGCTAAATTTCTCTATAAATACCTCTCTCTCACACACAAGTTCACACACACTAAACACTCAACTTTCACTCTCTCTTGCTCCCTCTCTTCTCGGCCGAGAGCACCCACATCCATCCATCATATTTTCGGTTCTTGTCTTGCCATTCCAAGTGTACACAAGTGTCGGGGATCACGTACGAGGAAGCTTGAAGCAAGCGGAAGTTGAAGGACCACGTTCATTTGCTTTTATCCACGCCTTTTTCGCCAAAGATCTTCCCTAGCCCCGAGCTAGAGGTATAACATTTAAAACTCACTCTCGAGCGTATCTAAAGTGGTTAATATGATTTTTAACGGTTAAAAGTTGGAATCATGCGTTTTGAATCTTTAAAGACTACTAAAACTCGAATATTGTTGGTTAAAAGCTTATAACGCGTGTAAAAGTCGTAGTATTCGAATATGTTGATTATTGAGGCCCGATCTACGTTGTGGTGGCTCTTATCATCGTTTAACCCGACTTTGTTAAGATCATGAATCTTGACATACACTTGTTTCTTTTGGTACAAGGGTTAAAAGGTGAAACTCCACCACACGAGAAGCATGAACTTGTGTAAAAGTATTTTGACTTGTAAAATAGTATTTAAAACGAGCCGATCTACGTATGTACAAGTGGTATATTCGTAGAACCAAGTGTCGAGAAAATCATGTTTTATAAAAGTTGGATGACATGTTAATAAATATGATTTTTTTTACAAACTACAAGTATATAAACACTTGTGAAACGAAAGATCCGACAAAATAACAATTTTTACAAAAGTTGTCGGGAAGTTGTAAAGGATGATTTGTTCTAAAAACGGGGTTTTTACAAGACTAAACTATTTTATACATAGATCCACTAAATATAAGGTGATCTACACTATGACTTTCGGAAAAATTACAAGTTCATGTGATAATGCGATTTTACATACTAGTCTACAAGTTTAATGTATTGAAACTGGTTTGAAGTATCGGAAATTGATTGGTTGATTTAAAGAAATTGTTGAAGTGATTTGTAAAAGAAAATGATACGCTTGAAAGCGTGGCCACCTCCAGTTACAGGGGAAACTCTGGCGAAATTTTTCTAAAAATATAACACTTAGAATTATTTACAAGTGTTAGAATTATTTTTGAAATGTTTTCAAATACATTTCGCCATGACTTTATTTACAAATATTCGGAGGTGGGATTTTCACAAAACTAAACGTGGTAAATATTTATTCGATAAATATATTTTTCGCCACACTGTTTATGATTATTTTGTGAAAATATATAAATATTATTTTTTAGAGTAAAAATAATATTTACAAACTGTGACGAACCCAAAATAATACCAACGCCTACACGACAAACATATAAGTTACAACGGTAATTACTATTACCACTTAATCGCCAAAACGTAACTTACGCCTTATACGGAAATATTCATGAATGCGGATATTGTCAACGTATTATTTTGGAAAGTATTATGTAAAAAGAAAATATATTATTTTTGAGAAAAATAATTATATTTTGGAATGAGAAATAAAATATATTAAGTGAGACTTAATATTATAAACACGCATGTATTAATTCCCCCACCCTTGGGAAGGAGATTTTCTACCAAGTATATACACGGAACGGTTGTCTAACCGTTTCCCGAAAAATTAAACTATACAGCTAAGGCACGACCATCCGTCTAATAGAATTAGCACATGTAGGTCGTTACGCAGCAGTTGGATATTTGGATTACTTGGTGTTGTGACGCACTCACTGTGAGTTCATGTCCCCCTTTTCTCTTAACTGTTTTTAGTTTTATAAACTGTGGGGGTGAAATACATGTTACAATGATTATGAATATGTTTATATACGGTATGGTTAGCGTAAGGAGGTTTGTTACTCAGATCATGTGAGTGGGTAGGCACAACTTGAGGCCATTAATCCTCGTAGTAGGACCGAGGGACAGGAGCGGTAGATCTATCTGGGTGTAGCGAGCCCAGCCCCAGGTCCAGCATAACGGACCTCGGGGTGACTTAGTGCCCGACGCATAAATCCGCTAGGTTTGAGTCATCCCTACTTGCACTTCACACATATCAATGGCCTTGCAAACCATTGGTGATCTCTTTTTCCTTATTTGCTACATACCAGGTTTTTGATAAAGATAAAGGTTTATTTACTCACTATCGCATGAGCTCGCTCAACATTATTGTTGATTTTTCAACTTACATGTATTTCAGGGAATTAACGATCTGGCGCGGTATGGCTTGTTTTCCGCTGCATTAGGCCCGAGGTCATCCAGGGTTCGAGGCTTGTGACTCTTTCCTGGGCAAGTCACAGTCCTTGGATCATGTTTATGTTAAGTTTGCATTTGTAATGTTTAGACAAATTATGGTTGTTGGGTGTTAACCCGCTAAGACAAATGTTTAATATTTTTATCAATGGATGATCTTGCATATTTTTAATTCATATAGCTTGTTATGATTAAGCTATGGTATTAAGAAGTCACACCAAATTAACCACGCTTCCGCAAAGCCAGGGTGTGACAAAATAAGCTGGTGAAGAAGAACTGTTTTCATACGTGGGAACGTAATATTGTTGTGCAGCCACAAAAGAGCCATCAGCTCCTATTATAGCACCCGGAATGTAAGGATTCTATGGGTTATATGGGACTGGGCATATCAACTATAACAACCCTAACGTAAACCGACACCCTCATAAATTTTTCAACACCCTAATATATCTTAAAATGTCTCCATATGTCTTTATATGCACCCCGTATGTGAAAACCGAGCCCAAAATAGACTATAATATATAAAATAAATTAAAAACAATCAATAATAAGTTGAGGCGGGTCGCGTATGACCTCACCTCAACTTAACGCGGGCCGCATAAGGGTGTGAACCGGACTCCGCTGAAATCCTTAGTTCATGCGGGCCGCGTATAAGTTTGCCTAAGTCCATGCGGGTCGCGAGTGTCCTGAATTGTGGCACGACCCTGAGATGACACGTGTCATAACGCGTGTTGAACCTAGTGATGACCCGGATCAGCTACGCCTAGACCCCTATGCCATGCGGGCCGCGTAAGGCCTTGCCTTACCCTTACGCGGGCCGCGAGAACCTCCGATTACAGCCCTATAAATAGAAGGCAACGGCCTTCAGTCTGCTCGTTCAACTTTCTTTTCTCAATCTTAATTTCTGTAGTGGCGTTATTATACCCGGGCGTTATACCCCCTAAATAGCGAGGTTCTACTCTGTTGTAAGTATTATAACCCCTGGATACGTATTAGATACTCTGCCCGATTGATCTAGGGTTCCGTAATGGCTGTCGTGGTTCTGCCCGATGTAGTCGTTGGAATGCCGTCTCGGGGAGGGTATTACTAATGTTAAAATGGGTTATTATACTAACACACGTGCATTTGTGTAAATTATAGATTATTCCCAGGATATCACTACTGAAAACCCTAAAATAGCAATGTGAGTAATCTCCTTTTTGTTAACAGTTTTTACAAAACCTTAACCTTTTTACAATGCAATTTAGCAGTGATTGAGTCTTTGTAATTCTACAATTACTGCCGGTATGTTGGGGTTTTGAATACAAAATTTGAGTAACGTTACCATTGGACAAAGAGTTAGCTAATGCGTAATATGACCCTCTAGTCAGACTTGACACTAGGGTAGATATAAACATTGTAATCGCTCTCAATACTGTTCAAATTAAATTAATATTTCTTGATTAAACTGGGATTCACTCACCAGTATTTTCCACTGACAAAACCTTTTTAAAACGCGTTTCAGGTAACACAATGTGAAAGCCAATTAGAAGCCAGCTGGACAGCACTGGAGGCTTGGAAAAGTGGCTATTAAAGTTACCTAAATAAAAGAAAGCGTTTATTTCAATAAAGTGGAATTTATCCCTGTAAATCAGTTTGTAATAAAAACTTGGGTTTTACCCATATGTTTAAAGTTATAAAATTATGGTGGTTTACTCTGATTCAATATTTCCTAACTACGGTCCTGATGAAAATTTCCGCTGCCAAATAAGTTAATAACGTGATACCACCGCAACTGGTTCGCGGCCGCCCATTCCCGGGAAATAGGGATCGGGGGTTGTGACAGAAGGTATTATCAGAGCTATGCCACTGATTCAGCCACAGAAGTGTTCTGCTGACATCAAAATTCAAATTGTTAGGAAATCAGTTATGGAAATACGTGCCTAATTGTATTTTCTTGTTATGTGTTATCTGACTATCTGTTAGTTTACAGTATGAGCGACCAAGGACCATCTGACGCGTATCGTCAATTGTCTGGTTCGCCTAGGAGCGAAGGCACCTCCTCTTCTCAGCCTGCCCTCTCAGGGTACTCTGCTGATACGGAAGAAGGAATCTTTGTGTTTAAGGCTCAGTCTGAAGAGCCATTTCCTCATAAAAGGAGGGGATGGTTCAGTAGGGGAGCACACGAGCGTAGGAAACGTATGAAAAAGTTGCAGGAACAGCGAGTGTTAGCCGCAGCCAAAAGAGAAACTGATGCCTATGCCCAGGATATGCTCAATAGGGGTATAGCTAATATTCACATTTTAGCAACCACTGCAGCTGACTCAAACCTGGAACAAATGCTAGCACCCCAACCACAACTACCAAATCCTGACCAAGCCATGGAAGTAGAAAACCCTGAAAATCAAACCGAAATGCATAATTTCAATCCAGAAGAGATACCTAGTTTTAAATTTATAAAACACGATATTCACTAACACTAAACACACATATGGGCAAGTGCACCCATCGTGGACGTAGTATAGTGTTGGTAAGATACCGAGGTCGTCCAAGGACACAAGAGCTTTTAATACCGGTTTATCCTCAACGTCTAATCAAATCAAAAAGTGAGAAAAAATGTTTTAAACTAAGAAAAATAAAAACTAACTAAATGCTGAAAATAAAAATAAAATAAAAACAGATAGACAAGATGAATCACTTGGATCCGACACGTGTATTAGTATAACCTTTGATTATTTTCGCACTTTTGCACTTGTTTAAGAGATTATCTTAGTTATTGTAGTAGGCCCCTCTTTTGAAGGCGACGTTACCCTCAACCCAGTAGTTTGAGTCAGCAAGGATACAATCCTAAAGGGTCGGATTATTGAAAGATAATGAATTAAGTTATTAATGCAAATTGTGGTAGGCCCCGCTTTTGGCGGTGACGTTACCCTCGGCTAAGTAGTCTGAGTCAGCAGGGATACAGTCCTAAATAGCCGGGTTATAGTATTAATAGTAGTTAACTTATGAGGGGGTCAAAGAGTTTGGATCCCCGCCATCCAATACCTATGGGCATTGAAGGAGATCCTACTAAATTTGACCCAGGTCCCAAGCAGGACCTCTAAACGCTGAACAAGGGCAAGACCCTTACCAAACCGTTCCCTTAACCCCCGACCAGGTAGCCAACATACCTCCATATAGACCGTGGCGATATGAATGGTGAAAATCTTTTATTTTATATAGACAGTAAAATAATGCCAAGACACCACGGACAAACGATAAGGAAAGATCACCTTCAACATAAGTAACTAGTTATTAAAGTCATTAATACAAAACCAAATAAAAAGTGCAAAAGATTAAAAATAAAAAGTATTATACTAAACACTTGTCTTCACCAAGTGATGTAAGAGACTTAGGCAAACATGGCCTTGATTGTCAAGAACTCTTACGATCAATCTTGGATCCCGAGACGACTCACACACACTCTACGATGGACAATGGATGATGGTGGTGGATGATGGTGTTATGGTGGTGATGGGTGGTGGATGAGGTGTGAGAGAGGTGGTGTGCCAAGGGATGAGTTGAAATGGCTCCAAGCACTCCTATTTATAGGCTGAACAGAAGCCTGGGCACGGCCCCGTGTCCGCTGGACACGGCCCCGTGCCCGTCTGACACTCTCTCTCTTCATTAATTGTAATTCGCAATTACAATAAATGCACCTGCAGCACTCTGACCACGCCCCCGTGTCCGCTGGGCACGGCCCCGTGGTGGGCAATAGAAGCTTCTACCACTTTGTCTTTTGTGCCAGGGCTGACCATCCTGGACACTGCCCCGTGCTCGCTGAGCACGGCCCCGTGTTGAGCTGGACACGCCCCGTGTCCGCTGGACACAGCCCCGTGTTCAGCTGGGCACAGCCCCATGCTCAGCTGGGCACAGCCCCATGCTCAGCTTTCTTCTTGTTTTTGCTTTGGGAGATGCTGTCGAGGAGTCGGGCATGCCACGTTTCTTCCTTTTCTTTGTATTTATGTTGGATTTGGCTGCATTTTTGCTTCTTTTGTTCATTTAAGCTCTTTTAACCCTGAAAATACAAAAAGGAAGACAAAAGCACACTTTTTCCAACATTAGTACTTAAAAAGGGTTAGTTTTATGCCTCATTTGATGTAATTTATATGTTGCATTTTACACACATCAGTACCGATGCCCAATCTAGGAGCCTACCCAGGGTTAGATCCTCAAGATCCCTATCACATTAACGATGCATATATTAGGGAGATCTTAGAAAATCCTTACCCTTACCAGGCCCCGTACCAGGAACCCGCACCTCAGATTCCAAACCCAGTCCTAGAACCTGCACCCCCAATGAGTGCAGAAAATGTACAAGAACTTAGGACTTTCGGTGAGGAAATTTTAGAAAGCAGTGAGAGAATGAGACAGGTGGGAGAGCGTCTCGTATGGAAATACGACGAGCGCAATATGGATTTCTGGATGAATCCATATCCCTGAACAGGATGGTAAAGACGGTAGTAGTAATAATAATATAATATAATAATATAATAATATATGTGTGTATGTGTAAAAAAAACTACGGATGCATACTATTAGTATTGTAGCTTTACATTTCAGTCGGTATTGTAATTTTAAATTCAGTACTGGTGTGTAATGATGCATACTATATGAATAGAGTAAAAGTCGCAATGCTCGACGCTTTTGACCAAAAAGTGCGTGTCATGTGATTGGCTATATTCAAATATTATTTGTGATATTAATATTTGGTAAATGTTTAAAATTCAGATGGCCGACGAGGGAAATCAAGATAATCTGAATAACGATAACCAGAGTAACAATAACGTGGTTAACGAGAATCTGAACAACAATAACAACGGAAACCAAATGGATAATAGTGCTGTTCAACATATTGTGGCACAAGGAATTATAGATGCAAATCCATTTATTATTCAAACAGTTCAAGAAACGAATAATAAAAGTAAGCATAGCAGTAAGCGATCAACTGAACCGGAACACAGCGTGAACAATGGACTCATACTTCAAGCGCCCATTCCCAAGAGAAGAAGAACCATGCCACATGGTTGTTCTTACAAAGAATTCTGGTCCTGCAAACCAATAGAATTCTCGGGCAATGAAGGACCCATTGCAGCTTTACGCTGGATAGAGAAAACTGAGGCAGTTCTGAAAATAAGCAAGTGTGCGGAGGAAGCTAAAATAATGTTTGCTTCAAATCTGTTTAAGAATGCAGCTCTAGAATGGTGGAACACTATCCTCCAGTCAAGAGGAAGTGATAGGGTTTATAACATGGAATGAGAGGAATTTAAGAACATGGTGGAAAGGAAATTCTGCCCTCCCAATGAAAAAGAACAGATAGCAAATAAGTTTCTGAATCTTAGAATGACCGGGGTAGACAGTAAAGGTTACACTACCACATTCTTTGAATATGCTAGGATAGTACCAACCCTTGCATCACCTGAACCGGTATTAATTTCCCGTTATATTTGGGGATTAATTGGAGAGATTAGGCATGTAGTCAATGCAGCTAGATCTCAAACCATAGAAGAAGCTGTAGAACTAGCCAATACCTTGACAGGCGAGCTAATCCGTACTAGGGAAGAAGATCAGAAGAGAAACTTATCCCAAAGGCTTACTCAAGAATTTCGTTCTGGGAATTACAACCGTAAGAATGTAAGGTCTACATCTGCACCTTATTGCAAGTATTGCAAAAGGAAGCATTCTGGAAAATGCTCTATATACTGCAATTTCTGCAAAATATCAGGTCACAAGGAAGAAAATTGCAGGAAGAAAGCCAATAGCAGGGTATGCTTCAACTGTGGAGAAAAAGGTCATATCAAGCCAAACTGTCCAAAATTGACTCCAGTTGCAAACAACAAGAACCCTAAAAATGCTAGAGCATTCATTCTAACTGCAGATGAAGCCAAGATGATTCCAGACGTCATTGCTGGTACGTTTTTAGTTAATGATATTTTTGCTAAAGTATTATTTGACTCTGGTGCAAACCAAAGTTTTATTAATACTTCGTTTTGCAAACTCCTAAATCAATCATTAACTAAACTACCACAAGAATGTCTAGTGGAAACAGCAAATGGAGAAACTGTTAGGATTTCTGAAATCTTGCAGGAAGCAAGAATAGAAATTTTTAATCAAAAGTTTATTGCAAACCTTTACCCAATGAATCTGGCTGGATTTGATGTCGTGTTAGGTATGGATTGGTTAATAGCCAATAAAGCCAGTATTTTATGTGATCAAAAGACAATTCAATTAAAATCACCAAGAGGTGAAAAGATCACAATTAGAGGAGATAAATCATCTAGATCCACTAAATTCATCTCTGTGATGAAAACTGCAAGTTATATAAGAAAAGGATCTATAGTGCATTTGATTTATATAATCACTAACACTAAAGGAAAAGAATTAAAAGACATTCCAGTAGTGTCCCAGTTTTCAGATGTCTTTCCAGAGGAATTGCCAGGATTACCACCAGACAGGGAAGTCGAATTTAGAATCCATCTGCTACCAAGAACAGCACCGATTGCCAAGGCACCTTACCGTTTGGCACCCGCTGAAATGCAAGAACTGAAGAAACAATTAGACGAATTGTTAGAAAAAGGGTTCATACAGCCAAGCTCATCTCCATGGGGAGCACCGATATTGTTTGTCAAAAAGAAGGACGGATCAATGCGTATGTGCATTGACTACCGTGAATTGAACAAAGTCACGATTAAGAATCGATATCCATTACCGAGGATTGATGATTTGTTTGATCAACTTCAAGGAGCTCGATTCTTCTCTAAAATCGATTTAAGACCGGGATATCATCAATTAAAGGTACAGGAAGAGGATATTCCTAAAACTGCATTCAGAACAAGGTATGGTTATTATGAATCTACTGTCATGCCATTTGGTTTAACCAATGCCCCAGCCGCATTTATGGACATGATGAACTGAATATGTAAGCCATATTTGGATAAATTCATAATTGTCTTCATAGATGATATTCTAATCTACTCTAAAAATAAAGAGGAGCATGCAAAGCACTTGCACTTACTTTTAAGTTTATTAAGAAAAGAAAAGCTTTATGCTAAGTTTTCAAAGTGCGAGTTTTGGTTAGAACAGGTACAATTTCTTGGACATTTAGTAAATCATGAAGGAATTCATGTAGATCCAACAAAAATCGAGGCAATTACCAAATGGGAAACCCCTGAGTCACCAACCGAGGTTAGAAGTTTCTTAGGATTGGCCGGTTATTATAGAAGATTTATTCGAGATTTTTCTAGAATAACCATTCCTTTAACTAAGTTAACATGTAAATCTGTTAAGTTTGAATGGGGACCAAAACAAGAAGAAGCTTTTAGAATCCTTAAGCAAAGATTAACCCATGCACCTATATTAGCATTACCAGAAGGAACTGAAGACTTTGTAATCTATTGTGATGCTTCTAAATTAGGTTATGGATGTGTGTTGATGCAACGCCAAAAGGTTATAGCTTACGCCTCTAGACAGCTTAAAAGTCATGAAGAGAATTATTCAACCCATGATTTGGAATTAGGAGCTATAATTTTTGCCCTTAAGATTTGGAGACATTATCTTTATGGTAGTAAGTTTACCATATTCACAGATCATAAAAGTTTAAGATATGTTTTCGGGCAAAAAGAGTTGAATATGAGACAAAGACGCTGGATGGAATTGCTTAGCGATTATGACTGTGATATCCAGTATCATGCAGGAAAAGCCAATGTGGTGGCTGACGCTTTAAGTCGAAAATATCACGAAAAGCCAAAAAGGGTACGTTCTCTTAAATTAAATCTACAAGTAGATTTAAATGATCAGATTAGAAAAGTTCAAAAGTCAGTAATCAAGGAAGATACTGAAAAATTAAAAGGAATGATTAAGGAATTAGAACAAGGAACTGATGGAATTTGGAGGTTCCATAAAACGAGAATGTGGATACCTAAGTTAGGAAACCTACGTCACCGTATATTAGAAGAAGCTCATAAATCTAAATATACGATGCACCCAGGAAGTGATAAAATGTACCAGGATTTAAGGAAAAATTTCTGGTGGATAGGAATGAAAAAGGATATAGCAGCTTATGTTTCTAAATGTTTAACTTGCTCACAAGTTAAAGCTGAACATCAGAAACCCTCAGGTTTATTACAGCAATTAGAAATGCCAGTCTGGAAATGGGAATTGATAACAATGGATTTTGTTACTAAATTACCCAAAACAAGAAAAGGTAATGATACAATCTGGGTGATTGTAGATATGCTAACCAAGTCAGCTCATTTCTTACCAATGAAGGAAACCTTTAGCATGGAACAATTAGCTAAATTGTATGTAAATGAAATCGTTTCATTACATGGAATACCTTTATCAATTGTTTCTGATAGAGATAGCCGTTTTACCTCTCATTTTTGGTTAAGTTTTCAAAAAGCAATGGGAACCAAGCTAAATCTAAGCACCGCGTATCATCCTCAAACGGACGGGCAAAGTGAAAGAACAATTCAGACCATGGAAGATATGCTTAGAGCTTGTGTAATTGATTTCGGAGGTAACTGGGACGAACACTTACCTTTGATAGAATTTTCTTATAATAACAGTTATCACACAAGTATCAATGCTGCACCATTCGAAGCACTTTATGGACAAAAGTGCAGAACCCCAGTTTGTTGGGCAGAAATTGGGGAAAAGCAACTATCTGGACCTGAGATAGTACAAGAAACTACTGACAAAATTATTCAAGTCAAGGAACGACTGAAAATAGCACGTGATCGACAAAAGAGCTACGCTGACAATAGACGTAAACCGTTAGAATTTCAGGTAGGAGACAAAGTATTGTTAAAAGTTTCACCCTGGAAAGGAGTGGTAAGATTCATCAAAAGAGGAAAGCTAAGTCCCAGGTATATTGGACCCTTTGAAATTATTAAAAGAATAGGACCTGTAGCTTATCAGCTACAACTGCCAGAGGAAATGGCAGGAATACATGATGTATTTCATGTATCTAATCTCAAAAAGTGTCTAGCTGACGAATCACTCGTAGTATCTCTTAAGGATATAGAGGTTAATGAGCAACTCAAGTTTGTAGAAAGGCCTCTACAGATTGAAGATAGGAAAACCAAGAATCTCAAGCACAAGAGACTAGTTTTGGTCAAAGTGAAGTGGGACTCCAAAAGAGGACCCGAGTACACATGGGAGCTTGAATCAGAAATGCAAAAGAAATATCCACACTTATTCCAGTAAATCTCAAGGACGAGCTCTAAAACAAGGTGGGGAGGATATAACAACCCTAACGTAAACCGACACCCTCATAAATTTTTCAACACCCTAATATATCTTAAAATGTCTCCATATGTCTTTATATGCACCCCATATGTGAAAACCGAGCCCAAAATAGACTATAATATATAAAATAAATTAAAAACAATCAATAATAAGTTGAGGCGGGTCGCGTATGACCTCACCTCAACTTAACGCGGGCCGCATAAGGGTGTGAACCGGACTCCGCTGAAATCCTTAGTTCATGCGGGCCGCGTATAAGTTTGCCTAAGTCCATGCGGGCCGCGAGTGTCCTGAATTGTGGCACGACCCTGAGATGACACGTGTCATAATGCGTGTTGAACCTAGTGATGACCCGGATCAGCTACGCCTAGACCCCTATGCCATGCGGGCCGCGTAAGGCCTTGCCTTACCCTTACGCGGACCGCAAGAACCTCCGATTACAGCCCTATAAATAGAAGGCAACGGCCTTCAGTCTGCTCGTTCAACTTTCTTTTCTCAATCTTAATTTCTGTAGTGGCGTTATTATACCCGGGCGTTATACCCCCCAAATAGCGAGGTTCTGCTCTGTTGTAAGTATTATAACCCCTGGATACGTATTAGATACTCTGCCCGATTGATCTAGGGTTCTGTAACGGCTGTCGTGGTTCTGCCCGATGTAGTCGTTGAAATGCCGTCTCGGGGAGGGTATTACTAATGTTAAAATGGGTTATTATACTAACACACGTGCATTTGTGTAAATTATAGATTATTCCCAGGATATCACTACTGAAAACCCTAAAATAGCAATGTGAGTAATCTCCTTTTTGTTAACAGTTTTTACAAAACCTTAACCTTTTTACAATGCAATTTAGCAGTGATTGAGTCTTTGTAATTCTACAATTACTGCCGGTATGTTGGGGTTTTGTATACAAAATTTGAGTAACGTTACCATTGGACAAAGAGTTAGCCAATGCGTAATATGACCCTCTAGTCAGACTTGACACTACTGAATGAGTAATTGGGTAGATATAAACATTGTAATCGCTCTCAATACTGTTCAAATTAAATTAATATTTCTTGATTAAACTGGGATTCACTCACCAGTATTTTCCACTGACAAAACCTTTTTAAAACGCGTTTCAGGTAACACAATGTGAAAGCCAATTAGAAGCCAGCTGGACAGCACTGGAGGCTTGGAAAAGTGGCTATAAAAGTTACCTAAATAAAAGAAAACGTTTATTTCAATAAAGTGGAATTTATCCCTGTAAATCAGTTTGTAATAAAAACTTGGGTTTTACCCATATGTTTAAAGTTATAAAATTATGGTGGTTTACTCTGATTCAATATTTCCTAACTACGGTCCTGATGAAAATTTCCGCTGCCAAATAAGTTAATAACGTGATACCACCGCAACTGGTTCGCGGCCGCCCGTTCCCGGGAAATAGGGATCGGGGGTTGTGACATCAACAATGACAAAAGTTCATGTACAGAATCATGTATACAACCATATTGAACAAAAAGTAAAAGGATTACCTGAGCAGCTGTAGAATCTTTTAGAAACCCTTCTTTGTTAACTATATGTGAAACCTCGCGCCAGATCGTCGTCTTTCGTAAAGTAGAAGCATTCGAGTCCATACCATGCACCTGCAGAACAAATTGATACCACAATGAGAATGATTTTAACAACAATTAGCATACACAATGATTAACCTTCAAATCCCATTTATATAAACATTAACAAACAAACAACCCAATAAAATCCCAAGTGGTAGGATCTAGGAAAATCAGATCTGATATGCAACCCATACAGAAAATGATGCACAATTCTGTCTCTGGACGATTCAACTTCAAGCTTTCATATGCGTATTTGGTCAAATCAACAACTCATCTCTATGCAAGAGCAGCAACAGCAAAAACGCTTGCACCCTTTTCTTGAAAATTCTTTACCAAATGGCACAAATGAACAATCCAATAATCCATTAATATATAGTACAAATCATACAGTTAAAACTACCCATTCAAATCAACCCTTCAGTTTCCATTAAACTTTAGGGGTTGGAACATTGAAGTAAAAACTATATCAGTTTTATTTTTCTTTCATCGTAACACTAAATCTATTTTTATCAATTGATTGAAAACTACAGCAATAATCACTATCCATTAATGTAATCCATCCCAAAAGAGTAAATAAAAAATTTTAAACCTAACAAACAAAAAAAACTCATTAAGTCAAAATAACTATTCAACAATGTGGAAAAGAATAACAACCTGAGCTTCAAGTTTAGCAATATGAGCGATTAATTAACCCTTATCCCTTTGTTAATCGATTATTCATCAAATCCTGCTTCACGAAGACGCCTCCATATGGTTTCATCGCTCAAAGGACTTTTCAAACCACTAAAAACAAAATTCGACTGAAATTCAGCAAATACACAAAAGAATCATATAAAATCCAAAGGAATCCAAAGTATACATACCAAATCGCAGAAGATGCAAAGAAATTCAAACGTCCGAACCTGATACAAATAAGAAACCAAAATTAATAAACACGACAGATTCGAAATACAAAAAACGAAGGAATACTCAAAAACCACGCGACACACAAACAATAAGAGACTTCCCACATGAAACACAAAATCATCAAGAGAGTAACCCAGACCTCTTATTCTATGAACATTGAGCTTAGATCAGTACTTGGTGATCATCACAGCCATAAAAAATCGAAAGTGACCAAACTATCTTTTAAGAACTACTCGACACAAAGGCTCTCCAATTCTATCTTCCAAACCATTAACAATGAGAGGACTCAAAACCATGTTCCGAGCTGAGATGACTTCCAGGTCATTATCAAAGCCCTAAATACCAAACAACAATACAACCACCTTAAAAAAATGAAGCAAAAGAGAAACGAATAAAGCAATGTAAAATAAACACCTAACCTTAAATGTAGCTAACAAAAATCAGGATAAACAAACATAAAAACAATAATTTTTTTATCATAGATTCGAGGTTTGTGCTTTCTATGGTTCAGAACTTTCAGAAACCATGACTGCAAGGCGGGTTGCAGGTTTAAACTTGCCTTTCACCGTCCTTGCCACGCCATCGTCGTCAATTGTGGGTAAACATTTATAAGTCATCATAACCAAGCCACAGGCCAATACCAATTGAAACCAGAGCCGCCATCGTTAACCGCCGTTGAGAAACCTTAAAGGGTTCGAAGAGGAACACACGGAACAACGGAACTATAAACAAATAAGTAATAATAGGTGGCATCTATCATAGCACCAGACATGCTTTGTGAAATTTGGTTTGTGGTTGACCAGCTAAAGGAAAAAGAGGTTTCGACTACTGCGTATGAAAAACATGGACTAATGAGCCAGCTACATCAAAATTGAAAATAATCAAAAGGAACTTACAGAGATGATAATATAACCACAGATTAGTTAAGACACAAAAACCCTAAAATCAAAGAAAGGATCAGTTAAAAATACTACATTAAAATTGACAATAATCAAAAGTAAGAATGCATCACCATACCTTGCGCCAACCAAAGAAGCATCCATCCGGTTCAATTGATCCAAAGAAATCCATTTGTAAAACGCACCCTTTTAACTTGTCACCATACAAACATCTTGTTCAGTTGCGCAATTTAACATAGGCCTACTGAAAACAACTAATTTCACTGATGCGTATGATGAACTTGCCAAGAATATTGAGTTTGAAGTAAGCGATATAAATCTGCTTATCAACTTAAACTATTCAATTGTAAACTAATATCTATAACTTATACCAATTTCGTACCAAAAACAATAGTATTTGCTGAAACCCCTAAATTGATTCGAAAATTCAACTTAAATCAAGCCTAATGAAACATAAATTGATGATACAAAATCGTTTTAAAGGATATAAATTGAGATTGATTATTAGTAATTGATCCTAATAATCATCTTAGAGGTATATTTAATGGAGTTTACAATAGGAGCATGAGAAAGATTAATGAACAACTAACAAAGAAAATAGCAAAGAAAACAAATGTAACAAATCGAAACGTACCAATAGTTGTAGATTAATCCCCCACCAAGATGTAAATCGTTAACAAATCTGAACGAAACAACGTGGGTCACATATACTAAAATCCGCATTAGGGTTTCAGATGAAGAAAAAGGAATGGAACAGAGGGTTTCGACATACCTGTATCAATTGGATAACATATGTTTGTGGATATCACAATTTATGCCCATTTTGGTGCTTCTTAAAAGAATATAATGAAGATTTGAACAAAGATGTGTCAATCCTGATGTAGGTTGAGAGGAGATGAAGAAGAATTAGGGTTTCTGATCAAATAAAGATGGGTCAGAAAACCGAACCATATCAATAACAGAGACAAAAGAATACAAATGATTCGATTCCAACTTTGTGGTTTACCTGAATCTGCTAAGAAGAATTAAGCAGCGGTTGAATTTCGTATTTAGGGTTTGGAAAAAGTGAAGTTATGAGAGAGAAGAAAGCTTTAAAAGGAATATATATGATCCATTTGAAAACATGGGTGACCCGAATGTATCCGGATCCCGCGTGGGTTTTAGAATTTGGTTTGTGTTTTCCCAAAATTGGTTTGTTTACAAAGAAATTACATCAATTCCCTCCCAAAATCAACCTACACTAAACCAATGGATGCCACATAACCAAATTGCTCCACCATTTAAAGACAAATAGCCCAAATCATCTCATTTATTAATATATACTAGTATTAAGCCCATGCGTTGCAGCGGTTGGCGTAAAACTATGCCAAGTAGTGACAATGCTATACCACTATCAGCTATTACCAACACCGGAAAAGCTCGTAAAAACAAAATAAATAAAAACGAAAAAAATAACGCGAAAGCCAGGCATAAAATCTTTGAATCACGCACGCTCGTTGCAGAGAAAGTAAACGAAACGTAAAACATAGAAAAAAATAACTAAGTCAATCCAGGACCCGCGCGTTGCGACAAACTTGTCAAACAGAGTAAAATAGATGTGTTGCAACGGTCCAGTCAAACGGAAAAAATATACGAAAAAATGCTGAATCCCACACGCACATTGCGGTGCGTTAACTCACAAAATTTAGAACGAAACAAAAAACTCGGGAAATTTGAAAAGTATGGTGTACCAAAACTGAAAATAAAAAAAGAGTTGGGTTTAAATTATAAAAGATGGAAAGCTTTGGATTAAAAGTAAAAAAAAAAATAAATGGTCTAAATTGCAAAAGAATAAAAGTTTTGGGTTAAAAAAAAAGAAAGAAAGAAAGAAACCTATGCATGAGGTACAATACTATAAATTACAAAAAAAGTAAAAAAATTTTATTTTTGTAAAACTTAAATAAACTATTATAAAAAAATATTAAAAAAAATATGAGGTTAAAGAAGAAAATATCATGGGGCATTATTTGAAGTCTTTTACTATAAGTTAGACTAGAATATTTGTTATAACATCGGTTATAAGATAAGTGATTCAATTTATATAAATGTTTATCAAGTACTCGTATTTTTAGTGATTCAAGTTTATACTAATTGTATTTTTGCATTGCAGTAGTTGCAATAAAAATATAAAGAACATATATAAAAGGGTAAATTACACTTTTCGTCCTTTATGTTTGTAGCGGGTTGCAATGGATAGCCTTTAACTTTAATAATTACAGTCACAATCCTTTATAAATAAAACCCGATACATCTTTCGTCCTTTATAACTAACCAGCTTAAAAATTTAAGTTAAGTCTATTCACTTAAGGGTATTTTGGTTATTTCACACTTTTATTTAAAATCCCTAACAACAAGTGAAGGTTTAGCAATTATGATTGCAAAGATCCAAAAGATCCAAACACACTTCCAGTTCCACTCCTGAATTCTTACAACCCACCACCAACACTTTCTTCCCCCTTATAAACACTTCCACTTTTATACACAATGTATGCTTCACCTCACCGCTAAACTCCTCCATCCCTTCAATCTCCGGCACCACCGCCTCCGCATTCTCTCCGGCAGCCACAACTAGCCATCCGCAAACTGCAAACATACTCCACCTCCTCCCCTTTCATCCCAACACTCTTCACTCTCCACATCCCTATGCTCTCATCATACTCAGCTCTTTCCATACTAGAATCAAAACCGGATCGATCCCAAATCGCTTCGCATAGGCCTCTAGACAATCAACAAAGTGTTGTTTATCCGGGTACGTAGGAAAATCCTCTGGGAAGGGCATAAGTGGCAATTCACAGAATCTTTTAGGAAGGTACCTGAGGTGATCATAGGTTGAGCTGCCAAAAAGATACTATACAATTCGATCGTTCGATAACGACACTTGGGACTCCTTGCTCAACCGTCAGATCTGCAATGTCAAAGAAATCAAAATTTGAATTGGATTTGAAATTTAAATATTTTTAAGAAAAGGTGGGGCAGTTGCTTATCAGATCTGCAATTGTGAATCGGAAAAACGACCAGTGGCGTGGCGGTGGCTTCAGGTGACTGGTGTCGATCGACAACTAATCTCAAATCACTACCACCGGCGACCAGTGGCAGGAGGTGACGGTGGCTGGTTGTTGGTGGCAAACTACAGATCTAGTGATGGTGGTTGTTGGTGGGTGGTGGTGAGTTTGATGGTGGTGGCTGCTATTTGTTTATAGAGAGAGACTGTGTTCAAAGTTTGTGAGAAAGAGAGAGTCAAAGAGAAAAAGTGTATTAATATTTGATTTGATTTTCTTTTTTCTTTTTTTTTTTATACTATAAATAATTAAGTAGCAAGACTAAACTGCCCTTAATTGAATAAATTTAACTGAAGCTTTTAACCTTGTTAGTGTTAAAGGACGAAAAATGTACTGAGTTTTCCAAATAAAGGATTGTGACTGTAATTATTGAACTTAAAGGTTATCTATTGCAACCCGATACAAACATAAAGGACAAAAAATGTAATTTGTCCTATATAAAAATCATACACGGATATGGATTCTAGTTATATTAATTAAATATTCAATTATTTATTGATATCATATATATATATATATATATATAATTTATATAAGTAATAATCATACATTAATTATAAAACAAATATTTTAAAATAAATATAAATAAAATTTATAAGGTTGAAGGAGAAAGTGACACATGGCATTAGATGGAGTCTTTTATTAATATTTAGATTAGATATAAATATAGATTTAAATTTAAAAGTGCTATATTATTCAACATAAAAATAATAGTTTTTTTTTAAATAAAAGAAATTAATATATTAAAAGTGAAATGCACTATAAATGTCTTTTTAACTTTTAACACATAACTTTTATGAGCATATTTCTGTTTTATATCTCGTTAAAAGATTAGAGTTTAAAGCTTAACTAAAATTTAAACAGATCGAGTGAAATGAATTATAGAGTGTGTGTATATATACTAAATACTTAGGTGCTGTTTGTTTTTTCTGCTGGAAAACCTCTTCTGCTGCAAGCCACATCTGCAGGCATCTGCAGGAGAAGAGGTGGACCAAATGTCTTCAGTCTGCAAGGAGAAGAGGGTTTGTTTTTTTTTTTTATATAAAAGCTCTTCGCACACAAACACACACAGATCTCTCTTTACTCTCTCTCTACTCTCTCTCTACCACCGCCATCTTCACCACCGCTACCACTTCACCACCATCATCATCACCACCGCCATCATCACCACCGCCACCACTTCACCACCGTCATCTTCACCACCGCCACCACTTCACAACCGTCATCATCACCACCGCCATCATCACCACCGTCATCATCACCACCGTCATCTTCACCACCGTCATCTTCACCACCGCCATCGATTTAGGGTTTCGGAGGTGGAGGTCGATTTGGGGGTTTTGTTTCTGATTGATTTAGGGGGTTTGTTTCGGAGGTGGAGGTCGATTAGGGTTTGCAGAGGTCGATTAGGGTTTGCAGAGGTGGAGGTGGTGGTCGATTAGGGTTTGCAGAGGTCGATTAGGGTTTGCAGAGGTGGAGGTGGTGGTGGCGGAGCAGGGGTGGTGGTGGCGGAGCAGGGGTGGTGGTGGTGGCGGAGCAGGGGTGGAGGTGGAGGTGGTGCCAAGAAGAGGTAAACCTCTGCTTGGAGAAGCTAAGGTCTCATCTCTTCCCCAAGAAGAGGTTGAGGAGAGGTAAAAAGCACTTCTCGAAAAAAAAACAAACACTCTACAGCACCTAAACCTCTTCCCGCGTCTGCACGGTGCAGACAAAAGAGGTCAGGAAGCTCTTCTTCCAAAAAAAAAACAAACACCACCTTAGAAGCTTTATGAAATTTAACATATTACATAAGCTCATGTTCATCCTTTTCATTTTCCGACTTCAATACCAAATTATTAACTTAATCAACATAAACAAAATTTCAATCACCTATATATACAGTTTGTGTTCATCGTGAATTATCTAGGTTTAAAACTTTAAATAATTAGAACTTGATAAATATTAGGGTGTAAGGGGTGCTCACCTAAGAGGTGAGTCCCCTCTCTTACGTCCAACCAATCCTCGTGTGCCACGTCAACTCCCCTCTTAAACTCCCCTAACACCCTAAATTGATGGCGGCACTCCCCTCTTAGGTGAATTGGTTTTTTTTTTTTTTTTAAAAAAAAAGAAACTTTTGATTGGTCAAGCTCTCTCTCTCTCCTCCCCCTCTCTTCGGCAGCTCCCCACCGGATTCACACCCTCTCTCTACCTCACCGCTATGTTGGCGGTACCACCACTCTCGGTGGATCTACTCCCCGCATGGGGTTGCCACTTACACCCCGAACAGCCTTAGTTATATCATATGTTGAATATAATATATTAATTACTTTATTTATCAATCATTTAATAACATATTTTGTCTTTTTCCGTTTACCCCTTACCGTCATGTCACTTTCTTGTTTCCTACCACGTCTCATAGACAGAAAAAACAAAAAACAACAACTGGGATCATGAAAAATCACAATAATATTCAAAACCATATGTCGAGCGAACACCGAATTCTGTCACAAGCATTATTTTATGAAATTATCGAATAGTTTAGTTATTCTGTGTGCAACTTGACAATTACGGACTCCCACTTGTGAGACAAGTTGGTTGCTAGGTAACACCATCATGTACGAGAATTAAGGGTGTTTTTTTTTCTTTTTTAACCTCAAATTTCGTCAATTATACCAGGAATAAAACCATCAAAACCTATATGTTACTAACGGTTTTGCATTTGCCAATAGATCAAATTTGATATAAGATCATAAGTTATCATGCGAACGGGTTTTGAAAATGTTAATTAACTTTTTTCAATATTTTAAGGAAACTTATTCAACCACTTTATTCATAGCTTATAATCAGGGGCGGATCTAGGCCACTTTTGTGTGTTCCCAGGAACCTATTCGGTTTGGAAAAAATGGAGAAAATTAGCGAGAACCTCTTATGATTTGGAAAAAAAATAGTGAGAATTCGTGAGAATCTACCAAAATGAACCCAGTGAAAAAGGTTCTTAGATCCGTCACTGCTAATAATACAGATTTAATTTTTTTCACATCAGCATGTCACCTCATAAAAAAACAGGTCATGTCAGCAACCAAACTAACTGGATTAAGATTGGGTTAGTTTGGAGGTGATACAAGAAAATAACGTGCAAGTTGAGAGTGATGATGGTCAACTTGTTAGTAGTAGGTACCAATAAGAAAGATAAAACCCAAAAAATATAACGTGATTGTTTAAACTTTAATGGTTTAGTTTAATATGTGAGTTGGTTAAATAAAAAGTATTTTTTTTTTTAAAAGATGTGCAATAACATATGAAAGATGTGCATCAACTCGGTTGTGTATATCAAAGTCTCAATCGTACTTAGACGGGTCAAAGTCATACATTGTTGATTTGAATTAGAAGAGTCAAAGTCGTATTACTAATTTGAATCATTCGTAGGTGTGATCAAAGGGTCCCAAGTCCTAACTATACTTTATACTTTATCAATAACTAGTCTTAAGCTACCCGCGTTGCGGGCCAGTGGGCATAAAACGTGCTACCAACGTTGAGGAGGTGGGGATGTAAAACCATGCTAAGTAGCATCGAACGAAGACCAAAACCGGGTAAAGCGTAAAAAAACACAAATTTCCAACACAAAGCGACTTATGTGACGTAAAACGTAGAAGGAGTCGAATTTATAATGATGCGTATTAGAAAGTGGAGGGGGTAAAACAAACTTAAAAGGCCAAATGTGACCACCAAATACGAATGAAAAAAAAACCCTGAGGGACCAAATGTGACTATCAAACACTGTGCTAAATAGCAACGAACGTTGAACAAATCCGAGAAAAACGTAAAACAAAAACCTAACAAACAAACTAAAATTATTTAACCTTTGTGACAAAAATTATAAAAACTAAAGTTTTATTACAAAATGAAAAATCACATGCCAAAAAAGAAAAGAAAAAAAGAAGGCAAAAAATATAATATTCCTTCGTATGTTATTTAAATTAAAATTAAGAGATTTAATAAAAATAATAATAAGGATAAGGATAACAAAATATTTTTTATATATAATACTAAAATTGAAATTAAGAGATTTATAGTAATAATAATAATAATAATAATAATAATAATAATAATAATAACAATATTAATAATAATAACAAGGATAAGGATAACAAAATATTTTTAAATAAAAATAAAAGTATAATTGTGAAATTGAAAGAGAAATTGCCATGTGGCATTAATTGTAGTCTTTTATTAATATTTAGATTAGATCATATGAATTGAAACTATTATATCTCATCAAGAATAATAAACATATCAACATTACATGACATGAACACTCTGACTGAAAGTCTGAAATTGAAGGTGAAACTATAAACACAGAAAAGGAATTCCCTATCAAATTTGGAAACGAACTTTATTTGTACATAATTAAATTATTGTTGGAAATCAAACGCTTAAATGAACACGCAAACACGATTTCAACGAACTCGTTCGACTCTTTTATTATATTGAAATACAGCACACCAAATTACAATAGACCTAACAATAATACTGATTCTAATCCTAACCAAACTCAAACTCTATTTTAAATAATAAAATAACGAACTAGATAAACATATTTAATAAGACTCAATAAATAATTCACCGAGAGGTATCCATAACCCGTCTTAATTTTTATCATCTTAATTCAATATTAACGTATTCATTATCTCCCTTAATCTTGAATTGGACCCGTCTCTTCACATCCGCACCATTATCGATAACTCCAATCCTTTGGCCAAATTTGACATCCTTCTTCTTGGGTCACCGGAACAACTCCATTCTTGACCACCGATCAAAGGAAAAAAACAAACTCCCCGCTTCTTTCGTTTTCTGCTTTCCTTTCTAGATGTGACAAGATTCGATGTCTCCCGCTTTGATGAATCTTCTTCCGTCCGTCTACCCGCAAATCCGATTAGATACTTTTGGAAATTTGCTAATGCTTTGAAGTTTACCACCATCGAAACGAACTGAAAACCTGTCAGTACCGTCATCCCAATGGTACTTCCTCTTGACACCCGTTGACCCGAACCACCATTCACCGTTTTTTTCCATTGTGAATAACAGACTCAAAAGTAACATTGATTGGATTTTTACACAATAAACTTCCCTGATCGATCTGTACCCATTGCTGTCGACCGCCAACACGACAAGCCGCCACAATTCTGTCTTCTTTGGTTGCTAAACGAACCCCATTCAGCCCCTGCTGACTCGTTTCTGTTGTATCCAATTGCGTTGGTTTTTTATTTGCCGTAGGAAAAAGAGTTGTCTTTTTCTCTAGACGACTAAGAAGCTTTCGAAGTTCTGGAAGGTTATCCCATTCCCCGTTTTTCTCATTCACTGGTGTGATCACAATCTAAAAATTAGAGCCTCCTGCTACCCATTCAACACACATAATTTCGCAACCTCCCACTTCAGTTTCTTCTCCAGCTTCTGCGTTTTCTGGTTTTCCATTGCTGTTGGATAGGGATGGCAATGGGTCGGGTTTGGGACGGGTTTAGGTAATCCCAAACCCAA
This sequence comes from Helianthus annuus, assembly GCF_002127325.2. Lineage (NCBI taxonomy): Eukaryota > Viridiplantae > Streptophyta > Magnoliopsida > Asterales > Asteraceae > Helianthus > Helianthus annuus. Next base: position 168,936,696 of record NC_035446.2, read on the forward strand.
ACCCGATTAGATAAGCTTGTCCCAAACCCGTCCCAAAACCCGTCGGGTTTCTAGTGGGTAAATACCCATCGAGTATCGGGTATACCCGCGGGTTTCGGGTAAACCCGTTAATTTAAAAAGATTACTCGTTGGGTATATCCATCTTACTCATTGGGTATCTATCGGGTAACTACTAACCGGTTACATTTTGTATTGTTATTATAAAAATATATATCAAATAACTACAATGTATACGGAATAGAATACCTATATGTGTAAAAAATGGATGTATCATATATAGACATATATTAATAATATAAAAGAAATTATATCGGGTATACAATCGGGTAAACGGGTACACTTTATCGGGTAATTGGGTCGGGTAAACAGGTATATCACTAAATCCCAAACCCGTCCCAAACCCGCGAAAAAAATAAAAACTATTCCCAAACCCGTCCCAAACCCGATTAACCGACCCCAAACCCGTCCCAAATGTGTCGGGTTTCGGGTTTACCCATCGGGTTCGGGTCTGATTGCCATCCCTACTGTTGGAATACCGGATAAGTTCTGCATTAAATCCTGGGAGTTTACGCTGCAGCTCACAGCAATATGAGCGCGTAAAATCCTTTAAGGAAAGGAATCATCCGTGCAGTTCAAGGATCTCCTTTCTTAATCGCCAGGTTGGTTTTATTTTTGTGTGTTCTTTAATTCGTCCGATAACGGGACAGTAAGCCACTCAAATTTCACTTCTCTCACCAATTTGAGATGAATACCAATTTGTATGTTCTCTTTTAATATTTCCAATAGCAAGTACGACAAAAATATATCTAGCCATCGTTTCCTTATAAGAAAAACACCTGTCCTTTTTTTTCTATCCTTTCCCATGTATGTGGCCATCAAAGTTTGACTTTCCAACTCAGATGCATAATATCATTGGCCAACTAATTTTCTTTGACAATTAATTGCATGGAACAAATACGTGTATAACTCCACTCTTGCTTTTCAGCATAAGGGTGTACGGGGCGTAATCGGGGAGTGGCTCGGTGAATGATTTCCTCGATCGGGAACACCGCCGCCATCCCCGCGGGGTCCCGAATCAAGGTTCAATTTGGGTGTGGGGTTACCGCTTGAATTTGCACATTGATCGAGGAATATGACCGTTGAACGGTCGACTTTTTTATAAAAAAAAAAAAATCACTTTTTTTAAACTATATAAATACCCAACTCATTTTCACCCTTTTTTTATACACAACCCATCTCATTCTCACCCTTTTTTTATACACAACCCATCTCATTCTCTATATTTTTTTAAACTCTCCAACCACAACCATTTCACTTTTTATTTTTTATACTCTCCAACCAAACCTCCTCCACTTTTTATTTTTTATACACCGAGCAATGGAGAACCGATCCCGCGAGGCCAAGAAAAAAACTAAGGGACGGGTCTCGAAACCGTCTCGAGATGGTTCGAGCGGTGCAAATGCTCAACCACAACCCCCTTTCGGATACACTTCACAACCCCCGTTTTTTTTCCAACAACCTCCACACCCCTCGTTTTACAACACCCAACAACCCAATTTCGGCTATTTTCAAAATTTGCTATCAATGGACGCTCCTCCTCAATCCCCCGCCTTCGACCCATATGCTTATCGTTCTCCACAAGTTCCTTCTACACGAGGAAATGTCGAACGTCCTCTACCTATTGACGAGGACGACGAGGACGATGAGGTAGTGCCCGAAACTCAAAATTTGGGCGACGACGACGAGGAATATGAATATAATGTGGACGAAGACGCGGGCAACGAAGAAGACGAGGCTCGAGAAAAAAAAGGGAAAACGGTGAGCGAAAAATGGACAAAAGAACAAGAAGAGGCGTTGGCGAAGGCGTGGGTACATTGTTCTACCAACAAAAAAAAGGGCAATCAACAAAGTCGCGAAAGTTTTTGGGGTAAAATTTTAGAGCACTTTAACAAAACTATCGGTGGAAGTAACCGGACCGTTCATCAAGTACGGTCTAAATGGAACCCGATGCATGCGAAAATAAACTTTTTCAACGGCCTATACCAACAAGCGGTAAAAATTATATTTTTTTTAACATTGCATATTTTTTATTTTTTTCTAAGTTCATACTTTTTTAACACTTTCTAATTTTTTTTATTTTATAACATGTAGGATCGCACACGAGCAAGTGGATGTCAAGATCTCGACGTGATGAAAGTCGCGTTAAAAGAATTTAAAGAAAGATTTCCAAGCGGTTTTCAACACATCGAGGCGTGGGAGGTCGTTCGAAAACACGAGAAATGGGCCCAAGTCCCATTGATGGGCGAGGAAGGTGAAGGTTCGGCACATAAAAGAAAGCCGGTTGACGTAGACTTTTCAATACCGGATATTAACGAAGATCCCTCGCCACAAAGAGCACAACGGCGAGACAAGCGTCAAGCTACATCGTCCGAGGGAAGCTCGGCCGAGTTGGCGGCACAATTCAAAGTGTACACCGCCATGAAAGAAGCGAAGCAAGCGGTAGAATTGGAGGCGATCGAATTGAGGAAAAAAAGAGAGTCGGAGGCTCGCGAGCTCATATCGGTACAAATCGAGACGATGAAAAACTACAATTACGATCGAGATATGAAAACCTTCCTTAAGCCGCACGACGATGTTCCGCCAAGTATGTTGCCGATCATCCTAGCCCGAAAGCGAGAAATCGCTAACAAGTACGGGTGGCCATGCGATTTCTAGTTTGAATGTATTTTTTTTCTAGTTTGAATGTATTTTTTTTTTCTAGTTTGAATGTGTTTTTTTTTTCTAGTTTGAATGTGTTTTTTTTTTCTAGTTTGAATGTATTTTTTTTTAAATTTAATGAAATGTCTTTTATATAAATTTTTAAACATCCATAATTTTAACAAAAAAAAAAAATAATTTTGAACTCACCTAATAGGTGAGTGCCGCCATCAAAAAGGGGAATTAGGGGAGTGTATTAGGGGAGTTGACGTGGCACCATGTGATTGGTTAGGTGTAAGATGGGGGACTCACCTATTAGGTGAGCACCCCTTACACCCTAAGGGTGGAGGGGCGATGCGTGATAATATCACAAAATCAAAGTTCAACGCGTGGAAATCAATTTTTTCCCACCGCCACCATAACATTCACGCGTGATACAATCACGGTTTCTCGATTTCGTTATTTTTTTAACGGCGTGATGTTTTTTTTTTTGTTTTGTGAGAGTAATTGTTGGTTGTGGGGAAATTGTTGGGTGTGGAGGTGAGTGATGACCACCGCCACTAAAAAAAGTTGTGAGTGATGGAAAAATGGTTGATGACATGGCGAAACATGATTGGATATTGTAAGTGATAGAATTCTATCACTAGTGACTACCCCCTCCCCTAAGGGGAGGGGGGGGGGTGGTTCACTAGTGATAGAATTTATCACTCACAGGCACCAATCAAGTTTCGCCATGTCATCGACCATTTTTCCATCACTCACAACCATTTTTAGTGGGGGTGGTCATCACTCATCACCACACCCAACAATTCCCCCCCAACCAACAAATCCACTCACAAAACCAAACCATCACACGTGAAGAAAATAACGAAAATTTGATTTCGTTGCACATTAACGCGTTAATGTTTATACCGGCGGTGGATATACCGAGTGATGGATGGTGGCCGTGATAGTTTCACGCACCACCCCGTCCTCTCTAACAATTAAAACACTCCGATTGTTAATCTCTATATTCTCTTTCTACACAAACAAATCTAGCTGGCGAAAATTTACTCTCTTAGTCGTCACTTCTAATTTCCGATCACCAAACTCCTTGCTCTTTTACTACCGCTACAGCCCCGCAAGGGGTAGCTCCCCTTTTTCGGAAAACAACTCTCAAAACCGCCAAGCTCTGATACCAATTGTTGGAAGTCAGACCCTTGAATGAACATGCAAACACGATTCGAACGAACTCGTTCGACTCTTTTATTATATTGAAATAAAGCACACCAAATTACAATACACCTATCTATTTATACTAGACTCATTCTAATTCGTCCATATCGTGTTGTACATTGATCTTCAAATCACCACCAGAATATAAAAAGAATATATATAAATTGTTTTTTGAGTCTTAAATAGATTATTATATTAAAGGGGCCATGTTGAACTGAATCACCTGTAACACTATGATTGGGTTCATTGAACTGGGTCCGGTAAACCACATAAATATACTTAATTTCAACGTTTTAACTTCTACCACGCATTAAATAATTTTGGTTGCACCTAAAGCTGTTTTAAATAGTACTCAATTAATCATATCATAATATCAGAATTTGGATTTATCACAGTATAATAAAAATGCTGTTTATACAATAAAACTTAGATTTTACATTATTTGAATAGGCTATTTTAACCTCAAAAATTTACTAGAAACAAGTCATAAAAATTTACTAGAAACAAGTCATACCACCCACCAAACCAAACTAAGAAAAAATAATATCATCAAAGGCTATGTCACTTAAACTTCCATCATTCTTGAAGCATTGAAATTCATCTAGCAATATCTCATTCCAAACCAAAGCAGGTGATGATTGTGCACAACTGGCTGATGAAACCTTGTTAGTTAGATCATCTTGTTTTACAGAGGGGTCAATGTGGCTTTTTGTAATAGTTGAGGGGCTGTTTGGAAAATTGTGGTTGCTCTTGGAGTTTGTACAAGCAAGTTGAGAGGAAGTATTATTTGGAGGTGGGCAAGTGTGATGGCCAAAATAAATGATATGGAACATGTTTGATCCATCTTCCAACTTTTGAACCTGTTTTAAGGCTTTGCACCCATGAACTTGCTTGTGTGTGCATCTAAAATAACATCTGTAATCAAAATACAAGTTTTAAATAAAAAATTTCCAAGATAATATTAACAATGTAGGGTGCTCGACACTCAACACGCAACCACTTTAATAAGAGAACTACGAGATAGTCACATAATACATTTGTACGTAATGCTTTGCTGATAGTCACATAGTCACATAATATATATGTAGGTGGTTACATATATATGCAGGGGCGGACCTACATAGTGGTCAGGGTGAGCGGCCGCACCCCTTGAAAAAAAATTTTTAGTGTATATTTTAGGCAAAAAACCCGACCGCACCCCTTGAAAATATGGTTGAACACCTCATCCGTACCCCTAGCAAATAATTTCTGGGTCCGTCACTGTATATATGTATATCCGCGTTATTTAATATTTATTAATTAAAGTTAAAACAAAACTTACAATGTTTATGCTACATTTCTCTAAATTTCTTAGGAGAGAATACCTTGGGAAGTTAGAATTGAGAATCTCCTTCTGTCCATATTTCCTCCATGCATAACCATCTTCAATGGTCTCACTAACCACCATTCTCGAATCTACCGTCTTTCTGCAAACACTTAACAAAATGTATAGTGTTGAATCAAACAATATACAAATAATGCATGATCGATCAAGTACTTGTACCTTCTCTTGTAACAGCCTCTCCGTCCCTTCGAAGCCGGTGGTTCGGGTGTCTTCCCGGTGTGAACTTCTGTCATCTGGTCACCGGAATTGCAAGCATTCAACACCAAAAGGCCACCATAGAAAGATTGTGATATTTCAGCCACAAGATCATCAACACAAACCAAGTTGTCAACATTATCTTTCTGGATAAGTAAATTCTGCAGTTTCTTTGCAGAATTTCTTCCTCTGGTCAGGGTTTCCACCAGTTCTTTCTTGTTTATGTCCATTGTACGGACAGTTTCAGATTTACAATGAATAAAGTATTTTGTTGTAGGTGAATTCAAAAGTGTTTGATGGTTTAGATATTATATATATAGATATAGAGAGAGGGAAAGAGAGAGAGAGAGAGTGACACCATCAATTAAAGTAATCCATATTATGTCACTAAGACCATCTCCAGTGCTACGTATGTCCTTAGACGCTCTTAGCTGCTATGTCTGGTGTCACGTCATATTCTTACAAGTCCTTAAAACTCCTTATTTCATCTCCAATCCTACAAATATCCTTACACTTTTTAATTTCCATCTCATTACTTACCCACTACACACAATATTAAAATAAAACATTTTGTTCTTTTACTTTGGGCCCATTCACTTACATAAACAAAGCCCCTGTGGAAGGGCTTAGATGTTAAGGCTAGAGGGTGTGGGATAACCCCTTGGGGCTTTATAAGCGCCACCTCAGCGCCACGTAGGCGCCACGTCAGCCAAGTGGGCTTTATAACCCCCCCTTTAACATGGAGGGTGTGGTGATAACCCCTAGGGGCGCTATAGAAAAAAAAATAATTTTTTTTTGATTGGTGCAAACAAGTGGGCCCCACCTGATACCCCCTTCTCCTCTCGTTACTATGTTGGCGAGTGAAGTATGGCGCCCCTCCTTAACATGGAGGGTGTGGGTGTATAGCCCCTTGGGCGCTATAGAGGCTGAGGTGGCGGGTATGGCGCCCCGACACCCTCCGGCCTAAGGGCATCTATGGACAAAACCTCACAATGCTAAGGGCTTGTAAAGACCTTCAAGAGCATCCCTCCAATGGATGCATTGAAGATAGTCTAAGTCACTAACCTTCTTACAATATCTCCACTCCAACACACTAAAGTAGGATTGAAAAAAAAAAACTAAAAAGAGGTTGCCGCTCAGCTTGTTGTGAGTTTACCTGCCGTTTGTCATTTTGGCATTTTAAATTATTAAATCGATTATTATTTAGAAAAAAAATGAATAAAATAAAATTCACCACAAACAGATCCGTGGGGGACAACATTAGACCAAAATACCGATCATGGACAATCGCCATTATGCAAGGTCCTTGGTCCCTAATCGTTAACCTGTCACTTCGTCTTGACAATCGATTGCGGATGGTCTAACTTCTTTTAATCCAATCCGAAAATATTCAACTCAAGTCTCAACTTTTGTTTTTCTTTCCCTTTTACTTAAATTTTTTTTTGTTGTAATGGCATTGCTTCTGTCTTGCGCATGGTCTACAAATCTCCATATGCCTTTTTCTTTGCACAGTGTTCATAATGTGAAGTTGAGAGTAACAACAGGTGATAAACCGGCTTTTGATTGGGTCCCTTACAAAAATAATCTAAGTTTTAAACAAAATTGAAAAAAATGGACTTAGAAAAGTACACTTTGGATCAGTTTAAGACGCAATTCCACGTACTTTAGCTAAATATTTGGTATCTATGTTCTTAAGTAAATAAGTTGAAATTGTCATATCTACACATCGGTTTCGTTACGTAAACCAATAATACATGATTACATGGTTACAAATAGGACATATATATTGTAGTTACTTAGAAGTCCTGACATAAAAGGATACACTTTGAATCTGGGGATGCCACTTTTGAGTTTTTTTCTTTATATGTAGTTTGTCCCTCTTGCTAGAGTAAACAAGCAACATGAATTACGCGAACACCACAAATAATAAGATGTACAACAAACTTAATATCAAGAATTAGTACATCCATCCGACCCCCACCCAGTCCCACCCTCGCCTTTTTTTTGTTTGATCTATATCAATACCCGCCTTATCGTGGCATCAGACATTTGCTACGTCTCTTTTCTGGTTGTTCATATATATAGTTGGACCACATCATGCATCATCCTCAATAATTGATCTTAGCCAATGCACCCCACAATGCACCTTTGTTTTTTTTTTTTTACCCCAAATCTTCATTAACATATAACCATGTCTGATATATAACACATAAATATTGGTTATAGGCTACTTACAAAATAACATAAGACAATGAAAAATTCTCATTGTACCAAGTATGGGTGTTATTGACCCATGAACTCCCTGTTAGACTTATTTAAACTAAGCATTATTAGTGATTATTGTTATGTATATTATGTAATTAACCTATGACCAAACTTGATAAAATTAACCTTGGATTAGTAGGTTGTCATGGTGGTTAATAACAAACAAACTTAACGTAGGTTCGGTGGTTAAAACTCACACCAATTGACTGTTTCTAATGGCTACTAAGCCAGGTATATATTGGTGATTCCGGGCATCATGATTGACACCAAGATTAATATTACAATTTTGATTAATCCATTTATCGTTGTCAGCAAATTTGATTATAAATCATCAAGGATCATACTCGAGATTGATTTCGTTTGATCATTTTTTGAATCACAATTTCGCTGCCTACAAATTGGTATCAGATCCACTAGCGTTCCTAATTTAAACGATTGCAACAACATGGACAACAATGCTTGGAACAAAGATCAAATGAAGTGGAAGGTGTATTTTATCGTAAAATATCATTTGCTCGGGTTTTGAAAATGTTAATTAACTATTTTATATATTTTAAGGATACTCGTTGAAGAAAATCATAAAGGATTTCTTTTTATTACACTTACATGAGTTTTTCATCAACCACTTCACTCATAGTGGCATCTCTTTTTATACTAGACCCTGTAATGTGATATAATAGAGTATATTCATATGGGTATTCATATGTTATCTCAACCATTTATTTATATTAAAAATATATATAGTAACAATATAACTTTTCATCATCTATACCCCACCCTTCAAATTTTCAAACACATGTTTTAGATATATGAATAACTTTTCATCGAATTTCATCTATACCCTACACTTCATTTAGATTAAAAGCAGACAATGACATTTCTTTTGTAGTGTTTTGCTAATTTAGTTGGAGAGTGAAAGAGAGTAAGATAATAAAAGTTACATAGTCAACTAACTTATACATATGGAAGTTATAACAAAATGCACAAGATTTATGTGTTCTCGCGATCCCTATTTAATATCGTTTATGTATTAAATATTTCTCAGTACGTAACATATGAAATATATGTATCAACTCAGATGTAGATATCAAAGTCTCAATGATACTTAGATGGGTCAAAGTCATATATACTTGATTTGAATTAGATGAGTCAAAGTCTGTGTTACTAATATGAATTGTTAGGTGTGATCGATCAAAGGGGTCCCAAGTCCCAACTATGCTTTATCAAAAAAATTATGAAACTTTTATATCTCATCAAGAATGTTATTATGTTAAATATATCATCCACATTACATTACATGATGGAAGTGAAAGTGAAATAAACCACATAAAAGGAATTCCCAATCAAATTTGGAATTGAAGAGGGTATTTATTTGTACATAATAAAACTATGAAAACATTCTATATCTATAATTTTGTCAATTAAGTTCAATTTTTTTTTATAACATATTACATCGTAATTGGTCCATATCATGTTGTACATTTGATCTTCAATTCACCACTAGAATTTACTATTTCATATTGTAAAAAGAATATACATAAATTGTTTTTTGAATTTTGAGTCTGAAATAGATTTATATTAAAGGGCCATGTTGAAGTTTGTACTGAAGGTAAACTACAAAAATATACTTTTAACGTTTTAACTTTTATAACGCATGCATTAAATAATTTTGGTTTCACCCGAAGCTGTTTTTTACGGTACTCAATGAAATCATAAGATCAGAATTGGATTTATCACAAATATCCAAAATGTTTATTATACAATAAAACTAATATTTTACATCAACTGAATAGGCTATTTTAGCCTTAAAATTTCTTACAAGTAAGTCATACCACCCACCACACCAAACTAAAAGATAATAATATCACCAAAGGCTATGTCACTTAAACTTCCATCATTCTTGAAGCATTCAAATTCATCTAGCAATATCTCTTTCCAAACCAAAGCAGGTGATCATTGTGCATCACTGGCTGATGAAACCTTGTTAGACATATCATCTTTTTTTCTGAGGGGTCTATGTGGCCTTTTGTAATAGTTGAGGGGCTGTTTGGAAAATTGTGGTTGCTCTTGGAGTTTTTACAATCAAGTTGAGAGGAAGTAATATTTGGAGGTGGACAAGTGTGATGGTAGGCCTCTCAATAGATGAATATGGATTGAATTATGATTCGATCTATTAATGATCCAATTTAAATGGGTTATGATCTGATTCATGATCTAACATAATGGATTGTGATCCGATCCATATCCGAATAATTTTAAATGGATGAATCACTATCCCGATCGATTCATATAAAAAAGATAATAAAAAACCTCTAAAAATAAAAAAAAAAAATCACAAAAAAAAATTATAAAAATTCAAAAAAAAAATCTAAAAAATGAAAAAAATAATTAAAAAATCAAAAACAAAAAAAACAAGAAAAAAAAATTAAAAAACAAACAAAAATCTAAAACCTTTAGGGTGGAGGGTATGGTCAATCACCCTAGGGTGTTTGAGTAAATCATATCCAATAATATAATGCCATGTCAACTCCCCAGTTTGCACTCAATCAGGGGGTATGGTCAATTACCTAGGGTGTTTGAGTGATTCTCAATTTTGTTTGGTTGTTCTCTCCTCTCTCATCTCTCTCTCTCTCCTCCATCACTCTTCAATTACTTCGGTGACTACACACCGAATTTGATCACCTCTCTCCTACTCACTGAAAAACATCAACACCAGGGTATGGTCATCGAGCGGTGACTCCCCCTCCCCGCATAACTCACCGAAGACTATACCCTGTACCCTTAATCAATAACACCTATATTTTCACCTAACTAATATAACATGAGAGCTAAAGGGTGATCGGTTGTGCCTAATCACATCTATACTTAATATCACCTAAATGATTCTCTCTATTTCATTCTCGATCTGAAACAAACCTACTGTCAGATACAAGCATATAAAGGCAAAAATCTAAATAATATGAGAAAATAATTCTTAAACATTTTGTTGTTTATAGGTTTAAAGTTAATAAATTTTGTGTTCTACGGTTGATACATACCTGGTAACTTACTTGAACTATACTATATTTTGATAGGTACATTTGCCTGTTACGTGTGTAGTTAGTAGTTATTTAATTTTTTTTACCTTAAAACTCGTCTGTATTTTGTCTCAATTTATTTCTAAACACTTAAATATTTTATTTTGTAATTAAATTCAAGAGGAAATTTGAACATGTGACAAATTTACTATTTTTTAGTTACTACAAAATACAAATTAATCGTAGATATAAAATACTATAATTAAGCATTTCTCTTCCGTACCCGACCTCTTTTTAATTACTACAAAATACAAATTAATTATAGACATAGAATACTATAATTAGCATTTCTCTTTCATACCCGACCTCTAGATGGCACACTCGTCCCAAAAAGACATGGTGTATTGATAAGGTGTCTCTCATGTATCCTAGAGGTAGCTGGGAGGTTCAAAACTTCAAATTCTGCAAGGTGCGTGTATTGATGGTTAATAGAGGTAGATTATGAGTAAGTTTGTTATTAAAAAAAGTAAAGAAAAGAAAGATGGTACATTCCCCCACACCCCAATAGTCACCACCCACAGCCCCATGCATGTGATACTCTTCACAACACCTCCCCATGCACCCTTCACAGCCGACCCTTAGCGGTGTTCCGCACCTTTACTCCAAAAGGTGATCTTAACCCACACCTCTGTGATATATACTAATGATCGGTATAGTTGTAATACCTTTTTTTTAAACAGAAGATGAAAATCACCTTCTGTTTAAAAAAAAGGTATTACAACTATACCGATCATTAGTATATATCAAAGAGGTGTGGGTTAAGATCACCTCCTGGATGTTGGGGATCAGAATTCAAGTTTGCAGCGGATTCATGAGACATGGATGAGTTCTTGTTTGTGAGTGATCCGAATTGTATTTCCATGATTCAGTATAAGGAATGAATGTAGCCCCGCTTGCGGTATGCACATATAATGTATATATGTGTGGACGCTCGGGGAGCAAAAGTGAAAGTGCACTAATTTTAACGTTATTTTACTAATTTCGTGAAAATAACGTTAAAAGAGGAGGATGGTTAATCATGCATCATGTGGTGGCGTTGATAGCCGAAAGACAAAAGGGTACATGCACTAATCGGCCTTTGTCCCGATTGTTGAGCGTTATGTGCCTTGTGTCCAAGGCTTGATGCAAAACTACTATCGAGCCGGGGGTCTCACTGGAAGCAGCCTCTCTATTCCTACGGGGTAGAGGTAAGGCTGTCTACATCTTACCCTCCTCAGACCCTATCTTAGCTTTGCTATTGATGGGATTTACTGAGTATGATGATGATGATGATGAGTATAAGGAATGAATGCATGGAAATCAAAGAACAGAGAATAATGGACAATTCGAGATAAACTTGAATGTCTTGATACCGGAAAAGATTGCCGGATATCATCTTTATATATTTGCCAATTTGGAGGTTCAGTTTTGGCGGGAGTAACTGCCATGGCAGTTTAAACTTTGCACCCGCTTATCACCACTTCATCGGTCACATTACATATCATGTTTATAAGTTATAAATACAAGTACATAAGCTATAACATAATTAAAGTTTAAATATTAATCTAACACAACCCCCTTAAATTTAATTATGTTTCCGAGCTTGCTCCATGACGCTCCTGTTTACTTCTTCGACAGCCCCTCTTGCATGGTTGAAGTTGAAACGCTTCCGTTTCTTTTGCAGATTCCAATCACTCTCCCACCCGTTTCCGGTGAATAGAGCATAGTGCTCCGAAGCAGCCTCGTCCTGAGTGTCACCTGCACTTTTTCTCCTCTCATGGCAGTCGTGAGAGGTATCTTCTTCTTCATTCACCACTTTCTTGTCATACACCTTTTCTTGAATCATTTTGAACTTGTAATAGTACTCTAAGACGTCAAGATACATGGCATAAATGATTCGCATGTAATCACCGTCTTGGTAATCGAATCCTAAGTCTTTCGCTATTATTGGCCATATATTTTCAGTGGTAACATCCCGGTAGCCGCCATCTCTCGCCACCAACACATACAGACCTGACAAGTCTATTTTTCTTTTGTTTGGAGCATATGGAGGAATCGGTCTTGAGGATATTCCCATATAAACATTCAGGAACCACTTTACCATTTCCTCAAATTTTGTCTCCAATGTGTGTTTGTACTTAAAAACAAACTCCCTATCATCGATCATATCCAGAAAAGCCTTGCAGTCGGCAAATTCGCGGAACTCCATTGCTTTAACGATCATCAAACTCCAATCCGTCTCTTGCGAAGACAGATTTAATTCTTCGAAAAAGGAGTTCAAGAATCGTTCCTTGAATTCATCATCATAAATACTCACATCGAGATACCCTGTTTTTCGGTTAAGCCGATTTCCTCTTCCCTTGTCAGAACACTTACATCGTTCACGGAGTTATTTACCGGAGTTGAGAACACAGGATAAATTCTGCAAGTATCACCGGCCTTATTGACGGTGTAGCCTTGCAACGTTAATTGATCCATGCTCAAAACATTCCGGTCTAACTCCAGGGAATAGAATACACTTTATATTCTCATGGTTTCATTACTTGTCTTAATCTCAACCGACCCAACCCCTTGTGTGAAGAAGAAATTGTTTCCCCCCCCCCCCGACCGTGTGTCAACCCCAACAATGTGTTTAATGCGTTTAAACACATTTAAGTTTCCGGAAATATGGTGTGTAAATACAGAACTAACGTACCAAATATCGCTCCATAGCCCTCCTTCGGTACCGACAACAATCATCTCCTGATGATCACAAATTTCTCTTTCTTGTTTCTGTATTCCCGTATTCACCGCCTGTCGAATCAATTGGGTTGCCTCGTCGGTTTCCTTCTTCTGACATGAATAAATCCGGTGCCCCGGTTGGTGACAATAATAGCATGTTCTCACTCGAGGAATTCGCTTGTCTTTGCCGTTCATCTCGTCTGTGCAGTGTTGGCATGGCAACAAAGTGGAAGTGGATTTGATTTCGGTATTCTTCTTCCACATTGATGCTCTGATACCACTATGTTGGGGATCAGAATTTAAGTTTGCAGCGGATTCATGAGACATGGATGAGTTCTTGTTTGTGAGTGATCCGAATTGTATTTCCATGATTCAGTATAAGGAATGAATGCAGGGAAATCAAAGAACAGAGAATAATGGACAATTCGAGATAAACTTGAATGTCTTGATACCGGAAAAGATTGCCGGATATCATCTTTATATATTTGCAGCGGATTCATGAGACATGGATCAGTTTTGGCGGGAGTAACTGCCATGGCAGTTTAAACTTTGCACCCGCTTATCACCACTTCATCGGTCACATTACGTATCATGTTTATAAGTTATAAATACAAGTACATAAGCTATAACATAATTAAAGTTTAAATATTAATCTAACACTGGAGGTGTGCTCTAGCTTGGAAAACATTATGGTCTAGCTTCAAACTTTAAGAAAATCAAGAAATATAAAGAGTTGAGGGTATAGAGTACAAAGGTTGAATCAATTCTCTAGGTTAGTTTCAGAAAGAAAACAAGTTAAATGGAAACATAGGTGTAATTCATATAATTATACTTTGACGTTTGATTAAGACATTTCTAAGATAGAAGAATTCATGGAGGTAATTAAAAGTTCAAGGTTTAAAAGTGTACCCATTAATCTCACCATTTGTATATATGGTGTTTTAAACCTGCTAGAAGATAATGCAAATCTCAACCCTTTAATATAATCTGCAACTTACGTTAACCAGTGATCTCGATTATCTCAACACGCATACAAATAACATATCTTGATGATACATCACGTGCCTATATGGCTATATGAGCTTATAATAACAATTACTGGTTACAATTTTTTAATGGGAATGTTTGCTAAGTTATATCAACTAAGGTCATTAGATTTCATACCTAATAGGAACTTGAGGATCCGACCAAAATGAAAAACTTTGGAAGATTTGCTCGATTTTGCTAATCCAATATGAAAAACAACGGGACTCACTAATTTAGAGAGTGCTTTTTTTGTTATATCTATATTAGAAGTCACTAGTGGGAAACCCGCGCGTTGCTGCGGAGTCGATAATACAGGACGAGAATATAATTCAAACATTAAAACAATAAAAAATTATAATATATTAGGTGTGGTTCTCATTATCCGCCTATGCAAACAATCAAAATAAACAAAAGGAATTAAAGTAAACCTGTTATATTGCAGCTAGTACATGTTATTGGTGTGTGGTTCTCAGTATCAACTAAACCTGTTATTGGTTTTATCATTTATATTGCAGCCAGTACATGGCCATTCGGATGTTATGTTTTGTTGGAATCCAGTAACGATTTGTTTCTTCTTCTGAAACTTAAAAGGATGTTAGCTTAGACTGGAAGGTATGGGGGCCGACTTAGGCCCGACGTGGTCCGGCGCCGCATCCCCACACCGCCCCCCTGTGGTCCATCCCGTCGTCTCCGTCCTCCACAAGCCGGGTTCGACGTGCCTCTCTCCCACACAAACACCTATACATACATACATACATACATACATACATACATATATATAAAGGGCTTCATCCCCCACCCCCTAGGTCCATCCTCTTTAGGCCGCGCTTACGTGGCGGTGACATGGCGGCCCATCCCCTTAGGGATGAGGCTCTTCTTACCGTCCAGTCTTAAAATGGGTATCAAACCAAAAGGATTTAGCTTAAAGATGAACAGGTCAAATGGGCCAAACTGACTGAATAATTATGTTGAAATTTTAGTGCACACAGCCGCTTAATTTTTATTATTAATTTAAATATTTAAGTTATTATTTTAATTAAATACAATTTTTGTTATCATACCTAAAGTACACTATTTGTTAACATAAAATTGCAATAACGGGAAAAAAATGTTCACAAGTCAACAAAACCAAGCCTGGCCCGATTTGCAGGGGCGGCCCTGAGGGTGGGCGGGGAGAACCACCGGTCAGGGCCTGATATTTTGAAGGGCACGTTGTTTTTTAAAAAAAACCTATATGTATATGTAAAAAAATTGAATAGGTATACTCATACAAACATCAACATAGGCCCACTTACAAAACTATTCTTATGGTTTAAATTAATTATTAGCCCATGGGCATTTGGTTTAGACCTTTAGTGAGTCCAATACCCGATTTTGTTAAGGCTTAAGGGCATGTTTTTCCGATCTCGAACAGGGTACACAAATTCATAGCGTCGTCCCCTGCCGATTTGATCCATACTGAATAATGATTCGTTTCAACCTTAACCCGTATTAATTCGTTACTCAACCCATCCAATCTGCCTATTTGTCCACCTCTAGTTCTTATAGAAATGTAAAGTTTTGACTTTTTAAGTCAAAGTTATAACTTCTATGATCTACACTTGATATGATTTTGTCACAAGGTTGACATAATGTTTTCTGTAAAAACTGATTTGGATCGGGTTGGGAACACGCATCGTATGCATATTATTAGATGTTTAATAAAACTATCGGTTGGCTCAGATTGTATTCGGTTTTGGACAAAATCACTCCAACATGTTTGGTTGTATTATATCACAAAATTTATTAATGTTGGTATGGAAAAACTTAAAATTTAGTTTCAAGAAATCAACATGACAGAATGAATATTTGTATAAAAAAGATAGAAAATAAAAAAGAGGGAGTTCATTAGCAGGAAACCATAGTCCAGCCCACTTTAAAGCCCTCACTCGAGTCACAGGCTCATGTTACCAAGCCCGGCGATTGTCAAACACTACTTGCTGCTTATAACAAAGGCAAAAGTTTCTCATTCTTCGGACACGAGGTATAAACACAGGCTTCTTGTGCTTTATCTTATTCATCTTGTCAAATACTTGACAGTTTTGCAAGTGAGATTAACAAATATTACCGTGAAAACGACTTTGTTACAATCAAATTTCGCTTTTAGTACGGTCTTTGTAACAATATGTACAACTTCTATGGCACAAAATACATGTCATTTAGTCTACATCCTTGTTCAACTAATATAGTTACAGTGTATTTATTTTAAACAGTTATGCAAAGCAGTGGCCATGGTGAAATGTAAATGAAAGAGAGAGATATTTTTCTACCTTTTGTGTAGCTAACGCCATTACGCCTCTCACCATTCCCCATGTCCTGTGTCCGATTTCAGTGGTTTTTGCGGTAACAACATTGACCGTTTCATTGACGTTGTAATCCCCATCTCTCACCTGTTTATGAGTAGATATCAATGGTCTACCACTTTTTTTTCAAAAAAATATGTAAGGGCAGGGATGTAAAAAAACCCTTTGTTGTTAGTTCCTTTGTGCCGGTTTGAACCACGTTTGCAGCCGACTGCGGATTCGCAATCTAACTCGACATTCATTAAACAGTCATATATAAAACCGTATTACATTTGGGCTATTGTTTTTTATTAGTTTTCTAGCTATAGAAGGCCATGTGAATGATTTGCAATGGGATGAAACGTGAACCATATAGCATATAACAAAGCCCCAACACTGTAGTAAGAAACTTATATTTTAGTATATAACAATATTATTTGATAGCATGTGCAGCCAATATAACACTTACATATAGAGCAAGATGTAGGGGATGCATGATAAATAATAAATAAAACAGAAATTGTGGCTTACATCCTAACTTCTCCTCTACTTCAGTATGTATTAGAAGATCTCTTGTTTCTAGCCAAAGCATAAAAGCAAACAGAGAGACCACTGGTTGTGCCTCAGTCTTCCTGTCACCATGATACCTATCAGTAAACAGAGTAAATATTCTTGAAAAAAAGCAAATACCAATACAAACTAATAAGTGAAATACATCTTGAAACTGTTTCAGTTACCTCCTGTAGGCTGTAATATTCTCCGAGTTAATTGAAAAAGCTCCTTCAGTACATCAATCTACGTCTTCGCCTTCTCTAGAACCTCTAATTGCAACAAGAAATAAGAATAAGACTTAACATATTTCAAAACTCAGATCTCAATAACAAATTTCTTACATATCACCAATGTTCTTAATAACAAATTTCTTACATATCAGAAGACATCAACAAATTACTTCCATTTAAGCACATATTCAAAAACCCTAAGCCACAATTTAGCATAACTGGGGCTCAAATTGAAAAACATTGAATAGAAAACAACACAATATGAATAAAAGCTCACAAGAGATTCTGTTGAAAAACCGTAAAAACTGTGCGAATGTGGATATTTGGTCATGGCGTATCAGTTTGTTTGTTCTCAACTCCGGTTATATTTCAACCTCGAAGAAAACAATTGAAGAATAATCAAGGTTTCCTCTGCATAAATACGCAAGCCAATTGATGAGGGCGGTGAGGGGATATGAATGGACTCTTCTTAAATTTTGATTGATCAATTGAGAGTGGACGGTTTTGAGAATGCAAAGTGAATATCCTAATTTCAATTCAGGGATGGGGGACCGGAAAGGAAGGGGCTGATTTAATTCTCAGTTTCTATAGTATATAGATTCACATTAATTTTTGTTTTCTAAAAGGGTAGAAAAGGAAGAAAAGTGTGAAAATATAGGAATTTGTTTTGGCTTTTGGTATGCCATCTTAAAAAATAGGATGAAAATTACCTTTATGTACATGAGAGATGCTTTTATATAGTATATAGATATAGATAAGTCGATCCCTTGGGTTTTAGTGGCGCTAGATGAAAAAAAAAATTTCATTGAAGATATTAAAGATATTGACACGTCATGAGCACGTCGTATTATATTTTCTAACTAATATTGTTCACAAGTTTAATAGTTTCTATAGTATCTTATATTTTAGCTTCTAAATGTCCTAAAGGCCAAACTAAGTTTTTTATGTAACTATTTCAAATACAATACAAAAAGCGTCTTATTAGACGTACTAAATCCATCCAAACCAGCCAATTCGTCAAGTTGTGGCTACACTAGATGTGCACAAACCAGAATTTGGGAAAAACTGGTCCGGTCTCGGTCTAACGGAAGTCAAAACCAAATCGGTTTGAAACTAATGTTAAGATAAATAATTCAAACCAATATGTTCAGGTTCAGATCTTTCAAACTGGTTTAGCATCTGCAAACTTAAACCGGTTTTAAACCGGCAGAATGGATTGGTTTTAAGCTGGTTTCACCAAAGGTTTCACTATCGGTTTTCGGATCCAAACCGGTTTATTTCCCGCACCTCTGGGCTACACCATGTTTCAACATTGGTGTATTAGTACAAACAATTAGACATTTAGACGTCGCGATTAACGTGTTCTGAATTTCCAATCATACATGTTCTCCACAAATTATGAGTTTGTCCACGATGATCCTTATCATCTCTAAAATCAAGTGGCCTCGTTACAATCGTGCCAAGCGACAGTAATTAATAAGACAAGACACATCAAAAACTTATCACCACCAACTTATTAAATATAGACGCAAAATATTTATAGTATTATTAGTGATTGTGCAATAAATATTTATAGTACTATTAGTGATTGTGCAATAAATATGCTTTTATTCACCTAGCATATGAAATAAATACATATAAGGCTACGTGTATACATAAACTAGTTTAAGATCCCGTGTATTATATACTTCTTATAAATCTATTGATTTGAAATATTACATGTAAATGTAGATGCTACTATACTCAAAATTGTTTCTTGTGTTACGATTATTAACAGATTTTAACACCCCTACTCTTTAACACGAAGTTGCTTCTCAATAACAGATAAATACGAAAAAATCACAGTTCGTTTTATATAATATATTCGACTTTATATAATATATAATATAATTTATTTTATAATAAAACGAAATATAAAGCGTTAAATATGGAAAAAAGTTGAATTAAATATAAAAGTTCTTTTTGTTCTTTATTATTTCTGTAGTATGTGTGACTTGAAGTCTTGAATTTAAGACCTTCAATCTAAGTGTACCTAAATGCTTTTGTCTTTGTCAATGGGTCACCAACCTTATCGGTAAGTAACATACATATAAGCAATCCATAAATCCCTAATATTTCTTTGTATACCGCATTGCCGAATTATTTGTAACATTTTTCATCTTTGTCAAATATTAGTAGCTTGACTTTGTGTCTTCTTTTTATTCTTGATATGTCATATACAATTGTCATGAGCAAAAATCGATTCTTTTAAGTACAATAAAACATTTGATAGTGATTGTGTTTGACTTTTATTAATAACCATTTGCTAAACATCAAATTGTTGTTTATTTATAACATATACAAACATTTTAAATATGGAAATCATGTTTAGTTATCATTCGAGATTTCATTAAAAAAATAATAATAACAATACACAAAAGGTAATAATTATTATATTAATTTATTTAAACAAAAGAAGCAATTTAAACTATATTGATTGCGTAAAATATATATTATAATTTTTACAAGTATGTTTATATTAGTTACAGTTATAGATTATATTTTAAAAGTTCATCTTATTTATTAAGTGTATTTATTAAGATTTGTAATTAATTTCAATCATATTTAAAAGGAAAAGATATGCAAAAAAAAGGAAAGTCTAATTATTTAAATTTGTGAGAAAAGAAGAGCAACAAAAGTTTTATGTTTTCACTCTTAAATTAAAACAATAAAGTGTATAATAATGACACATGGCAGTTGGCCTAAAAGAAAGCCATGTGGCCTAAGATGGTTTTTATTTATTATAATTTATAGATTATAGATATAGATCAATAAAAGGACGAGTATCATCTTTTTCGCTAGTTCGGTTTGGTTTCCTCATATTTGAATATATTTTTTTTTTTTTACGAAACTGATAACAAACCAAATTTTAAGTTAGCAAGCCGAACGGAAAATCAACTTGTAATTCGGCTTGGTTTTGGGTTCAAACAAAAAAAAAAAACAATCTGAATTTTAAACTCAACATTTTAATTCTAAGAGGGAGGTCTCTTAGAGGCACTCTCCTAATTCAAAAGCCCAATTGAACATATGTTTCTTAGAGGGAGGTCTCGTGACATGAGCAAGAATAACATTTTAGTATTATTGGTGCAAAATAGAACCTAGTTAACATTTTTCGTATAAGCAAGAATAATATTTTAGTATAATTGGTGTAAAGTAGAATGGATTTAACATTTTCGTTTAAAAATATAAATAGAAAGCTTTAAGTAGATATTTGTAGTCTCAATCGTTCTAAGAAGAGTCAAAGTCATATTCTTGATTTGATAATATAAGTCAAAGTCATGCTATAAATTTGAATTTTTCCTGGATGTGAATTATTCCTGGTCACAAAGAGTCCAATACCTAACTTTTACTTTATAAAATATATTTCTTACTACTTTTATATATCATCAGGGTTGTTAAATAAAGCAACATGACATGATAAAGAATATAACACATCGACTGAAATTGAAATAAACCACAAAAAAGGAATTCCCAAGAGGACTTTATTTGTACATAATCTTATAAAACATTAAAATTTATGGTTTTGCCCTCTTTTAGTTCTAAAACATGACATTGCCTTTCGTGCATATCATGGTTTACAACTGAAATCACCACTATAATTGGGTTCATTGTACCATGTCCGTCAAAACCACAAAAAGTATGTTTTTAAAGTTCTTAAGTCTTACTAAAGAGTAAAATGTTAAAATAGTCCCTAAGATTAGGCAACTTTTACCACTTCACTTTAAAAATGAAATGTTTTGTATCTGAGTCCCTGAGATTTCATTTTTATTGTCATATTTATCCAATTGGCAAACTAGGTTAGAATTTTTTGTTAACTTCTCCTCTTATTTGTCGTTTTCCTCATTTAATTAAAATATATTATGGCATAAAATGATGATTATACCCTTCATATAAATAAGGAAACCAACAAAAAAGAGAGAAGTTAACAGAAAATTCTAACTCAATTTGTTAATTAGATGAAAATGGCAACAAAAAAGAAACCTCGGAGATTAAACATACAAAATGTTTCACTTTTAGACTAAAATGACAAAATGGCATAAACTTAGGGACGATTTTAACATTTTACTCCTTACTAAATCATAATAACAAAATTTGAAATGATTACAAATAAAAGTTATATATTTTAACTTAGCCTTAAAGTTAATTAATTCAACCTACCAAAACCAAACTAAGAAAAAACAATATCATCAAATGACATGTCACTTAAACTTCCATCATTCTTGAAACATTCAAATTCATCTAGCAATATCTCTTTCCAAACCAAAGCAGGGCATGATTGTGCACCACTGGCTGATGAAAACTTGTTAGTTAGATCATCTTCTTTTGCAGATGGGTCAATGTGGCTTTTTGTAGTAGTAGAGGGGCTGTTTGGCAAACTGTGATCCTTAGGGTGAGAGGAAGTATTATTTGGAGGTGGGCAAGTGTGGTGGCCAAAATATATGATATGGAACATGTTGGATCCATCTTCTAACTTTTGAACCTGTTTTAACGCTTTGCACCCATAAACTTGCTTGTGTGTGCACCTAAAATAACATCTGCAATAAAAATACAATTTCCAAGACAATGTTAAGAGTAAAATCCCAAAATCGTCCTTGAGGTTTGGGCATATTTGCCTGTTCCATCCAAAATACTTTTTTTTTATGCATTTCAGTCCTTCACCTTTGTTTTTTTATTTTTTTGGCATTTTCATCTTTGAGGTTGACAATTTATTGCGACTAACGTCCCCTAAAATGACAAGAGATTTCAAAACTTTTCTGATGAAAAATGGCACCTGTGGACGAAAGTCACAAATGTGGCCAAACTTCATGGACAAAAATGATATTTTACTCCAATGTTAATAAGAGCACCCGGGGCGGTGCGTTAAACTATCACGGCCACCAACAATAACGCGTTATATCCCACCCCGCCTCCAAACGTCCACGCGTTATATTTTCAAAGAAATCGATTTTCGTTATTTTCTTCACGCGTGATGGAAATTGTTTTGTGAGTGTAATTGTTGGTTGGGGGGGGAAATTGTTGGGTGTGGTGGTGAGTGATGACCACCCCCACTGAAAAAGGTTGTGAGTGATGAAAAATGGTTGATGACATGGCGGAACTTGATTGGTGCTTGTGAGTGATAGAATTCTATCACTAGTGACCACCCCGTGCGTAATATATTTTACTCCAATACTAATATATTTGTACGTAATGTTTTTGCTGATTTTAGGTAGAGAGAAAACTAGTAAGGTAGGTGGTTACAACTTACATATGTATAATTTAACCGTCTTATTTATCAAAGTTATAACAAAACATACAAATACGGTTTCTACGGTTCTCTAACCTTGGGAAGTTAGAACTGAGAATCTCCTTCTGTCCATATTTCCTCCATGCATAACCATCTTCAATGGTCTCACTAACCTCCATTCTCGAATCTACTGTCTTTCTGCAAACACTTAACAAAATGTGTAGTGTTGAATCAAACAATATACAAATGCATGATCAAGTACTTGTACCTTCTCTTGTAACAGCCTCTCCGCCCCTTCGAAGCCAGTGCCGGTGTCTTCCCGGTGTGAACTTCTGGCATCGGGTCACCGGAATTGCAAGCATTCAACACCAAAAGGCCACCATAGAAAGACTGTGATATTTCAGTCACAAGATCATCAACACAAACCAACTCATCATCATTATCTTTCTGGATAAGTAAATTCTGCAGTTTCATTGCAGAATTTCTTCCTCTGGTCAGGGTTTCCACCAGTTCTTTCTTGTTTATGTCCATTGTACGGACAGTTTCAGATTTACAATGAATAAAGTATTTTGTTGTCGGTGAATTCAAAAGTGTTTGATGGTTTAGATATTGTATATATAGATAGAGAGAGAGGGAAAGAGAGAGATAGAGAGTGACGCCATCAATTGAAGTAATCCATATTATGTCACTAAGACTATCTCCACTACACGTGTGCCCTTAGACGCCCTTAGCTGTCACGTCATGTGTCACGTCATATCCTTACAAATCCTTAAAACCCCTTATTTCATTTCCAATCCTACAAATATCCTTACCCTTTTTAATTTCCATCTCATTACTTACCCACTACACACAATATTAAAATAAAACATTTTGTTCTTTTACTTTGAGTCCACTCACTTACATAAACAAAGCCCTTGTGGAAGGGCTTAGATGTTAAGGGCATCTATGGACAAAATCTCACAATGCTAAGGGCTTGTAAGGACCTTCAAGAGCATCCTCCAATGGATGCATTGGAGATAGTCTAAGTGACTAACCTTCTTACAATATCTCCACTCCAACACACTAAAGTAGGATTGAAAAAAAAACTAAAAAGAGGTTGCGGCTCAGCTTGTTGTGAGTTTACCTGCCGTTTGTTATTTTGGCATTTTAAATTATTAAATTGATTATTATTTAGAAAAAAATGAATAAAATAAAATTCACCACGAACAGATCCGTGGGGACAACATTAGACCAAAATACCGATCATGGACAATCGCCATTATGCAAGGTCCTTGGTCCCTAATCGTTAACCTGTCACTTCGTCTTGACAATCGATTGCGGATGGTCTAACTTCTTTTAATCCAATCCGAAAATATTCAACTCAAGTCTCTTAACTTTTGTTTTTCTTTCCCTTTTAATTAAATTTTTTTTTTGTTGTAATGGCATTGCTTCTGTCTTGCGCATGGTCTACAAATCTCCATATGCCTTTTTCTTTGCACAGTGTTCATAATGTGAAGTTGAGAGTAATAACAGGAGATAAATCGGCTTCTGATTTGGTCCCTTACAAAAATAATCTAAGTTTTAAACAAAATTGAAAAACTTAAGAGTTAAAAAAGTACACTTTGGATCGTTTAAGACGCATTTCCACGTACTTTAGCTAAATATTTGGTATCTACGTTCCTAAGTAAATAAGTTGAAATTGTCACATCTACACATCGGTTTCGTTAGGTAAACCAATAATACATGATTACATGGTTACAAATAGGACATATATATTGTAGTTACTTAGAAGTCCTGACATAAAAGGATACACTTTGAATCTGGGGATGCCACTTTTAAGTTTTTTTCTTTATATGTAGTTTGTCCCTCTTGCTAGAGTAAACAAGCAACATGAATTACACGAACACCACAAATAATAAGATGTACAACAAACTTAATATCAAGAATTAGTACATCCATCCGACCCCCACCCAGTCCCACCCTCGCCTTTTTTTGTTTGATCTATATCATTGCCCGCCTTATCGTGGCATCAGACATTTGCTACGTCTCTTTTCTGGTTGTTCATATATATAGTTGGACCACATCATGCATCATCCTCAATAATTGATCTAGCCAAAACACCCCACAATGCACCTTTGTTTTTTTTTTACCCCAAAATCTTCATTAACGTATAACCATGTCTAGTATTTTGTTTTGTTTGTAAAAAAACTCTTTTATAAGATTCTTATTAAAATAGAGACGATTACACATTAATGACAGGTAATATATAACACATAAACACTGTTATAAGCTACTTACAAAATAACATAAGACAATGAAAAATTCTTATTGTACCAAGTATGGGTGTTATTGACCCATGAACTCCCTGTTAGACTTATTTAAACCAAACATTATGAGTGATTATTATTATTAGAGAAAATTACCAAATTGGCCAAGAAAAACTTTGACTTACCAAATTAGTCATTTGATGCCTCCTTGGAGCAGGGCATTCCATTTTTCGAGAGTTGTTATGCGTCTGCAGGTCTCAAGGATGCGTTAGGGAATAGGCAAGCGACACGCGTGTCAATGATTGGGTCTGAAAAGTTATTCTGCTTCGAAGGCGTCTACCAGACGCATCCACTTTAGCTTGCGTCTGGCTTAGTGTGATGCGTCTGGCTGGGTACAAATTTTTATGCGTCGGGCAGAGACGGTTCCAAGGCGTCTAGGAGACGCTTCCATATGTCAGCTTTTGGATGCCCCTCGCAGCTGCTTCTTATGCGTCTAGGAGACGCTTCCATATTTGTCAGCTTTTGGATGCCCCTCGCAGCTGCTTCTTATGCGTCTAGAAGACGCTTCCATTTGTCAGCTTTTGGATGCCCCTCAAAGCTGCTTCGTATGCGTCTAAGGACGCTTCCATTTGTCAGCTTTTGGATGCCCCTCTGCATAGCTGCTTCGTATGCGTCTATGGACGCTTCCTTTGTCAGCTTTTGGATGCCCCCCACGCGCCCCCATGCGTCTTACAGCTCCTCCAAGGAGCCACTCATCGAGCCACAGCCAAGCCAGCCATTTGTCTCCGGATGCAGCTTAGCCGGACGCATCAGCCTACTTTTTGGTCGGGATGCGTTGGCGGCTGAGGTATCAGGCTACTTTTGCCACGTGTCAAGTCAGCATTGGCGGACGCATTAAATGTGGGATGTCCTGCTCCAAGGAGGCATCAAATGGCTAATTTGGTAAGTCAAAGTTATTCTTGGCTAATTTATGACCAAACTCGATAAAATTAACCTTGGATTAGTAGGTTGTCATGGTGGTTAATAACAAACAAACTTAATGATCGTTCGGTGGTTAAAACTCATACCAATTGACTGTTTTTAATGGCTACTAAGCCAGGTATATATTGGTATATATTGGTGATTCCGGGCATCATGATTGACACCAAGATTAATATTACAATTTTGATTAATCCATTTATCGTTGTCAGCCAATTTGATTATAAATCATCAAGGATCATACTCGAGATTGATTTCGTTTGATCATTTTTTGAATCACAATTTCGCTGCCTACAAATTGGTATCAAAGCCACTAGCGTTCCTAATTTAAACGATTGCAACAACATGGACGACAATGCTTGGAACAAAGATCAAATGAAGGACTTCATTTTACTACACTTACATGAGTTTTTCATTAACCACTTCACTCATAGTTATAAGATTATGAAAGACTGAATGATTGTTATTGAATGAGTAGGTTACAATATATAGGGATTACGAGTAACCCTAGAAACCTAACTGAGCCCGTGGGCCCATAGTCTAATACTCCCCCGCAGTCATAGCGGATGGAACTAGAAGCTTAGACTGAAAAACAAAAACAATAATAAACCCTAAAAAACTGTCTTCGATTTCGGTCAAAATTCCATAATCTTGCAATCTTCAATCCATAATCTTCGATCCACAGTTTTGAATGATCTCGTAATCCTATAAGAGGCAACCAATACGGCAGTGCAGCGGCGGCGGATCGTAATCCTGCAGGCGGCGTGGCGGAAGGCCGTAGTCTAATGAGCGGCGGCGGCACGGCGGCAAGGGGCGGCTTGACGGAGATGCGAAATCAACAGGATGAGCCGTAGCATCATATGTGTGGTAAGAGACCATAAGAAGACCGGTATCATATGTGTGGTAAGAGACCATAAGAAGACCAGTGAATATAGAATCGAAGACGAAGCTTTATTTGAGCACAAAACTAATGAAAATGGAAATGAAAAACGAACAAAGACCGGACAGGGCGGCAGTGGCGGCACGCCGCCCTGTCTAGGGTTTTTATCAAGTGGTGACGGCTAGGGTTTGTATATTTGTGTGTGGCGCGGCGGAAACGGTATAGAGCCTAGGCTGGCTCTGATACCATATAAGATTATGAAAGACTGAATGATTATTATTGAATGAGTAGTTTACAATATATAGAGATTACAAGTAACCCTAGAAACCTAACTGAGCCCGTGGGCCATAGTCTAATAATAGTTGCATATCTTTTTATACTAGACGACCCTCTAATGTGATATAATAGAGTATATTCATATGTTATCTCAACCATTTATTTATATTAAAATATATATAGTAACAATATAACTTTTCATCATCTATACCCCACACTTCAAATTTTCAAACACATGTTTTAGATACATGAATAACTTTTCATCGAATTTCATCTATACCCTACACTTCATTTAGATTAAAAGCAGACAATGACATTTCTTTTGTAGTGTTTTGCTAATTTAGTTGGAGAGTGAAAGAGAGTAAGGTGCTCTTTGTTTTTTTCTCAAAAGCTCTTTCTGGTTTCTTTTGTCTGCGCCGCGCAGACACGTGCATACCTTTTTGTCTTGCAGAGTGTTTGTTTTCTTGAAGTGCTTTTATAAAAAAAAGGTCTTCGAGACCACTTCCTCAAGCAGATGTGGACTAGTGTCTGCAAAGGTCTTCTAACCTCTACCTTCCTCTCTGCTCTTTCAAAAGAGATGACCCTAGCATCCATTTAGCCAGACACCTCCTTCGATCTCCACCTCCATCCAGCCGACACCTCCATCGTTCTCCATCTCCACCTCCGTCGAAGCCCTCACCTCCATCGATGTCCATCTCCACCTCCGTCGAAGCCACCACACATCGATCTCCACCTCCATCCAGCCGACACCTGCCATCTTCTCCTTCTCCAGCCGCATCTCCACCTCCGCCGCCGCCCACGTCGAGCTCCACCTCCTCCGCCGGCCCCCACGTCGACCTCCACCTTCGCCGCCCCCTCGTTCACCGTCGAAGCGACCGTACAACCGTCGAAGGCAACGTACCACCGTCGATTAGGTCTGGTCTCAGGTTTGCTCTGGTCTCAGGTTAGTGTTTTGGTGGATTTGATTGTTGAATTGTTCGATTAGTGGGGGTGGGCGGTTTAGAGAGAGAAAGTTAAAGGGTAGGTGGTGGTGGTGGAAGGATGTCGGCAGTGGGGGTGGGACGGTGGTGGTGGACGGATGTCGGCAGTGGGGGTGGGACGGTGGTGGTGGACTGATTTGGGTGGGGATGAAGGCAGAGAGAAGAGAGGAGTGTACAGTGGTGGTGGACTGATTTGGGTGGGGATGAAGTGGTTTTTGTAGAATAAAAAAACAAGCACTCTTCTCCTTGCAGACTGCAGACGTTTGGTCCACCTCTTCTCCTGCAGATGTCAGCAGATATGGTCCGCAGACTGCAGACCTTTTCCTGCAAAAAAAAAAACAAACAACACGTAAGATAATAAAAGTTACATAGTCAACTAACTTATACATATGGAAGTTATA
This sequence comes from Helianthus annuus, assembly GCF_002127325.2. Taxonomy (NCBI): domain Eukaryota; kingdom Viridiplantae; phylum Streptophyta; class Magnoliopsida; order Asterales; family Asteraceae; genus Helianthus; species Helianthus annuus. The sequence continues at coordinate 168,965,382 of NC_035446.2, forward strand.
TCAAAATGCACAAGATTTATGTGTTCTCGCGATCCCTATTTAATATCGTTTATGTATTAAATATTTCTCAGTACGTAACATATGAAATATATGTATCAACTCAGATGTAGATATCAAAGTCTCAATGATACTTAGATGGGTCAAAGTCATATATACTTGATTTGAATTAGATGAGTCAAAGTCTGTGTTACTAATATGAATTGTTAGGTGTGATCGATCAAAGGGGTCCCAAGTCCCAACTATGCTTTATCAAAAAATTTATGAAACTTTTATATCTCATCAAGAATGTTATTATGTTAAATATATCATCCACATTACATTACATGATGGAAGTGAAAGTGAAATAAACCACATAAAAGGAATTCCCAATCAAATTTGGAATTGAAGAGGGTATTTATTTGTACATAATAAAACTATAAAAACATTCTATATCTATACTTTTGTCAAGTTCAATTTTTTTATAACATATTACATCGTAATTGGTCCATATCATGTTGTACATTTGATCTTCAATTCACCACTAGAATTTACTATTTCATATTGTAAAAAGAATATACATAAATTGTTTTTTGAGTCTGAAATAGATTTATATTAAGGGGCCATGTTGAAGTTTGTACTGAAGGTAAACTACAAAAATATACTTTTAACGTTTTAACTTTTATAACGCATGCATTAAATGATTTTGGTTTCACCCGAAGCTGTTTTTTACGGTACTCAATGATATCATAAGATCAGAATTTGGATTTATCACAATATATCCAAAATGTTTTTTATACAATAAAACTAATATTTTACATCAACTGAATAGGCTATTTTTAGCCTTAAAATTTCTTACAAATAAGTCATACCACCCACCACACCAAACTAAAAAATAATAATATCACCAAAGGCTATGTCACTTAAACTAAAATAATTCATCTAGCAATATCTCTTTCCAAACCAAAGCAGGTGATGATTGTGCATCACTGGCAAATGAAACCTTGTTACACATATATCATCTTTTTTTGCTGAGGGGTCTACATGGCCTTTTGTAATAGTTGAGGGGCTGTTTGGAAAATTGTGGTTGCTCTTGGAGTTTTTACAATGAAGTTGAGAGGAAGTAATATTTGGAGGTGGACAAGTGTGATGGTAGTCCTGTCAATAGATGAATTTATCTATATATTTAAACCACAGCTAAATGAACAGTAACACAAATAGGGATAAATAAATGGTATCGGTACCGGTATCATATTTACCAAACCAGATACATTTTCGGTATCACTTTGATACCGACTTTTGATATTCTCGGTATCGATTCGGTACCGACTTTTGACATTTTCGGTACTGGTTTTTACTCTGAAATACTGGTATCGTACCGGTGCCGTACCAGGTTTATTCGGTACTAGTACCCACTTTTGGGGATTTTCGGTACCGAGCTCATCCCTAACATCACCTTTGAGCTCATGCCACGTAGCAACGCAAGTAATTGCACCGTTTAGATTGATTTTCATACACGTGGTAAGTAAATTGTATTTCGTTTGAATGAGTTTTTATATACACAACTTATTTTGTTTTCTTTTTTGTCTTTTTATGTAATGAATGAATTGTAACATGTAAATTTAACTTGGATATTTAAACTGTTGATGAGCAAATGGTATCAAATCCTGTAATCAAACCGGTACCGTATCGGTACCAAATTTACTATACCCAATCATTTTCGGTACCAATTTGGTACCACCTTTTGGCGTTTTCAGAATCGTTACTTTCAGTACGACACCGGTCTAGCACCATAGCTGTATTTACTTATTTTTACCTTCAAATACCATACCGTATAGTACCGAGCATTTTCAATGCCGGTACCTAATTTCGATTATTTTCGGGATCGGTACTTTCGGTGCCATTATCGGTACCGAGCTCATCCATATTTTAACGTGTTAGTAACGTCATAACTGAACTGAAAACAACCGAATTTCCAACGTGTAGAACGTGTGGGTCCTACTATTATATATTAGATTATTTAAAATCGTTTTTAGGACGGAGTAACAATTGTTACTACATCATTTTTATCTATGTTTTGAGATTTGGTATCTGTTTGCCGTTGTCGGCACGCGTTTTGCAGACATTGGGTCCCCGCCGCAACACGCGGTCAGAAAATCAACTAGTATGGATTAGATTATGATCCAATCCATTAATGATCCAACTTAAATGGGTTATGATCCGATTCATGATCTAACATAATGGATTATGATCCGATCCATATCCGAATAATTTTAAATGGATGAATCACTATCCCGATCGATTCATATAAAAAAGATAATAAAAAACCTCTAAAAATTAAAAAAATCACAAAAAAAATAAAAAAATTGTAAAAATTCAAAAAAAAATCTAAAAAATGAAAAAAATAATTAAAAAATCAAACACAAAAAAACAAAAAAAAATTAAAAAACAAACAAAAATCTAAAACCTTTAGGGTGGAGGGTATGGTCAATCACCCTAGGGTGTTTGAGTAAATCCTATCCAATAATATAATGCCATGTCAACTCCCCATTTTGCACTCAATCAGGGGTATGGTCAATCACCTAGGGTGTTTGAGTGATTCTCAATTTTGTTTGGTTGTTCTCTCCTCTCTCTCTCTCTCCTCCATCACTCTTCAGTTACTTCGGTGACTACACACCGAATTTGATCACCTCTCTCCTACTCACCAAAAAACATCAACACCAGGGTATGGTCACCGAAGGGTGACTCCCCCTCCCCGCATAACTCACCGAAGACTATACCCTATACCCTTAATCAATAACACCTATCTTTTCACCTAACTAATATCACATGAGAGCTAAAGGGTGAACACAAGTGCCTAATCACACCTATACTTAATATCACCTAAATGATTCTCTCAATTTCATTCTCGATCTGAAAACAAACCTACTGTCAGATACAAGCCTATAAAGGCAAAAATCTAAATAATATGCGAAAATAATTCTTAAACATTTCGTTGTTTATAGGTTTAAAGTTAATAGATTTTGTGTTCTACGATTGATACCTGGTAACTTACTTGAACTATACTATATTTTGATAGATACACTTGCCTGTTACGTGTGTAGTTAGTAGTTATTTGATTTTTTACCTTAAAACTGTAGGAACCGTTCACGTAATAATAAATAAAATAACAAATTTTATTGCTAGATTACAATACAGAAATAGAGAAAGCTGAAAAACTAAATATATAATTACAACTGAAATAAATAAAATACAAGAATTGGAGATGAAGAAGATTGGCTGAGGCACGTGTACACACGCTTCCCTTATAACAAATTCCGAGTCTCCCAGGAGCACTCGTTTTGTTTCCTAGGGTACAACAGCCGGAGCAGAAGTACAGCCGGAGTTCGCCTACAACCCGAAGGTTACCTTGAAATTGCAAGAGAGAGATTAGAAAAGATGTGGAGAGAAAGTGAATTGATGGTGTGTTACTGGTATTCGTGGTGTCCTCTGCAGCTGGGTATGGAGCTGTATTTATACAACTCCCGATTTGAAACAGCCAAAAACGAATTAAATGAGAGGTTTAAATTGCATTAAACGTCTTCAATGCAATTTAATACGTCATTTAATTCTCAGTCATAACCGTTTGACTTGGCAGTTTCGTTGCTAAAGTGTAACTGCACTTCTATTGAATGCTAAAAGCTTCTGCGCGCGCGCAAGCAAGAGACACTGGTGCGCACGCGTCCTTGCGCGCGCAGGTCTGCACGCTCACGCGCGGTGCGTCCAACTAGCTCACTGCCATGCGCGCATGCGCCACCATGACTTAGGACCATGCGCGCGTGCGCCACGTCACCTGTGAGCCTCTACGAGCACGCCACACAGTCGCGCCGTACTGGCTCACTCTGGTGCGCCGTGCACGCACAACAGGACCCATGCACCATGCGCAACCGCGCGCCTTCGTGCCACGTCATGCGCGTTGAACTCGCACGCTACTTGGTCCTTGCAGCCCCTGTGGTCAACCACGCGCACGTGGTCAAAAATACAAAGGCGGCTCTCAAGCGGCTCGCGGCGATGCGAGCATGCGAAGTGCGCCACATTGCGCCTCAACGCCCTCGCGCGCGTGCGCGAGCGCGTGCGGGTGCGAGTTAGGGTGCTCCGCACCCTTCGCGAGGACACTAGTGTGTGCTTCCATAAAACAATAAGGATGGAGAGTTCCATCTTAAATACCCATTTAAGTTCCATCTCTCCTCCGATGTGGGACAAGGTGCTACTTTCCATTTTGTTTCAGCTTCAATGTTTCAAACACCCAACTTTGAGCATCGTTATCTCATTCATCTTAGCTCCGTTTTGGACGTGGTTTAGTTCGTTGCGGAGCTCTTCCAACATAGAACACAAACCCACAAATAAATATATAAAACCCGCTCATTTTATTATATTTATTTTTAGTCCAAAATAGGAAAACATCATTTTCCTATATTTGTGAAAAATGCTATTTTCACCTATTTTTCCAAAAATCCCCCACATGAATGTAACGCCCATATTTCTTAATCCAAAAAGTAATATTACCATACCATTATTTAAGAAAAATTCGGGCATGACCCGTTCGTAATAAGAACGATTCCCTGTAAGATCATCGTGTAAGAACTTAAAGATAACGCAGCGGAAAATAGCTTTAAAATTTTCTTTACGATCTTAAAACAATACACACATTCAATAAGAAGCTTACAAAATTCACTTCCCTTTTTACAAATTAATGCGTTACAAAATTAAGACTACGTAACCGTTCTTTCCGTACAATCCTTGTTAGTTCGACTCGATCTATGCCCGCTTATCTTCGATAGTGGTAGAAGAAATCCGTGTAGTACCTGTGGACATCACATACAACTTAACCATTAGTCATTGACAACATCATACAACAATAATCTGGTACAATTAAAAATCATATAACATTCAACAACATAAACTTTGATTCATTCGACTATCCTCTCGGATTCCTTTGTTTCGAGTTCGGCTTCCAGGTTCGGCTTCAATTCTACAAGAGTCTGACATTCTCATTCCTGCATTACATTCCAATCTCAAGCACATCATTAGTAACGTCCATACTCAAATGTATTGAAACCATGTATACATGCATACCTGTCCCATTCTTTTCATAGGCAATAAATCCTACTTCATGCATTCGTATATTCATACGTCTAATCATACGCACCTACATATCTACACATCTACTTACCTATATACGTAACTACATGCTTACATAATCATGTCTACACATACTTACTTACATTCAATTCTTGATTAACTTATTCGCATTCACTTATCATACTCGTACATTAATTATGGAGTGCTTAGACTTGGATTTATGATCCAAAAACATCAAGGAAACATTCAAAATTATGTTTGGGAGGCCCGTCGTAGACCACGGTTAATATACCGAAGCTTACGGTACACAAAATAACTTAATTAACAAATTTCAGCATTTTAAACATGTGGAGGCCGTCGGCGACAACCCTATAGGGCGTCGGCGACGGCTATTAGTTTTTCGCGTAGCCAGAAACCTCCGTAGACAGGAAAATTAGGCGTTGGAGAAAACTGAAAATGCACAAGGCGTCGGCGACGGCCCATAGGGGCGTCGGCGACGGCCTCTAGTTTTGCCATTTTTCTGCTGTGTTGTTTTTGTCGTTCGCACGCACAAAAACTTGCATAGCTTTTAAACCGTTTACCCGATTAACCTCCCGTTTCTTCCTACAAGATTGTAAACTAACATTCTATTATGTGAACTTAAAATCCAACATTCGGGTTAAGGAAATTCTTAACTTATACATTTTCGGCTTATTATTCATTACGAATTATTCGACCCGTCATGCATTTATCAACAACTCATATGTTTACACTTAAGGCTCACATAATGTTAATGTTATAACACCTTACACTAACCGGGCACATGAAATACTATCGACATTGCTTGTACAAACGTTCCATGCTAAAGTATACCTTCACTTTGACCCATTAACCTAAGTCCCCATTCTCGGTTGGTGCACTTATGTGCAATTTTACCCATTACCCGATTACATACCGTAGCCATTACTTAGACATTATTCGTCATATCATTACAACTTTATATTGTCCCATTCGGTCTACTAAGCTAAAATTACCAATTTCATACGACCAAAACCATAAGAAACTTCAAACATCATCATGCTTAATCAACTAACGCTACTTTACTTAAATAAAATAAGAAGTGATTACAGAAATCACTTACCTCGTGCGTCTGAGTTCATGCATAGCTTCCGTATTTAGCTTTGACCCATTTCCCTTCCATGCTCGTGTCCATGTTGACATGGCTCCTTATGACCCCCTTGCAATGGAGATCACCAATCTAGGCTCGGATTTCGTTTTGGAATTGATCTTGACCTTCAATTTGTGAATTTTTGGGTGAGTTAGGGTTTTGGAGAAACCTGATCGCCCCCCTCTACGTTCTGGTCGATCCACACACCAGTGTGTGTGTTGGATTTTTATTTTATTTGTGTTTAATAAAACTTGTTTCATACTTGGCACTTTTAACCCTCATACTTTCATGAGGTTTTTATTTTGGGTGTTTCTAACACTCTAATTTATTATCACTAAACTCTTATCTAACTAGGTTAGTTTTATCACTAGTTAGTTTATCTCGTTAATATCGATGTCGGATTTATAATAAAAGGATTTATGTTTTAGGGTGTTACATACACCCCGTTACCTCGGGTCTTTTATAAGCTTTATTTCCTCCAAAGCTTTGATTCACTTTTTAGTTAATATTAGGCTTACTTATTTAGATCCTAATATTTACTGGGTTTTTTTTATCATTACCGTATTTTACCCGTTTATTTTCGGTTACTTTATTATAATTAATAAACCCGTTTTTGGGGTGTTACAAGTCTACCCCCCTTAAAGAAGGTTTCGTCCCCGAAACCTCTTTCATTCCTTCTATATCCCGTCTAGTCTTACTCTTCGTTCGTTTATTCATTCAGGTTACATTGGACGACTTACATAAGTATGTTGTGAGGAATTGACGTTTGTGACACATCCCATATTCCATAATTTGAAACTAACATCCTTTCTAGGTTCCTTCATGTCCCTATTTGAAGTGAGCGTATGATAGTACGCATTACCGTAAACATCCAAGCATCAACATTCTAACATAACTATCATTTTTAAATCTCATTATCCGTACTTGTTATGAGGATCAATCGTTAATCTACTTTTCTACCGCCACTTGAACTACTTTCAACCTTATGTCTAACCTTTTATTTAATCTTTCACATTACTTCCTTATACTAAACCGGCATGTCGTGCAAAGAGCAACATATGAGCATTAATCAACTAGTTCCAAGTTTTCATTCAGGGTCCTTAAATCTTTCTCTTATTGACATAAATACTTTCTAAAGATGACCATTGCTAGTCGGTTATTTCATACTATACTATATTTGTCCTACCATTCATTTCATTCATATGTACAAATAATTCACAGATTCTTACCTTTCAATCTAGAATTAAACATTTTACTAACCTCACCTTCATTGTATAACTTAACGATCTGCAAACCGGATTGGCCCGCTTCTGAATGAGTCCGTGTCAAGGCCGGTTCGATTCCCTCCCTTTCATGAATGGCTTCCGCTCATGGGCTTCCTTCTAACAATATCTTGTTTAAATGAACATAGCCTACAAACCTAGCATCAAGGTTAGCATTTTCCGTTGGTACTTATCATTATTACATTCTTTCCAATTTATTCTGTTTAGTGTTATAAACACCCACAATTCCTTCGTTTTGTTAATTATTTCACCAACCCATTACAGTTGGCTTTCCAAGGTCTAACTAACGTTTCTTAAATATCATGGATGTAATGAAATACACGATTGTATTTCTTTCCATTCATGCTTACATACAAGTACTTTAATACATCCTTTCCATTCTTCTTACAAAACTTACCCTTCCCGTCCATACTTAAGTTATTGTTCGGGTCGTAGCCCGTCATTCATTTTGACCCACAAGAGTCATTTAGTAATATACCTTTCATGTAACTTGCTCACAACTTATTTCTTTCAGCTAAGGTTTCTTGCTACTACAATAGCTTACATTGGCTTTACCTACATAGTAAATCAAATACTTCATGCTAACTTTACTAATACCTGCTTAGCAACTATCACTTACTTTGTTTAACTTGTTCGGAAATCCAATTGTAATCTACATTCTGACCATATGTCTACCAACTACCCATTTCTGGCACATCCCTCTTTAGTCGAGCTATAAGCCCCTACTCAAAAGAAAGCATAAATTTGTACATACCTTGCGCGAATCGAAACCTTTGACTCGTTATCCATAACTTATGATGGTTATTTCTTTCCAATCTGTGGCATTGGATGATCATGCATTATGTTCGCCTACAATTATAAGACTTGACAATTTAAAACATTAAATATCGGGTTTAATGGCAATCCCCATTTGACCCGTATGACTCATTTATACATCTCAACCATCTTGCATACAACGTATTCACGTAAATATTTATATAGATAGAAGTTCAAAACATAACTTAAGTAATATCCACTTTCTAAAGAATATTTACTTGTTTGGTACGTAATTACTTACGAATTTAAACCTTTCATTCTTATAATTCATTCCCTTCTATGCTTTGAATCCGTCTCGCGGTTTCTAACATATCATTCATGCTTTCATTCCTTTCATGCTTCGAATCCGTCTCGCGGATTCTAGCACATCATTCATGCTTTCATTCCTTTCATGCTTCGAATCCGTCTCGCGGATTCTAGCACATCATTCATGCTTTCATTCCTTTCATGCTTCGAATCCGTCTCGCGGATTCTAGCACATCATTCATGCTTTCATTCCTTTCATGCTTCGAATCCGTCTCGCGGATTCTAGCACATCATTCATGCTTTCATTCCTTTCATGCTTCGAATCCATCTCGCGGATTCTAACATATCATTCATACTTTCATTCCGTCTTACACTCCTCTTCACCCCCACGTCCACCTACTACCTAGTTCTAGCGGACATACCTGTAACAATTATCACGGTCTCACGAACGTCATATGTTTCTTGTGTACTGGCCAGGTACACGATCCACATACTAGTTTCGTGTCTTCGTGTAATCGCCACCTTATGTCCGAAGGATTAAGTTTCAGCACGTGTAGCATTTTCAAAACTTCATTACTATCCCATTATTATCTTTCATTTAAAATTCTTCTTCTGTTGATAGGTTTTAACATTACATGTACTTACATATATTGAATCTACGTACCTGGAACCAATTTATCTTACTGCGTGCCTTGGTGTCGGTCGGAGACCGCAGTCGTGAATCATCCTCATCCAAACAACTATGCTTATCTTACACACAACATAATGTTAGTATCTTCATAAACATACTTAAATTCATACTTACATTTGCTTCTACCTTTAGATCTTGATCGAGTCTTGGATTGTACGGGTTCCTTGTCACAAGAGCACACAGGTATGAGTTCAAGTATTTGCCTCCTCATACTTGATTTCCCTCAAACCAGGGCTCTGATACCAACTTGTAACGCCCATATTTCTTAATCCGCAAAGTAATATTACTATACCATTATTTAAGAAAAATTCGGGCATGACCCGTTCGTAATAAGAACGATTCCCTGTAAGATCATCGTGTAAGAACTTAAAGATAACGCAGCGGAAAAATAGCTTTAAAATTTTCTTTACGATCTTAAAACAATACACACATTCAATAAGAAGCTTACAAAATTCACTTCCCTTTTTACAAATTAATGCGTTACAAAATTAAGACTACGTAACCGTTCTTTCCGTACAATCCTTGTTAATTCGACTCGATCTATGCCCGCTTATCTTCGATAGTGGTAGAAGAAATCCGTGTAGTACCTGTGGACATCACATACAACTTAACCATTAGTCATTGACAACATCATACAACAATAATCTGGTACAATTAAAAATCATATAACATTCAACAACATAAACTTTGATTCATTCGACTATCCTCTCGGATTCCTTTGTTTCGAGTTCGGCTTCCAGGTTCGGATTCAATTCTACAAGAGTCTGACATTCTCATTCCTGCATTACATTCCAATCTCAAGCACATCATTAGTAACGTCCATACTCAAACGTATTGAAACCATGTATACATGCATACCTGTCCCATTCTTTTCATAGGCAATAAATCCTACTTCGTGCATTCGTATATTCATACGTCTAATCATACGCACCTACATATCTACACATCTACTTACCTATATACATAACTACATGCTTACATAATCATGTCTACACATACTTACTTACATTCAATTCTTGATTAACTTATTCGCATTCACTTATCATACTCGTACATTAATTATGGAGTGCTTAGACTTGGATTTATGATCCAAAAACATCAAGGAAACATTCAAAATTATGTTTGGGAGGCCCGTCGTAGACCACGGTTAATATACCGAAGCTTACGGTACACAAAATAACTTAATTAACAAATTTCAGCATTTTAAACATGTGGAGGCCGTCGGCGACAACCCTATAGGGCGTCGGCGACGGCTATTAGTTTTTCGCGTAGCCAGAAACCTCCGTAGACAGGAAAATTAGGCGTTGGAGAAAACTGAAAATGCACAAGTGTAACACCTCGAATTTTTGTGTCCAATAATGTGTTAACACGTGTCATTTGTTTACACGTGGCATTGATATTAAATAAAGGACTAATTTTGACAAACCTTGAAAGTATATAAATTCGAGGGTTATAAATGTCAACAAGGATAAATATACTGTATAGTAACTCTAAATAATGCTTGAACCTTCAAACGAATAAATCATAGATCATACAGAAGCGAAACGCGAAAGAAAGTGAGAGATTACAAGCTACATGGGTTAACCGTGTCAACATGTTTAATTATACCTCTGAGTGACCTTTTGACGTTCCCAAGGCTTGTAACGGTATTATACACTCACTAAAATATAATATATAAATTTCGCGAAGTTTCGTTATAAAACGAGAAAATTACGATCGAATTCGTAAGAGAAGGGTTAAAAGCGTCAATAATGAAAGTGAAGGCTTTCTGAATAATTAATAAACTAACCGGGGACTTAATAGCGCGGGTAAATAACACGAGGTCCTTAGTCGTAATTAACCGAGGGCCAAACCGCAAAGTTACCCCTTCAAACCTGAAAGGTCAGGTAAATCATTACGAAAGATTTCGTTATTAATTACCAGGATTTCGTAATCATTTAAAAAGATTTTAAAAATCTGAAAAACAGGCCCCTCGCGACCCGCATTGCATTTGTGGTTAAGTTGAGGCGGGCCGCGAGCCTCCTCTTTTACTCGCCTGATATCTAAATCCCAGGCGGCCCGCATTAGAAACGCATGGAACTCCCATGCGGGCCGCATTAGACGCCCAGATGCAGAAAACTTGTAACTACTTGCCTCTTGGAGCCTTTGAACGACCAACAACCAATAAATGAGGCATGGGCACCCTATGCTCGACCCATATCACTTAGGGACACCTGCCCATGATCCATGATCAAATGTAGACTGAGTTGTGATGATCTTGAGGTCTTTTGAACACTATAAATAGCCACACTTGGCTCATAAGTTCACCACACTTCAAACAACTCACCTCTGATCATTCTAAGGCTCCCAAGCATCCATCTCTGCTCTATAAGCAAGAAATAACTTCTGTAAGTCGTTCACAATCAATATGGTCTTGCATTTTCATAGTTATAGCTTATAAACACAACCGTCGTAACTAACGGTTGTCATTACAATAACTTGCAAATGGTTCAGTCTTATGACGGATCAAAAGTAGTTATGAGCTGGTATTTATGTGGGTAATAAACCCCTAAAAGGGTTCCCTCTGATCACCACTCTAACTATGTCAAATATCGAGTCAAACGCGCACTTAAAAAGTCAACAGAAAGTCATTTTGCCATTTTCTACATAATCTGTAATGTATACGTTATGAAACCTGTTTTGATGTTCATAAAACATGATATTAAGCATATAAACTTGTTTGCGCTCGTTTGAATCGACCATTTGCTATATTGACCCGGTTCGGAACCGAATGTCGCAAAAGTTTGACTTTTGCTTTGACTTCAGTTCTGACCCGTTTTAGTGAGGTATAGATATACCTTAGGAACCTATTAGGACCAGGTCACATGTTGGTATAAACCTCTGTGATCGGTTCATGAGTTATCCAAGTCTTTTGCGTAATTCCGTCAAACGCCTAAAAGTTGACCGTAACGCCATTTTGAAAATAAAACGAGTATTTCGGACACGTGAATGGACCAGAACCTTGCTTATTAAATTATAAGCATGTCCTTAAAGTTTCACGTCAATCCGAGGTCTAGAATGAGAGTTATGCTAAATAGCGCAATTAAAGTAAACTTTTGTAATAAACGGCGCAATTAGCATAACACCTATCTAAACCAAGATTTCGTCACCAAAACTTTTACCCACTGTTATAAAATAATATTTTGGGAATTTTAAATATTTTTAATAATTTTTACCCTGCTCATAACCTGCGGTTATGGCTACGGTTCGGTAAATACCGAATATGCCCTTTTCGGCCAAAATTTGAGTTCTACAAGGTCTTTTGACCCGATTCCAGTTGCTACTGGTTCCAAATAATAAATAAAGTATTTTAAGCTTTATAAGCTGTTCGGGAAACTCAGATTTCCTGTAGAACTCGAAAAGCTCTTTAAAAGTCTTTAAAATGACCGAAAAGCCCCTACGGGGCATAATATTAACTTAAACTCGTTACGGGCATCACGGGAGGTATCCTACTGATACCACAACCTTTTTGAGGCATATTGACTTAGGAAATAAGCGTAAGACTCCCATGGTAAACCGTTTCGCCGATTGCGCGCACGGTTCGGCTTATGAAACTAGTTTTCATAAATTAGCCGATACGGGTCAAATAATATTATTTGAACCCCAAAATCCAGAGTGTGAACCATAAACCCATATAAAACAAGTCTCTGAACTTGTTGGGTCAGAATCACACTCCATTCTCGGTTTTCGCCTTTTCGTGCGATTAAACCATATCTATATATATCGGAACCAACCGGTCTAGGCTACGGCTAATATAAGGACCCGTTAGGATTCTAAGAGGTTAATTAAAACCTTCGTTCCAGATTAGGAGCCCCGGTAAAAGCTATCGGCGATTTAATCGAACTAAGGATATATACTTGCAAAGGTAAATACTTTAACTTATTTCCCCTATACGGGCTTGGGTTACGGTATGTTAATACCGCTTGATTGAGCATTATATTTTTCCATCGCTTAGGTGGTTAATTAAATAATATGATCGGCTCATTTAAACAGTTTTGTTTCTTAAAAGCCTTTGGGGGGTTTAATGACCGTTGTCCCGGATATCCTTGACATCATTTTACGAAATGGCCACGACCATCGACATCCCGGTGTAGGCGTACACCCGGTATATATTGTCGACATTAAATTAAAAGACGTAGCCGTTGGTTTCCATACTATGGTTTTACGCAATGTGGTGTGTCTATAAATCTTTAACCCGGCACGACCCGGGCTACTGAACGCATAAAAGAACATGTAAAACGTTCACAAGATTTTAATAATTTTCCCAAGTTATAAAAGAGTTTGTGCCTTGTGCATTCAAATCAATTTTAAATAAACATTTTCAAATGTGTCAGTTGAACGTATTTACCAGTGTAAACTGACGTATTTTCCCCAAAAAGATTAAGTGCAGGTACTATACGAAATGGGCCGGTATAGGCGTCCTAAGCATCGTACATAGTCTCGCAAACTCGATGCTGCATCTGAATGAACAATATTTACTATTTTGATCCGCTGTGGATATATTCAACTTCTGTAATACATTTGATATTACAACCAGAGGTTGAAGTTTATATATTTATCTTTAAGTTTCCGCTGTGCATTATATAATTGTGTGGTTTGACTATATTGTTGCCAACATCGTCACGGTAATCCCCCACCGGGCCCACCGGTGAAACACGTGGAAATCGGGGTGTGACAACAAGGCGTCGGCGACGGCCCATAGGGGCGTCGGCGACGGCCTCTAGTTTTGCCATTTTTCTGCTGTGTTGTTTTCGTCGTTCGCACGCACAAAAACTTGCATAGCTTTTAAACCGTTTACCCGATTAACCTTCCGTTTCTTCCTACAAGATTGTAAACTAACATTCTATTATGTGAACTTAAAATCCAACATTCGGGTTAAGGAAATTCTTAACTTATACATTTTCGGCTTATTATTCATTACGAATTATTCGACCCGTCATGCATTTATCAACAACTCATATGTTTACACTTAAGGCTCACATAATGTTAATGTTATAACACCTTACACTAACCGGGCACATGAAATACTATCGACATTGCTTGTACAAACGTTCCATGCTAAAGTATACCTTCACTTTGACCCATTAACCTAAGTCCCCATTCTCGGTTGGTGCACTTATGTGCAATTTTACCCATTACCCGATTACATATCGTAGCCATTACTTAGACATTATTCGTCATGTCATTACAACTTTATATTGTCCCATTCGGTCTACTAAGCTAAAATTACCAATTTCATACGACCAAAACCATAAGAAACTTCAAACATCATCATGCTTAATCAACTAACGCTACTTTACTTAAATAAAATAAGAAGTGATTACAGAAATCACTTACCTCGTGCGTCCGAGTTCATGCATAGCTTCCGTATTTAGCTTTGACCCATTTCCCTTCCATGCTCGTGTCCAGGTTGACATGGCTCCTTATGACCCCCTTGCAATGGAGATCACCAATCTAGGCTCGGATTTCGTTTTGGAATTGATCTTGACCTTCAATTTGTGAATTTTTGGGTGAGTTAGGGTTTTGGAGAAACCTGATCGCCCCCCTCTACGTTCTGGTCGATCCACACACCAGTGTGTGTGTTGGATTTTTATTTTATTTGTGTTTAATAAAACTTGTTTCATACTTGGCACTTTTAACCCTCATACTTTCATGAGGTTTTTATTTTGGGTGTTTCTAACACTCTAATTTATTATCACTAAACTCTTATCTAACTAGGTTAGTTTTATCACTAGTTAGTTTATCTCGTTAATATCGATGTCGGATTTATAATAAAAGGATTTATGTTTTAGGGTGTTACATACACCCCGTTACCTCGGGTCTTTTATAAGCTTTATTTCCTCCAAAGCTTTGATTCACTTTTTAGTTAATATTAGGCTTACTTATTTAGATCCTAATATTTACTGGGTTTTTTTTTATCACTACCGTATTTTACCCGTTTATTTTCGGTTACTTTATTATAATTAATAAACCCGTTTTTGGGGTGTTACAATGAAAAATGCTATTTTCATCAAATTTCCAACAATCCCCCACATGTATGGAAATGGATCTTTTCCTTACACTTTTCAACGATAAACTTCGACAGTTGAGTATTGCAAGATAGGTAGGTTGTCACCTTGAACCTTCTTTCGTGAAGCGCATTTAGCTTACTAGCGGTGTGTAGACGCGGTGTCCTTGAACATACCCCCATTTGTGTAAACGACAATACACTTCACACAATACTCTCCCTGGTTTGGCCAACTCCTCATTGTCGTGTCCTATTATGGTCCTGGATCACTAGCCTGGTTCTGCAAGAGCTCTAGGATTTGCGCACCCCACAAATCCATTTGAAGCGACCCCGCATCTTTCTAACATAGGTGATTCCCCTGAATCATTAAAAGCATCATGGTTATTTGGTCCCGAAATCGTTATCCTTAATATGCTTAGCCTCACTTCAATGTCACTGATTGGAATGGACTAGGAAGTATATTTAACTCCCTTTTAGTTTTGTTTGGGGTACTCCTCCACAGTGACTCCGTTTGGGTAATATGATTACGTTGTCCTATTGAACTTAGATCTTGGGATCTCCAGTCAACTAAGTTAGGTTTCCCTCATATTCCCATTTACCACGGGCTTTAGTCCCATTCCTTTTGACGACGTTTCTACTAACTCTCTGCTTAAGCCTTTTGTAAACGGGTCTGCAATGTTATCCTTTGATCTCACATAATCAATTGTGATAACACCCCTTGAGAGTAGTTGTCGTACCGTGTTATGTCTACGTCGCATATGCCTTGATCCGCCATTATACATCAAGCTTTGAGTTCTACCAATCGCTGATTGGCTATCACAATGTACACACATGGCTGGCAAAGGCTTTGGCCATCTTGGAATATATTCCACGAATTGACGTAGCCATTCCGCCTCCTCGCCTGACTTATCCAAGGCGATAAATTCGGATTCCATTGTGGATCTTGCTATTACCGTTTGCTTAGAAGACTTCCAAGCAATAGCAGCTCCTCCAAGTGTAAACACGTAACCACTTGTTGATTTGGAATCTTTATTATCCGATATCCAGTTTGCATCAGTGTATCCTTAGATCATTGCTGGTTGTCGGGTATAATGCAATCCATAATCTCTTGTGTATCTTATGTATATAAGCACCCTCGTGATAGCCTTCCAATGATCCGCACACGGATTGCTGGTGTATCTACTTAGCCTACTCACCGCGTAAGCTAAGTCGGGTCTAGTACATGTCATTAGATACATTAGACTGCCAATAATTCTTGAATACTCTAACTGAGCCACTCCATCTCCTTTATTTTTCTTGAGATGTCGGGAGGTATCAACTGGAGTTCGAGCTATACTCGTATCTCCCGAGTTGAATTTTTCAAGAATTTTATCCACATAATGAGATTGACTTAACACAAGACCATCTTGGGTTCTTATGATCTTTACTCCAAGAATCACATCCGCTAAACCCATGTCTTTCATGTCAAATCTCGCTTTCAACATGCTTTTAGTAGCTTTGATAATTTTATCATTACTCCCAATGATAAGCATATCGTCTACATAAAGGCATAGAATCACATAACCTTCATTTGTGTCTTTGAAATAAACACATTTTTCGCACTCATTTATTTTGAAACCATTGTCAATCATGACATGATCAAACTTTTGGTGCCATTGTTTTGGTGCTTGCTTCAAGCCATACAAAGACTTGACGAGTTTACATACTTTACCCTCTTGACCTGGGGCGGAGAAACCTTCAGGTTGCTCCATGTAATTCTCTTCTTCTAAGTCGCCATTTAGAAATGCGGTTTTAACATCCATTTGGTGAACTTCCAAATTTCTTAAAGCCTCTATAGCAAGAACTAATCTAATCGAGGTTATGCGTGTTATAGGCGAGTAGGTATCAAAGTAATCTAGACCTTCCTTTTGTCTAAATCCTTTAATCACCAACCTAGCCTTGTACTTATCAATACTTCCATCATTTTTCATCTCCCTTTTGAATATCCAACGATATCCAAGTGGTTTGCAACCAGGTGGAAGATCTACTAACTCCCAAGTATGATTTTGCATTATAGAATCTATTTCATTTCTTATTGCTTCTTTCCATTGAGGTCCTTCTGAAGAGGAAACTGCTTCGCCATATGTGTTGGGCTCGCCCTCAACCATATAGCTAACGAAGTCTGGACCGAAGGATTTTTCAACCCTTGGCCTTTTACTTCGCCTACGATTACTTTCTTCAACCTCATGTCATTCATGTGTCTTATCATGAACTACCTCATCAAGGGGTGTAGATGAGCTTTCACCTACTTCAAAATTAGGTGTTGATGACGTTGCATGTGTTTGTCTTCTCAAAGGAAACACATTTTCAAAGTAAGACACAACGTTAGGATTCACCTCCATGATAGTGTTTACGTGTACATCAGGATTCTTGGACTCGTGTACAAGAAAGCGATGTGCACTACTTTGATGCGCATACCCAATAAATATGCAATCAACAGTTTTGGGTCCTATCCTAAGAGCCTTAGGAGGTGGTACAATCACCTTTGCTAGGCACCCCCACACTTTCAAGTATTTGTATGAAGGTTTCTTCCTTTTCCATAACTCATATGGAGTCTCGTTTCTCTTTTTGAGTGGTCTCTTATTCAAAAGATAATTAGCCGAGAGAATGGCTTCCCCCCACATTTCCTGGCTCACCCCAGAACTTATCAACATGGCGTTCATCATTTCTTTCAATGTGCGGTTCTTTCGTTCCGCCACGCCATTTGATTGTGGAGAATAAGGAGGTGTACACTCATGTACAATGCCACTTTTTGCGCATAAATCGGCAAAAGGTGCAACGTATTCGCCTCCTCGATCGCTTCGCAAAGCTTTTATCTTCTTTTGAAGTTGATTCTCAACTTCATTTTTATACAAGATAAATTTAGTTATTGCTTCATCTTTACTCTTTAGTAAATATACATAGCAATATTTAGTACTATCGTCAATAAACGTGATGAAGTACTTATTTCCACCTCTTGTGGGTACCGATTTTAAATCATAAATATCGGTGTGAATTAAATCAAGGGGTTCGGTTATTCGTTCAACCGATTTCGATGATGATCTTGTAAGTTTGGATTCTACGCAAGTTTCACATTTATAGTGTGAATCAATATGGAATGTTGGTATACAATTTAAATTGATTAAACGGCGTATTGAATTAAAATTGACGTGACCTAATCTACCATGCCATTTATTTGAATCAGAAAACTCAAGCATATAAGTAGAAGTGGTAGCAATTTTATTCATGTTCTTGACAGCCATTACATTCAATTTGAACACACCATTTTGGGCATAGCCCTTGCCTACATACATTCCTCGTTTAGTTAGTACAAATTGATAGCTCTCAAAAACTAAACGAAATCCAAACTTATTAAGCAACCATCCCGAGACTAGATGCTTGCGCAAGTCCGGGACATACAACACATTGCTTAGAGTGAGCTCCTTCCCCGAAGTCCACTTCAAGATCACCGTTCCTTCACCCATGATGTCAGCGGTGGCTGCATTTCCCATATACAGCTTCTCTTCTCCAGAAAGCGCCTTGAAGGTGGTAAAGAGGCTTTTGTCTACGCAAACGTGACGGGTCGTGCCCGTATCAGCCCACCATCCTTTTGGAGTGTTGGTCACGGTATTGACCTCATCCATCATTGCGCTTTTGTCGGAAATCATTGCCACCAAAGGCATTCCGTCTTCATCCACCATGTGCGCACGCTCATGCTTTTGTTTCTTGCATTGGTTAGCCCGATGCTCCGGCTCGTCACAGTTGTAACAAGTCCCTTGAAACGTCTGAGGTTTCTTTTTCACAACCCCTTTCTTCGGTCCAAGGTTGCTAGCCTTTGCTTTCCCTTTGTCCTTTTTCCCCTTGCCCTTCGCGCCCTTAGAGGATTGCCCATGCTCAACCAAATTTGCGCTAGCACTAGTCTGCGCAAGGCTGCCTTTTTGGGCAATTCTATTGTCCTCTTCAATCCGAAGACGAACAATAAGGTCCTTTATAGTCATCTCATTTCGTTTGTGTTTAAGATAATTCTTAAAATCAACCCAACTAGGAGGTAACTTTTCAATCATCGCTGCCACTTGGAATGTCTCGCTAAGTGTCGTGCCTTCCGCAGAGATGTCATGTAGTATAATTTGGAATTCTTGGACCTGATTCATAACTGTTTTAGAATCAACCATTTTGAAATCCAAGAAACGGGCTACCACAAATTTCTTTGTGCCAGCATCCTCCGTTTTGTACTTCTTGTCCAAGGCATCCCAAAGGTCTTTGGAAGTCTTGACGTTGTAGTACACATTATACAACGCATCCGACAGGCCGTTTAACACATAGCCACGACATATGAAATCCGAATGCTTCCACGCATCTACCGCACACTGTCTTTGTGTGTCGGTCTCCCCTTCCATAGGTTGGGGAGCGGTTTCCGTTAAGAACCTCGCAAGGTTCATGGTGGTCAGGTAGAAGAACATTTTCTGCTGCCACCTCTTAAAGTGTAGACCCGAGAACTTCTCGGGTCGTTCAGCGTGATTTGCCACGGTGGACGCTCCCATAGTGGTGGCGTTCAAGGGGGTTCTCGTCACAACACTCGTGTTGTTAACGTTGACGTTTTCATTCGACATGCTTGAAAAAATTAAAATTTTAAACTTTAGTCAAAATTCTGATTTACGCAAAAACCAGAAGTAAACTATTAAATTTTAATTTTACCACAAATTTACTGTTTAGGCTTCTAAGTCCAACTTTGAAGACCAAAAACAGAAAATTTTTAATAATTAGAACTTACTGATTGGCTTCTAAGTCAACCTTTGAAGACCAAATCAGAAAGTTTTATTACCAATTTATAGGACAATTCTGAAGTAATCAAAATTGTTTTCAACCAAAGTCGCTCCTTTGAAGATAAAAACAAAAAAAAAATCTGTTTTTTAAAACACAATCTGAGTGAAACAAAACCGGTTTGAATCACAAAACAGAAAGGTTTTGATTACACGAACGGTTTTAAAAACTTGTTTTAAGATTGTAGGAACCGTTCACGTAATAATAAATAAAACAAAAAATTTTATTGCTAGATTACAATACAGAAATAGAGAAAGCTAAAAAACTAAATATAATTACAACTGAAATAAATAAAATACAAGAATTGGAGATGAAGAAGATTGGCTGAGGCACGTGTAAATACGCTTCCCTTAAAACAAATTCCGAGTCTCCCAGGAGCACTCGTTTTGTTTCCTAGGGTACAACAGCCGGAGCAGAAGTACTGCCGGAGTTCGCCTACAACCCGAAGGTTACCTTGAAACTGCAAGAGAGAGATTAGAAAAGCTGTAGAGAGAAAGTGAATTGCTGTTGTGTTACTGGTATTTGTGGTGTCCTCTGCACCTGGGTATGGAGCTGTATTTATACAGCTCCCGATTTGAAACAGCCAAAAACGAATTAAATGAGAGGTTTAAATTGCATTAAACGTCTTCAATACAATTTAATACGTCATTTAATTCTCAGTCATAACCGTTTGACTTGGCAGTTTCGTTGCTGAAGTGTAACTGCACTTCTATTGAATGCTGAAAGCTTCTGCGCGCGCACGCGCAAGAGACACTGGTGCGCGCAGGTCCGCACGCTCACGCGCGGTGCGTCCAACTGGCTCACTGCCATGCGCGCATGCGCCACCATGACTTAGGACCATGCGCGCGTGCGCCACGTAACCTGTGAGCCTCTACGAGCACGCCACACAGTCGCACCGTATTGGCTCACTCTGGTGCGCCGCGCACGCACAACAGGACCCATGCACCATGCGCAACCGCGCGCCTTCGTGCCACGTCACGCGCGTTGAACCCGAACGCTACTTGGTCCTTGCAGCCTCTGTGGTCAACCACGCGCACGCGGTCAAAAATACAAAGGCGGCTCTCAAGCGGCTCGCGGTGATGCGAGCGTGCGAAGTGCGCCATCAAAGTGCGCCACATTGCGCCTCAGTGCTCTCGCGCGCGCGAGTTAGGGTGCTCCGCACCCTTCGCGAGGACACTAGTGTGTGCTTCCATGAAACAATAAGGATGAAGAGTTCCACCTTAAATACATATTTAAGTTCCATCTCTCATCCGATGTGGGACAAGGTGCTACTTTCCCTTTTGTTTCAGTTTCAATGTTTCAAACACCCAACTTTGAGCATCGATATCTCATTCATCTTAGCTCCGTTTTGGACGTGGTTTAGTTCGTTGCGAAGCTCTTCCAACATAGAACACAAACCCACAAATAAATATATAAAACCCGCTCATTTTATTATATTTATTTCTAGTCCAAAATAGGAAAAAAATCATTTTCCTATATTTGTGAAAAATGCTATTTTCACCTATTTTTTCCAACTAAAACTCGTCTGTATTTTGTCTCAATTTATTTGTTACTATCTAAACACGTAAATATTTTATTTTGTAATTAAATTCATGAGGAAATTTGAACATGTGACAAAAAGTATTAACATTCATTTACTATTTTTTAATTACTACAAAATACAAATTAATAGTAGATATAAAATACTATAATTAAGCATTTCTCTTCCATACCCGACCTCTTTTTAATTACTACAAAATACAAATTAATTGTAGACATAGAATACTATAATTAGCATTTCTCTTTCATACCCGACCTCTAGATGGCACACTCATCCCAAAAAGACATGGCGTATTGATAAGGTGTCTCTCATGTATCCTAGAGATAGCTGGGAGGTTCAAAACTTCAAATTCTGCAAGGTGCGTATATTGATGATTAATAGTGGTAGATTATGAGTAAGTTTGTTATTAAAAAAAAAAGTAAAGAAAAGAAAGATGGTACATTCCCCCACACCCCAATAGTCACCACCCACTACCCCATGCCTGCGATACTCTTCACACCACCGCCCCATGCCCCCTTCACAGCCGACCCTTAGCGGTGTTCCGCACCTTTACTCCAGGAGGTGATCTTAACCCACACCTCTGTGATATATACTAATGATCAGTATAGTTGTAATACCGTTTTTTTGAAACAGAAGATGAAAACGATCACTATTAAAAAATACGCTCGTCATAGAGTAACTTTAAAACAAACGAAAAGCACAGTTAACATTTTCTATTAAAAAATATAAATATAAAGCTTTAAGTATATATTTGTAATCTCAATCGTTCTAAGATGAGTCAAAGTCATATATTGTTGATTTGATTTATATGAGTCAAAGTCGTGCTATTTTTTTGAATTTCCTGGATGTGATTATCAAAATGGTCCCAAAGAGTCCAAGACCTAACTTTTACTTTATAAATACATTTCTCACAACTTTTATAGATCATCACGGTTGTTAAATAAAGCAATATGAGATAATAAAGAATATAACACGTCGATTGAAAGTGAAATAAACCACACAAAAGGAATTCCCAAGAGGACTTTTTTTTGTACATAATCAAATAAAAACATTTAAATTTACATTTTTATCATTTTTTATTTGTACGACTGAAATCAATCACCACTATAATTGGGTTCATTGTACCCTGTCCGTTAAAAACCACAAAAGTATTTTTTTTAACTTCTTAAGTCGTACTAAATCATAATTAATAACAAAATTTGAAATGATTACAAATAAAAGTTACATATTTTAACTTAGCCTCAAAGTTGATTAATTCAACCTACCAAAAACAAACTAAGAAAAAACAATATCATCAAATGACATGTCACTTAAACTTCCATCATTCTTGAAGCATTCAAATTCATCTAGCAATATCTCTTTCCAAACCAAAGCAGGGCATGATTGTGCACCATTGACAGATGAAACCTTGTTAGTTAGATCATCTTGTTTTGCGGAGGGGTCAATGTGGCTTTTTGTAATAGTAGAGGGGTTGTTTGGTAAACTGTGGTGGTTCTTAGAGTTTTTACAATCAAGGTCAAGTCCTCTTCTAGGGTGAGAGGAAGTAATATTTGGAGGTGGGCAAGTGTGATGGCCAAAATAAATGATTTGGAACATGTTGGATCCATCTTTTAACTTCTGAACCTGTTTTAATGCTTTGCACCCATAAACTTGCTTGTGTGTGCACCTAAAATAACATCTGCAATCAAAATACAAGTTTTAAAATAAAATTTCCTAAACAATGTTAATTAAAACATAGTCATATACATAATATATTTGTACGTAATGTTTTTTGCTGATTTTGGGTAGAGAGAGTGGGGTTTGGCTACAAAGTCCATTTTTCCTACAAAGTGTACAAAGTCATAAAACACCACAATTTCAGCCATGAAACACACTCAAAACCCACAAATAACAGAGTGAAGATCACTAAAACACAATATCCAAACCCTAACAGTCCATAAAAACTTCAAACACACCATAACTATGAAAATAAAACACAACATGATAATCAACATAAAACACACTAATGTTATTCATTCGAAAATGAAAGCCTTATCATCCAAAACACAACACAAAACCCACAAATATAGTGTTTTAGTATTCTTCACTTTATTATTTGTGGGGTTTGAGTGTGTTTTATGGCTGAAATTGTGGTGTTTTATGACTTTGTACACTTTGTAGGAAAAATAGACTTTGTAGCCAACTTCCACCCGCTGGTTACATATGTATTATATAACCGTCTTATTTATCAAGAGATATTGGATTTAAATAACCCAAACTTTACCCGATTGGCCGATAACACTCTCAACTTTCGATTTGTACCAAACCACTTCCAACTTTCAACTTATTAGCTGATAGCACTGCCAAACTAATTGAACCCTAACCCCGTTAGTGTTTTTGCTAATGTAACACCTGTGTTAATTTTTTTTAAGGAGAAAATACCTTGGGAAGTCAGAATTGAGAATCTCCTTTTGTCCATATTTCCTCCATGCATAACCATCTTCAATGGTCTCACTAACCTCCATTCTCGAACCTACGATCTTTCTGCAAAACCTTAAACTAATAAACAAAACATGTTGTGTTGAATCAAACAATTTACACATGCATGACAAAGCACGTAGGTGTACATTTGTTTGCAACAAAAGTTGCAAGCATATTATGTGTACCTTCTCTTGTAACCGCCTCTCCGACCCTTCGCAACCGGTTCCGGTGTCTTCCCGGTGTGAACTTTCGGTATCTGGTCATCGGAACAAGCCGAACTGATCGCATGGGAACTCACCGGAACCCTACTGACCTCACCGGAATTGGAAGAATTCAACACCAAAAGGCCACCATAGAAAGATTGAGATATTTCAGTCACGAGATCATCAACAGAAACCAACCCATCATCATTAACTTTCTGGGTAAGTAAATTCTGCAGCTTCTTTGCAGAATTTCTGCCTTTGGTTAGGGTTTCCACCAATTCTTTCTTGTTTATGTCCATTGTACGGACAAGATCAGCTTTACAATGAATAAAGTATTTTGTTGTAGGTGAACCCAGAAGTGAGAGGTGATATGTGATTTTTATATATATCTACCACCATATATATGTATGTATAGGAGAGAGAGAGAGAGAGAGATGAGGGTAATATTGACTGTCGAGTGAGAGAGAGCTAGCACCATTAATTTGAGTGAGTGTGACGTCAACCATTCTAGAACTTTTTTTTTATGACATCCGAAATACTGTGATCATTCAAAAATTAGCATACATAAAAGTCCATTTGATTAGGATTTAGCCCTTAATTATGTTGAACTAAGCCATTAATTAAAGTCATAAAAGCACCACTATCAACATGATTAGTGATAAGGTTTTAATTTGTTTAAAAGGCAGTTTATACGGCAGCGAAAAATAAAGGTAAAACCAACAGGAACTAAAACCACAAGTTAAGTAAATGTATAAAAACATAAAGTTTTTAGTAAACCACCCGCTCCAGCCGATTGCAACGCCCATCCTTAGTTGTACCTACTGACCTGCAAAGCATGCAACTACGTGTCAACAATAAAGTTGGCGAATTCACAAAATTTAAGTTTAGTAAAAGTAAAGTTCACAACGTTTTGATTTAAGTATGACTGGGGTAGCTAACCCTCATCATATGACTAAACTGTGTACCGAATGCTGATGTTTCGTTTGTGCCCTCAACAATGTCTATCAACATTAAAGCAAGAGTGAAGGTTAGAAGTTCACGTCCGACCTCCAGCCAGGGGCGGACCCACTCTTAGCGGGTCGGGGTCCCCGGACCCCAATCTTTTCTTAAAAAGTAGTAGAGACAATATAGAAATTTTTTAAAGGACCCCATAAAAATATTTCTATGGACCCCATAGTATCAAACCCAAACTTGTTGAAGTGGCAAACCTCTTCCCATTTAAAGCAAAAGCCATGGGTTCGAGACTCTTCGCCTCCCTTTTTTGTGAAATTTCCCGGTTCCCATATTAATTTGCAGATTTTGAGTTGTTTGTTTTTCTATACTAGTGATGGGTAGTTAATTAGTTTTGGTAACTTTGAATATTTAAGTAAAAGTGAACTGGTGTGAAAGATAATTTATAGGACACACATTTCTAAATTTGTAACCGTAAATTTGGAAGTAACATATTTTTTCATATAAATTTCTTTTTAAGACTAAATTCCTATCACATTATCACACACTAAATTTGTAATTCTTTTAAAAATAAATACAAATGTATAACTGATATGTCCCTTAAGTTAAAAATTCTCAACTTACATTTTTATTATTTATTTTTGTTAGCTTTAAACTTTTAATTCATCCATGTTAATCTAATTAGCCACGTTCATGTATATCCCACTGTACCGCCACAACGTTCGATCCTATTTACTAGTTTTTTTTTCTTTTAAATTCAAAATAACGTCTCATGTTTTAGGAGTGCATTACTTACGTAGGCTGCGAAGTATGTGATTATTGCTAATGTTATTTTTTTGTCGTTGAACTCCCGGATCCAATGTCTACAATAGTGTTGACATTACTAAAATTTTTCTGAATTAATTAACAAAAATAAACACGACTAACAACAAAATCGTGAAAAATAAGTTACAAATAATGTTTTTAAAATTGAACTTATTTGAATCGTTAGGCACTTCTGATGGTATTATAGGTTTAAGAACTAGTTGGTCGCAGCACCCCGACCCGAAAATTCTAATGTTACATTGTGAAAATCTAGACACCGAAAAAATTGGACCCCATTGGAAAAAAATCCTGGGTCCGCCACTGCCTCCAGCACGGTGTGAGGTTTGTCAAACCTAAGAGTGCTATCAACTAATACTCCGTGTATGCCCACCCGGCAATTTAATTGGTAAAATACAGGGATTTTCATGATAGGATTTTTCGTTTAGTCTAAGTGTACTATCCACCTCCAGTGGATAGCATGTTTCGGTGGTCCACACAAGGAACGCGCGCGTAGCCCTCAACCAGGACTACCGTAAAAAGTGTTGTCCCAAACCAGGGACACATGCTTTTAGAAAAGAGTTATGAACTCAACTTAGTTTGCTTGGTATTAAACTTGAAAGGTAACCAGGAACGTCAACTTTGTCCTGATATGTTTACCGTTTCAATTAGTTAAATTTATGAATTCCTACACGTATTTAGCAATCAGCACACGTACATATTGTCACAAATATTTCACCGTATAGTTTTCAAGCTCATGTTCACCATATAACCTACAACATGCTATACACCACTTATACAATCATCAAGCATGTTCGGACACTAAAAGTAGCAAGTTCGACACTTATGCATAACAAAATTCACTGGAAATAGGCTGTTTTAGGAAGCACGTTTATCATACTTATGAGGTTGCAAAAATTACGATCTTTTTATGTGGCGTGCCCCTCGGAGGGGTTGGTCGTATGTTAAATTTTTAGAGTCTAAGTCTTTACCAAAAATTTATAAAAAATCATTTACTAAGCAGCAATCAAATTCGTCACTTTCTGACTGCAGCTCACGGAAAAATTTATTTAAAAATCCTTGATTATCCGATTGATGAACTCCCGTTGTAGGTTCGCACAGACACCTAAGACCATCTACAGTATAAATTTCATGGTCTAACTCTAAGTATTCATCAAGTTATGACTTAAAACATAAAACATAACACGTAAAATCTGCAGAAAATCCAGCTTTGAATACTGAAAAGAATTAATTCATTTAAAATAGCAACCAACATCCAAAAATTATGATTCCAGCGCCGTTAGAAGCGTATTTCGAAATACCACTTTTTAGACTTAATAAAATCCAATTTCCGTTATATGATGACCCGTTACAGCTGATTAAAGTCGGTTGTAACTGTTTGACAGCTTACTGTTTTCGTTACCCGATCCCGCAAACGATTGACTAGCGAACCCGTGACTCTTAAATATTAATCCCTTTGTATCAAGTTTATCATGCTCAAGCATCAAGGATATAATCCCTACCCCATATACATATGCCTATGCAAACGTATTCAACACCCTTACGCATCATTACTTGATCTTTACAAATCCTAGCCTACACATAAACACCGTAACACCTCAAAACCATAAGTTACACATAATCACAGCCGATAAGACTCTTAATAAGCCGTACATGATCAGTATACACTATCCCAAATTAATAAGTTTCAATCCACAACAATCCTAGTTCATCACCGAACACTAGTACGATCAAGCTACCATTTAAACACGGTTTCTAGCAAAATCCTAACTTACTTGCATTCACTTTAACATCAAGAATCATAATAAGGATAAAACGCAGCCAATTAATTAAGAACTAGTGCACAACTCTTGCAAGAATTCATAAACTATAAGCAATTTAACAAGTCTAATACCTAGCGATCGAAGAGAGATAAGATAGGGCCTTGAAATCGAACTGTGGAGGAGTTCTTGGAAGCTCTAATTCTGATCAACAGTAGCGAGAGAGAGAGAGGGAGGCAACAATGAATCGCATGTAGGGTTTTAATTATCAGGTAGTTATCATCATGCACTTACGTAAACTATATAAAAAGGGAATTTAGAGTTGGGGGCGGTTTAAGGATTCTGGTGGGGTTGGGCCGATGATAATGTGATTAGTAAAAGGAAGTTGGGCCGGTGACAATTAATCAAGAGAAAGAGAAATGGAGTGGGGTTGGGCCGATGAAGTGCTGGCAGCATTTACCAAATATTTAATTTCAAGGGAAAGGGAAAATGTATAATATTTATACTAAGACTTCGAGGTGTATAGTCTGTTGCTTCAAGATTTCAAGATTTAGTATTTTATAAGTTGATAAAACAACCCGACATGATTTAGTTATAAAACAGAATGTAGTCTATAAATTGATTTATAAAAGCGAACTAATGGTTTTTACCTTGAGAATTACAGGTTGTCACATCATCCCCAAGTTGAAATAAATTTCGTCTCGAAATTTGCAAACAGTCGTTGAAGAAGCTAGTGCGGTTGAGCGTTTTCGCGGGGTGTCACAAAAAGTATGATGCTAACTTCTTTTTTATTTCTAGATGTATGGATGGCCAGTTGATTATTTCAATAAGGAAAGGAAATACGTACATTTTGTTTAGGAGAGTTTGTTTGTTATTCAAACAAATGCATGTTATTTTAAACAAGGTGTTGGCAAAATTAGTTTCATCATATATATATATATATATTGTTTTTAACCGCAAATTTCTTTTTAATTTTTATCGTCTGTGGAACTTAAACCCAAGACCTTATCCTCCCAAGGTGTTTAAAGACTTTGCCTTTGCCAATGTACCATCATCCCATTGGCAATTTCATTATATATACTCAGAATCATTACCATCCATCTCAAGAGACAAGAGCTACTTGGTTATCCGGTTAATTCTTGTGTTTCGGGTAACACTTCATGGTTCACCAAGAAGAATTTAATTTTATCAAATATAACCACGTTTCTTAACACGTAGCATTTTCCTGAGGAAGGTTCAAGAAACCCGAGTTAGTGTGATAATTAATTTATAATACAAAGGTGAAAAATGGGTAAACCACATAGACTATCGAAGCATTTTCCTCTTAAGAAAAATGTTATAAATATTGGTTTCACTTTTTTTATGTTCATATGACATACCCTTATTTTTATTAAACTTTTTAATTTAATGTTTTCTAACTTCAAACAACTTTTGAATGTCTTCTTTTTAAATCAAAAGATAGATCGTATTCTTCTTTTACATGTTTTCTTTTATAGTATATATAGTATTACTTCCGTTGAGCTGCACTTGGCATGCGATTTTCTTATTTTTTACACATTGTTCATACTATTTATTTTTGTTAGCTTTCGACTTATTTGTTCATACTATTTATTTTTGTTAACTTTCGACTTATTTCCACTTTAGCTGGCACCCATTTAGGCTAAAGGGTGTGGGGTCATGGTTGGGACATGATTCGCCACCTAGGAACATGAATAAAAGGTTACACCACTCCCTTACTTGATTCACCATGGTTTGCATGGATTAAACTATGGCAGCCATGGTCCCCTTTCCATTTTTAAAGAAATCATTTCCTTCTTCTTTAGACCCCCGTAGTGGGGCGTTTTTTTTTTTTAAATTGGGTTGGCGTTTTTTAAACAACGCTGAAGGGGGGGGGGGGTGGGCCATTTGCTTGGCCAATAAGATTTTTAGGTGTTTTTTTCTTTATTTTATTTACTACAAAATATATTGCCCAATAATGCCCCATCCCCACTACACCCATTTTAGAAAATGCCCAATAATGCCCCTTTGCTGACTGGACCGCCACATGGCGTAAAATGCCCTAGGGTGGGGGCATTATCTTCCCCTTCCACTACACATGGTCTTAGACAAGGATTAATTAAACCAAATAAGTGGCTAGTGGTTTGGGTCATTACCATACCCTTAGGGTAGTGGTTTTAGATGGTGAATTAGATGTGGGTGTCATGACACTGACATGCAGGGTCATGAGAGTCATGACCAGACCCTATAGCCTTATAGGTAAGGGAGTTTATGCCAATAGGTTAGTTTCATTAGGGTGGGGGGTATAATGTGCGGGGAGTGGGTGATTGAATGGGTGTCATCGATCGGTGACCATACCCCCTGATTGAGTGAGAGTGTTTGAGTAGGAGAGAGAGTGTAAAGTCGGTGTAAAGTCACCGAAGGTGGAGAAAGGTGATGGAGGAGAGAGAGAGGAGAGAGAAGAGAGGAACCAATCAAAAAATATATAACTCAAACATCCTAGGGTGATTGACTATACCCCCTGATTGAGTGCAAAATGGGGAGTGAAATGAGAAGTTAACATGGCATAATATTATTGGGTAAGATTTCACTCAAACACCGTAAGGTGATTGCCTATACCCTCCATCCTTAGGTAAATCGGTAATACGGTTAAAATTTGATGAAAAAGATGCGTATTTGATTGAGCTGAAAATGTATTTTTTTTTTTTTACTAATTCTGGCTATAAATAAATATTTATATGTAACTGATGTTAATATAATCATTTTTTTCTGGTATGTATTCTATTATGTATATGAGAGTTTCGCAACGAATTAAACCGTATAAAAAAGAGTTAAAATAAGAGAAATCTGGAATAGATCAACATTGTTGCTTATCAAAATCACGAATAGCAAATAAAAAATAAAAATAAGTCAACACTGTTGCTTATCAAAATTACGAATAGATCAACAACAATCAAAATTGTTGTTTGTCAAAATCGCGACTTATAAAACTGTTGTTTAGCAAGCAAAAGAAATTAACCAAACAATCGAAATCAATACAAAATGAAAAACAGAAATCACCATATGGGAACACATTTACTAATGGCTACAAGCTTTAACCATGGCAATTAATGGAGAACCAATATCATATGGAAAACAACAAATTACAAACAAATGGTAGGTAAACGGACAAGAAGCTGGGTCATCGTCATCTTTTGAATTGCAAAACCTATGCTATTAAATTCCATCGAAATCCCAAAGTAGAAGAGATATTTAATTAAGTCTAGTTATTATAATAAATTATGATATATAAAATGTATCTGATTGCTTTGCGCTAGCACATGTTATAATTTAAACCCATGGCATTATAGCGTAGTGGTATTTTGGTGGTGAGATAAGGCTTATGACCATTAGGTCATGTGTTCGATTCCCACAAAGAGGGTTTTCCCAGATTTATTGGGTTTCCTCCTGAATTGGTGTATAGGCATTATTGCCTATTGGAGATGGATATGATCGGGTGGTTCTGCTGGTGGCACAATGATACTCCAGTGGTCTGTCAGTGATCCAAATTTGCCGTTCAAAAAAAAAAAAAAAAAAAAACATGTTATAATTTAAAAATCATAGGTTTCATAATATGGGTCATGGCCCATAACTTAAAGTCTAAAATCAAGGAACGTGCATCTTAACAAAAACCAAAGTTTAAGTTAGAGGGCCAAAATTCAAAAGCAAAACTAGTTCGATGAGCAACCTAAATGAGTTTTGTCTCTCCTCATAAATTCCTTACCTAATAGGCTCATAGTGTTACAGCACAGTTCAGATAACCAATTTCGCCCAAACCGACGTATAAGCCTCCCAAAGAATTTGAACCAGACCGAACAATCAAATAAAAAGAGTTATGTCTGGCCAAACAGCTCATAACTCGTAGCTAGCTCTAAAAAACTCGAAAAGCTCACTTAAACCCTGCTCGACTTGTAAACGAGCCAAGCTCGAGCGTTCTATATTTCCCAAAGTTGGCTTGCTTGTGTCTTAAATTAACTTCAACTTTTAACATTCTATAGCCCAAGTAAATTAAATGCAGTCAATCTTAAGTTGTTATTCTGTCCCAACGATCTAACACCAAGTCGAGCCAATTTTGTTAAACCGAGCAAAATTGAGCTGGAACTCAAGTTTTCTGTTGTGTTTTATATTCAAGCCAAATGGGAAATAATGAAGCATGTCAAAGGTACAAGAGACAAGAAAAAGGTGTCCGAACAAGCGTGAACGATGTCCAAAATGGGAAGATTATTTTACCATGGTGAAAGAACAAGAATGAAATTAAAAAGGATTAAAAAAAATCCTTTTTTTTAACCCATGGCATTATAGCCTAGTGGTATTTTGGTGGTGGGATAAGGCTTATGACCATTAGGTCATGGGTTCGATTCCCCACAAAGGGGGTTTTTCCCAGATTTATTGGATTTCCTCCTGAATTGGTGTATAGGCATTATTGCCTAGTGGAGATGGATATGATCCAATGGCTCGTCAGTGATCCAAATTTGCCGTTCAAAAAAAAAAAGATTTTTTTTTATTATGGTCCTGAATGGTACCAATTTTTTTTGTCTTTTATGATTTTTGGCTTCTAGTGATTTTTAATGTTTTGTATTTTTTTACGGGTATTATCATAATAGGTATTGATATACGTTTTTATCGATCTTTACTTTTATAGTTTGCGATGACTCAAGCCAATCACCGCGAAGCGTGAGGGAAAAACCTTTTTCTATTTTTTTAGAGTAAACTTCCGTTTTGCTCCCTGTGGTTTGGTCGTTTTAACGGTTTTGTCTCAATCCTTTAAAAATAGTCATTTTACTTCCTAATCTATGAAGCTTATCTCTATTTCACTCCATGCCTCTAACGCCATCCAATTCAACTGTTAAATTCTGGTCACATGTCCCTCACATGAGGCAATTTAGTCTTTTCCCATCCCATTTAATCTCTGTCTCTCTTAATACTATCCTCTTTGTGTCTCAACGTTCCCTCTCTCTAAACCCATTGTGCCCTAATGCTAATACCTCGTATATTAATAAAATTTCACATTTGTTTATTCAAAAATTTAAATATCAGAACCCGTGAGTATTCACACATTTTTTAACGTTTAGTTAATATACCTTATTCTTCATACAATTTTCATTTGTTAGTATATATGTACTTTTGAGTTAAAAAAAAATTTAAATTTTCCAACCCGTGAGTATTCACGGGTAATAACCTAGTATATATACATATACGATGGCCATCTTAGGTAGAGGTGCACAAACAAACCGTACCCGGAACCGAACCCGAAAAAATCTGGAATTGATTATTTTTGTACATTGGTATTTTATACCCGTAAGCGAACCCGACCATACCCATATGGTATGAACATGGTATCGATTTTGAGTTTAATATTCATATCGGATTTATACACGGAAATACCCGAAACCGGATATACCCTATACCCGAAACCGGTTATTACCCTATACCTGATACTGGTTTTTTTAATACCCGATAGAATACCTCAATACCCGCATATTTAAAGTATATTTTTGTGTCGACTTTACAACTTGTATATTTAAGTTTTTAAAAAATGCATATTAAATAATTTGTACTTGAGTGAATTTTATGTTTTTATAAGTTATTTTATAAATTACAAATAAATTTTTGATTTAAACGAATTTAATTTTGTGTAAAATAATTTATAAAAAAAAACTTAATTTTTAAAACTGGGTATTAATATTTGGACCCATATCCGGTTATTGTCAAATCCGATCATACCCTATTCGGCTATAAAGGGTACTATTTTTCTCCTCCATACCCGTACCCAAAATCTACCCGGTTTCTCTAAATACTCGATTTTCTAATATCTGATCATACCTGGAATAGGGTTAAAAAAAACCCGATTTGTGTATCTCTAGTCATTGGTTTTTAATTTTCATAATAGATGGGCCATAAACATAAAGGTTTTTAGTTTTTATAATAGATGAGCCATAACATAAAGTATAAATATTAAAAATTTTAAATGGATCAGGGAACGTGTGCATTTTATGAGGGCCATTATCTAATTGCAAAATGAGTTTCATGGGCCAACATTCAAAAGCAAAACAAGTTTGATGAGCATTGTCTCTCCTCATAATTTCCCAGCCTAATAGGCTAATACTGTCACAGGCTCACAGCCCATTTCAGAAAACCAATGTCGCCCAAACCTAGGTCAGTGGCGGACCCAGGAATTTTTTCATGGGGATGCGGATTTTTTTTTTAATTTTTGGCGTCTAGATATATACATAAAAAAAACCGGTTCGAGTCGGGTCGGGTCATGTAAAAAAAGAACATCAAACTTAAATTTATATAATCATCAAAAACACGTCAACCATTGTTACAAACATATTTAAAAAGTCACCCAACGGGTTTTCATTTTAATGAAATCAAAAATAAATAACAAATAATAGAATCAACAATAGTGCAGCAGAGCTTTATCATTTAATAATGAAATAAAAAATACAGTCACTTTTTTTAATGAAATCAATAATTCCTATAATTGCCATTTGCCGACTGCCGTAACATACACAACAGCAACCTTATCAAAACTCAAAAGAGGACCTTATCAAAACTCTTGAAGAATGAAATCAAGGACTGATACCTGGTCTGCACTCTGTCTGCGGCGATATTTGTGGCTGTGGCTGATCGATCGAAACCTGGTCTGCACTCTGTCTGCAGGTTAATCTTTCTGTTTCTTGGTAATTCTTGGTCGCTGCAACAGAGAGAGAGAGGGGAGGGCGGGAGAGATGAAAGGTCGATTGGGTTTATTTGGGTTATGTTTTCTTTAATTGATTTAGTTATTTGGGTTGGGTTTTACCATAAACTTATTCAATTGGGCTTGCTGTTGGGTTATAGGAATATAAGTTTTATTTAAAGAGATTAGTGGGCTAAATTGTTTATATAATTGGGTCGGGTCTAAAATTGTGTACACAAATTTTTTTATATAAATTCCTAACATTTTTTTCTAAGGGGTGCGGTCAGAATTTTCCAAGGGGTGCGGTCGAAATTTTCTAAGGGGTGCGGTCGGGATTTTTCGCGAAAAATAACACTAAATTTTTTTAAGGGGTGCGGCCGCCCACCCACAGGCTAAAGTAGGTCCGCCCTTGACCTAGGTATATAAACATCCCAAAAAGAACACGGGCTAAAGTAGGTCCGCCCTTGACCTAGGTATATAAACATCCCAAAAAGAATTTAACCAAACCGATCAATCAAATAATATAGAGTAGGTCTGGCCAAACAGTTCATAAGTCGAAGGTAGCTCTAAAAAACTTGCT
The DNA here is from genome assembly GCF_002127325.2 of Helianthus annuus. NCBI lineage: Eukaryota > Viridiplantae > Streptophyta > Magnoliopsida > Asterales > Asteraceae > Helianthus > Helianthus annuus. The sequence continues at coordinate 169,000,578 of NC_035446.2, forward strand.
CAGTTTGTGCCAATGAGGTGGTGGTGGAGTGGTAAGGGAGACACTTGGTGTTCTAAGGGACCCAAGTTCGATTCCTGACCTCCCCATTATTTTCTGCGGCACCTGGTGATGATGAGAGGGACTAGGCGAAAAGGAGGAGATCGCTAGTTCGATACTTGAACTGAGCGGGTTTTACCTCACCGCATTGTTGTGCATTCAAGCGAGTGTTTACGGGCTTCGGCCCTTGGTGAGGGTTTTTCCCGGTTCGGAGGCGAGTGTATCCTGATGTGGTGAATTTCGCCAGTAGCCAATTTTGAGGATTCGTTGGCCGTTCAAAAAAAAAAAAAAAAACTTGCTCAGTTTGTAAAGAAGCCGAGCTCGAGCTTTTACACAAATTAACTTCAACTTCAACTTCTATCATTCTATAGCCCAAGTAAATTAAAGGCAGTCAATCTTAAGATGTTATTCCGTCCAAACGATCCAACACCAAATTAAGCCAAATTTGTTTAAAACCGGACGAAATTGAGCTCTTAGATTTGTTTTTGTGGTTATTTAAAAGCGTAAATATTCAACTCGTGATCTTTCACACGCACAAGAGGCTTTGTTGATACAACCAGATTTTTTAAAGCATATCCAGAACATTTAATTAATTAAGGCCAGATATTTTATTGCAACTATCTTGTATGGCAATTTGAAAATTCAAAATATAGAAAAGTAATGAGAAATGTGTATTAACTAATAAATGTTTTGACGGGCTGAAAGGTCAACAAACTTCCCAAACCCCCTCTTTCGCAATTTCGCCCAAGCTTATCTAGTAGATGAACAACAAATCAGTTAACAGAATAAGTTTGGAGAACCGACCTGAATCAAAACTGGTTTGGAACCGATTCCGTACAAACCGTTTCAGTTTGGTATACAAACCATAGGTTTGTGACCAGTTTCTATTCTTCACACCAAAAAGTTAAGCAAACCGATTTAAAATAAAATAGAGAACCCGTCCACTTATTTAACAAAATGTTCTTATATTGATTTAAAAAAACAAGTATAGAAACCTAGTTTTTAATCCTTAAATAGTTCAAAAACAATTAAAAAAATAATAAAATTCGTATTTTATGTTTTTTTAACCTTTTTGTCGTAAAAAAAGTTAAGAAAAAGTACACCTAAGAACCGGTTTGGTAACCGGAACCGAAACCGGTATTTCAGACCGACCAAACGGGAGGAATCTAACTGTTTCAACCCGAAACTGGTTTGACCAAGAACCGGTCAAGGTCAAAACACATTGGGTTCCTAAAAAACCGAATTGTTCATCTCTATTGTGATTATAAAGCTAACATAAAGACTAAAGTTCAAACATTTAGTAAGATAATACCCTGACCTAGTCAGTATAATGGGGCGTTAAACACCTCCCTGTGGGAGCGTTATAGCGCCAAAGAGCAAGGGGTGACTGAGATAACTGGTGTGAGAGGATGGCAGCATGGGGTCCGCCAACTCCAAACCAATCATGCACAAATACTTTACTTTTTTTCTTTTATTTAATTTACAATTGAAATCATTACACACTTCTGACTAAAAAGCGAGTAATAACCCATTTGCCTATGTAGTAGTCACTTTTACAGTTTTTAGTTAACACGTCAGAAGTTAACTTAAACCAACTTTGGAGTTGATAGGAGTATCCAAAAAAAATTGGGGATCAGGGGTATCCTTTATATAAAACCGTAAAAAAAATTACACTACGTAGGAATTAATGGGTATTTTTACTATGGAGATGGAGTTGAGAAGTATCCTGTGCTACCCTTCTTCTAGACTAGGTTCGCCCTAGTTGATAGTGACAAAGATACCAGATAAAGCAAGTTCGGTTTTTAGCGTTTAGAAGTACGTATATATGAGGAATTTTAACTACCCTAGTATAGCAACTAACAAACCGAAGATAATACAAATTTATATAAATAGGGGCCAGGGGTATACACAGTTAATTAGAAAAGTGGTAAGCAACCAAACATTATTTAATGAAATGATTTGAGTGTTAACCTCCCAAATCTGTACATGTGATTGCTTGTCCTAATCTCTCTAAATAGTCATGATGGGCCGTTTTCTGCCTGCTGTTGCGGCACATGTTAAATAATTTGCTATTTTATTTCAACTAACCAAAGTACTAAATTTTCCATTGTACATGTGATCACTAATTAACGTAGTTTGATTTTTTTTAGTTCTATTGGATTAAGTGCATGTTTGGCTTAGCTTATTTTCAGCTTTTAAAAAGTCCTTTTGGCCAAAATAAGTCAGGAATTCCTGACCTTTGGCAAATCCCTCTCACATAAGAAGAAAAGCCAAACATTTTCAAAAGGACTTTTGCCCTTCAAAAGTCCTTTACCCTCAAAATAAGGAACCCCAAACACCCTCTAAGATATACAAACTCCAGGGCTGGATTTGTTATAAATTAGATTTTTGAACTAGAATAGTTAAGACGAAAAAACCTCGGAGACGAAAACAATAATTTATGCTATTTAAAATTTCCCGCACATTTTCTATATGTTTTACATGGTATTCTGTGTAAATTTGTGGGAGAGCATATTTGCATGGGTTAGTTCGTTGCTTACATTTCTTGAATCAACTTGTACTGGTTTACTTTATGTTCTCTTCAAACATTTGATCTCTACATTTTAACTAGTTCATCTTCTTAAACATTTTTTTAGATTGTGAACATATCATTGTTCAACTCCTTTAAACTAGAACAAGAGATACTTTTATAAATACATAGGTTAATAAGTTAGAAATGTGTGATCAACCGAGACTATTTAATTACAACATCTACCTAATTTTGTTTTATACTGTCTTTCTTATCACTGTTTATTATAATAGGCCCCAAAACTCCTTTCTCCTCTCCTTTTTAGTTCAACGAGTTGTGTGCATTTTGGCTTTTTCCAACCTTATTAATAATTGGCAAAAACATAAATATCAAGAATATTGCCAAAGTTAATTACTAACCTTATCAACTCACTTTAGTACGTAGATCTCTTATGTTCTTTCAAATAAAATGAGATAAAATCTACCCATAAAAGACCATCATATCATTCAATTAATATGGTCAAGGTGTGATCAAGTTGATATCGAATTTGGCAATGTTGGACAGTGTTACAAGATTGGTCCCAACTTGAGAAAGACTCGAGCTTGAATATATGAATCATAAAATGTTGAATAAAGCAAATTAACTTATTATATTATAGAAGGTGATGGTATTTAGGCTGGAGGGTGTGGTTGGAGCCCCTTAAGGCTTTATCAGTCCACCTAAGCACCATGTAGGAGCTATGTCAGTTAGGGCTGTTCACGAGCCGAGCCGAACCGAGCGGACCTTTGCTCGTGCTTGGCTCGTTTACAAATCGAACCGAGCGGAGCGGCTCATTTAAAACCGAGCCACAAATCAAGCGAGCATTTTTCGAGCAGTAAATATTTCGAGCGAGCGACGAGCGAAGTTCGAGCGATTTGGACAACCGTGTCGCCCGATTTAAATTTGCTGAGAGAGATAGTGACAATGTAGGGTCTCAAGTTTTTATGTCTTAATAAACAAGCACATTTCATGGCATAATACTTTTCTTATGAATAACAATGTTGTGGCCAACGAGGCGATAATCATATTGCACGAACAATGACGTTGAGAGCAAGAGACGATTGACTTAGGGTAACGACATGAAACATTGAGGCGATGAGCAGACTGTCGTTTATCTGTTTAGGGGTTTACCTTTTTGATTTGATATTAATTTTTAGGATTTAACTTTTAGATTTGATGAGCAGACTGTCGTTTACCTGTTTAGGGTTTAACTTTTAGATTTGATATTGGCGTGATCGTGTTAGTACGTATAGATATAGTTCTAAATTTGTATATAGTTGACAAAATCTAATAGAATAGTATATATATAAAACTATAAATTTAATTTATATTTAAGTATACATGTATGTGTGTAAAAATATAGGTGTCTGTATATGTATAATTTATATTTGTGTATATACATGTTTAGGAATGTATGTGGATATGTATATATATACTAACTAAAAATAAATTCGATCCGAACCGAGCCGAGCGGACCTTTGCTCATGCTTGGCTCGTTTACAAACCGAACCGAGCAGAGCGGCTCGTTTACAACCGAGCGTCAAATCGAGCGGCTCATGCTTGTCAGTCTAGGGCTTTATCATGCCCCTCTTTAATTTGAAGGGTGTGGATGGAGCCCCCGTCATGATTATCTAATTATTTATTTTTTAAATTAAATGACAATTTTAATAACTAAAAAATTAAAAAAAAAAACATAATTTCATTAAAAAAAATAAAAACACTACAAAGTCATTAAAAACACATGATACTAGAAAAAAAACACAACATACTAGAAAAAAAAAACTGCATATATTTTGCCCGAATTTGTGCCTTACGAGCCTCCAAAATGACTCGGTCCTCCTCTGGTAGATTTGACAAATCTTTTGCGAGAAACTCCATGTCTTTTTGGATTTGTTTCTCCATTCTAATTTGTTGGTCTTTTTCCCTAATGGAGATTAATTTGTTGAGACTTGCCTCGAAGTCGCTCAACTTTGACGGGCCATCTGATGGCGTTGTAGTAGACTTTCCACGTGCTGCTGCCTTACTTTTATTCCTACCAGTTGGTCGAGGCAGCTCTTCTGGTTCTTCAAAGTAAATGATATAAAAAGTATAGAGAAAGTGAAGGGAATTGAATAAAAAAGTGAAAGGAATGTGTGGCATTTATAATATTAATTTATAAAAAAAGGTAAATTGCTAAAATAGTCCCTAACGTTTGTTCACATTTGCTAGATCCATCCAAAAAAAGATTTTTTCTCATATGAACCACTGAGGTTTCAAAAAAGTTGCTAAATCCATCCAAACTTCAAGGACGATTTTAGCAATTTAATAGAACAAACTTTTTTTGGATGGATTTAGCAAATGTGAACAAACGTGAGGGACGATTTTAGCAATTTACTCTATTTTTTTTATTTTCATCTTTTTATTATATCTCTTAATTAACATAAAATCTATTTAATTTCATCTTTTTATTAAATTTCTTATTTAACATAAAATCTACTAGTTTTTTTTTTAAACGACGAATTTCTACAACAGACGATAGATTCGCACCTGCTTTTGCAGGCCCTCCACCCCACTCTAGCCAAGACTATGTTGTCTTAACCGGGCTCACGCTTCGCATCAGAGTTTGGTTTGGCGCTCCCCGACAAAATTTCCAGCCTACTGCCATATGCGAGTAGTTGCACCCTCCACAAGAGCCGAAAACTCTCTGGAGTAAATGCACTGTAATAGAAAACTCGGGTGTATTCCGCGGGTTTCGAACCTTTGGCCAGGCCTTCACCCAGTATTTTTTTGTTCATTTATAAAATAAAATACACGTTCTTGCTAAACAGGTAACAAATTAAACCCGAAAACATTTTGTCGTATAATTAACTTTATTAAAGGATTAGTAATGAGTAAAATGTTTACATTTTAAAAGACTTGGTTAGATGATTATAAATATAAAACCGTATTCATAATTGTAAAATATAAATGATTAATCTTTATTATGAAGTGGGTGAAGGACTGGTCACAGGTTCGAAACCCGCAGAGCACACCCAAGTTTTCTATTACAGTGCATTTACTCCAGAGAGTTTCGGCTCTTGTGGAGGGTGCAACTACTCGCATATGGCAGTAGGCTGGAAATTTTGTCGGGGAGCGCCAAGCCAAACTCTGATGCCAAGCATGAGCCCGGTTAAGACAACATAGTCTTGGCCAGATTGGGGTGGAGGGCCTGCAAAAGCAGGTGCGAATCTATTGCCTGTTGTAGAAATTTGTCGTTCAAAGAAAAAAAAAACTAGTAGATTTTATGTTAAATAAGAAATTTAATAAAAAGATGAAAATAAATAGATTTTATGTTAATTAAGAGATATAATAAAAAGATGAAAATAAAAAATAGAGTAAATTGCTAAAATCGTCCCTGACGTTTGTTCACATTTGCTAAATCCATCCAAAAAAAGTTTGTTTTATTAAATTGCTAAAATCGTCCCTGAAGTTTGGATGGATTTAGCAACTTTTTTGAAACCTCAGTGGTTCATATGAGAAAAAATCTTTTTTTGGATGGATCTAGCAAATGTGAACAAACGTTAGGGACTATTTTAGCAATTTACTCTTTTTAATATGACCGTTTCAAACGGTCAAATGCATTAACTCTCCTCAGTCAACGCGTTTCTTGCTCGTTAACACCATGGCGCACACCTTATAGCGCCCCTCTTTAATTTCATGGGTGTGGTCATATAGCGCCCCGGGGTGCTATAGTTGCTGAGTTGACGGGGGCGGCGCCCCCACACGACCTTAGCGAAAGAAAGTGGTGACCAATCAATTTGGCTCAAATACGATAAAGACTATTATATATTTCGATGCTAGGTTATAAACTCGTGTATTACACGAGGTTGTATAATAAAAGTGATAGAATTATATTATCTTTAATAACAAGCTTTATATAACTGACGTATTTTTATTAACATATAATAATTCACACAATTAACTTAAATAAATTTATTACAAAACTGGCCTATGTTAATAAGTCCATGTATTACATGAATTGAATACTAAAAAGTATGTAATATATAAATGTATATATATTCTTTATTTGACTGAAATTACTAGTAATATTTTTGTTATTATGTATCTTTTGTATATAACTTTTATTATGTATCGATCTTATACAATACTAAATATGTATCTTTTGTATATAACAATTATTATATATCGATCTTTTACAATACTAAATAGAGGTGTCAAGTACTCAATCTGGCTGGGATACCCTTAAAATTTATATATTTCTATATATCTTATACAATACAACAAGAGACAAAACCCAAACCAACCTAAAACTAGTACTCATTTGGATAATGGTAATCAATGAGTTAAACATATCTATACAAAAGAATGACCTATGACATTAAAGCACATATTTTGGCAAAAACATAAAGTTTTAACATTTGATACCACTGTAAGCAAAAACATAATAAAATGTTTCCAGCTCACTATTATCATTGTACATGAAATGCATAAGATCTTACTCAAATCGTTTTGGAAATGAATAATGCAAATCAAACCACTTGTGGAAAGTTCGTGTGCATGTAACAAGCATAAACAAAACAAATGGTACCCACTTGTATATGGCGACTTGGTTGCTTGGGATGTATCGTCAATTACTTTGACGTTTGACAACTTGGTCACTAGCTTGGAATGTATCGTCAATTACTTTGACGTATGACAACTTGGTCACTAGCGTATTAGTGATATCGCTTTTAAGTTGTGGGTAAGATTGTCTACAAAAAGTTTTTTTGTAATTATCTGTACGTGCGTACAATTCAAGTTAAGATTAAAAACATGTTATTAGTGTCAAATGTTACAACATTAATCACGATATTTCGATGTCGATGTTGAACATTATGTGACGATATGTTGTGATACAAGTATAATAATACATAACATTATAACATTATTGTGCACGTTATAATACACTTAAAGAGTTATGAAATGATTACCAATAGATAGAAAATTAAAAACAATGAACATGAGTGATGGACATTAACATCACGTTTATATATATGAAGTAAACCGGGTTTCGTTGTTTTGTTATGGTTATATATAATCAAAATAACCAAATCGAACTTAACAATACTTTTTATAAATGATATATAATCGTAGTTATGTTGTAAATAATTTATTTGTTTTCATTTTATAGCTTTTAAAATACATTTAAGCTTTATATATAAAACTATTACACCGTCACGACATTTTTATATTTATCTTCTTTCTAATACATTTATCACATACAAACTTATGTAGGTATATTGAGTTGATTGCTATATTTAAAACCAAAGGATCCGCATAACCACCCAAAAAAAACTATTATATATCTTTTCAGTATAATAAGTTGATTGAAGAAAAAAAGTTTGATAGGTTGCTATGATAAGCTTTGAGAAAAATAATAAATAATTTATAAATCACATGCATATATTATATATATTTTTTCTTTATATTTCATATACTTCTGTCAGGAGATTGCATATACCTTTTATTTTATGTGCTCTTATTTATGAAGTAATATAGTGTTGCAGTTAAAAAACTAAAGCTTGTATAAATTGAATACTAATGATGTGTAAAATTAAAAGGTTCATTGATTGACTCAGTAAGATTATGAATCATTATTTAAAAAAAAAAAAGATAATTTATATTATAAAAAGAGCGTACATGTCTTATGTTCTATAAAGCTCTGAGCCTTTTCTTCATCGTCTACTTAGACTAGAAGGTATGGGGGCCGGCTAGGACCGGCACCGGTCCCCCACACCGCCCCCCTCCGTTCGTTCCGTCGTCCCCAGCAACCCACAGCCGAACTTGCCGCCCCACCTTCTCTCTCTCTCTTCTTTCTCTGTCCTCTCTCTCTCTCCTCTCTATCTCTCTTTCTCTCTCTAAAGAATCAAATAAATTAAATTTTTAATTGTTTTTATAAATTATGTGGGGGCCCATCCTCCACCCCCCTTAAAAGTGAAGGAGGCCTATCCTCCACGAGTCGGTGATGTGACGCCAGGGTGGCGGCCCATCCTCATGGGGATGGGGCTCACCATACCCTTTAGTCTTAGACTAAAAGGTATGGGGGCCGGCTGAGGCCCGGCTAGGACCGGCGACGGTACCCACACCGCCCCCTCCCTTCGTTCCGTGGTCCCCAGCTCCCCACAGCCGAGCTCGCCGTGCCGGCTTTCTCTCTCTCTCTTCTTTCTCTGTCCCCTCTCTCTCTTTCTCTCTCCTTTCTATCTCTTTCTCTCTCTAAATAATCAAATAAATTAAAATTTTAATTATTTTTATAAATTATGTGGGGCCCGATCCTCCACCCCCCTCAAAAGTGAAGGAGGCCCATCCTTCACGAGCCGGTAATGTGGCGCCCGGGTGACGGCCCATCCTCATGGGGATGTGCCTCACCATACCCTTTATTCTTAGTCTCCAGCTCTTTTCGTAGCCTCTCCACCTCCACAGGTTTCGTGCCTCCACCGCTTTAATTTGTGTGGATTAGTGGGTTCATCGATGAATCTTGTTTGTGATACTTATTTTTGTAGTATTTGCATAATTTAATACTTAACTAAAAAGCCACATTAACTTAATTTGTAGTATTTCATTATGAAAAACACAAGTTTTTAGCTAATATTATAAGTAAAAGTAATAGAACCTATTTTCAAAAAGTTCTTTAACGTCTATTCGCCTCCAAGAAAGAAACAAAATTAGGTCCATAAAGCTGTGGGGGTGCACTGAATTATAAATTTTGGATGTTATGCCATTTTATATTATTTACTCAACAACTTAACATGTATTTTTTTGTCATTTCCTTAAACAACTACTATAAAAGAAGAATTCCATATATATAAACGTTTTAATTAAGAGTATATATGGAATTAAAGGGTTATAAGAAATTGTCTTACCAGTAAAAATGAAATCAATCTTTTGTTGTTAATTTTGTTTATAAGACCATGTGTAGTGGTAGAACACTATAATGCCCTCACCATGGGGCGTTTTGCGCCATGTGGCGTCCTAGTCAGCAAGGGGGCATTATAGCAAAAGTGGTGTAGTGGGTATAATGCCCATAATGCCCCATTCAATCATTTTACATTTATTTTTGTTTCGGTCGAAAGATGGTGGCAACGGTCGAAAGATGGTGGCAACGGTCGAAAGATGGGGGGTCGAAAGATGGTGGCAACGGTCGAAAGATGATGGCAGCGTTATAATTTAAACGCCGAACGGGATTTTTTTCGAAAATAACGCCGTAAAACGCCCCCTGTAATGGGGGGTTGGGCGTTTTCGGGCGTTTTCGCGCAATTTTTTAAAAAAAAAACGCCCCATTACGCTTGGTCTAAGGGTAAGCGGGCCTATTTTAATCACTAATCTAAATATTCTTGTTAGGTGAAGTCTCACAATCATTGCAATTAAACAGTTATAGAATACAATCTTATAAATAAGAAGGCCTATAAACTTTCTTAAATTATTGAGTACAATTTTACCTTTTATAGTATTATTACTTGGTGTGCATTCAATATATAACTAACTTATATATAACAAACTTAGTGTAAAAAATTCTGACAACCATATAAATATATAACACATGTACATGCGTAATGCATGAGGGAAATGGTGTTATGCAACCATCTTGGGTATTTGAAAAACAATAAGTACAGCTAGGTGTATTTATATAAATTTCAAAGGGTTTTTTATTATTTATTAAAAAAAATCTTTTCTACTAAAAGACTTCTTGTCTATTTACAACTTACAAGTCAAACATACTAGATGCGATATAGATTGTTGCCTTGTTGGTTCTGTATTCAACCTCATAATAATATCGTAATTAATTAATTAGTTAATGATGTGTAATTAATTAATTAGTTAATGATGTGTAGATAATATATAGAATTAAGCTGCCCACATGAAATTCAATGAGAACTCCGATAGATTTGTACATGAGTCAAACTCGTGCGTTCTATGCCTTTCCCACTTCACAATTGTTTACATATGGTCCCAACCCTATATACGTGTTCACATTATGAACTTTTATATTATACACAAACTGATACAAAACTGGATCATCAAGCATTTAATAAAAATAAGATGCAGGATGACATATTTAATATAAAAACTACATTAAAAATAGCTTTTATATAATTAACTCAAACACAAGATACTATATTACATTGTACATTGTGCATGTGGTGTTGTACACCTCTAATAATCTTAATGCACTTTAATTTACAAAATATATAAAACTAACCGAAACAAGCGATAATGACAAGATCTATTTACAAAACTTAACTTCAGTTTTCCACGACGATTGCTTCTAGACTGTATTCAGATTAACGACGCGAAGAAAATATAACAACCAGATACTGAGGGTTTTTGGTAAAATGGAAGTTATACCTTGTGCATTAAAGGTTATTCTTTATCATGAATCTCATTGATTCCATGATATTAATCTAGGATGGCAGCGCAGTTTGTTGCTCGTCTACCTGCTATCCTTATGTAATTTATCCTGATGATTGATGATTGGAATGAAATATTATATTCCTTAATCTAGGAAAACATTTTGATCAAGTAGACCAATACCACCACTCAACAAATCATCATTGTTGAGATAATCCATATACATATAGCCATGTGAGCTAGTGGATGCACAAGAATCTTCATGGTCAAACCTCATGTACGATGCACCCTCATGGCATGAACCCAAACCAGCCCCCAATATCTCGTCCCACCTTAAAGGTGGGGATGTGTTTTCATCATTGGCTGATGAAACAATGTCAGAGACATCAGTACTTTGGTCCTTTGAGTCAACTTCTTGTTTTACGGAGGGGTCAATGTGTGCATTTGTAATAGTGGAGGGGCTGTTGGAAACATGGTAAGTGTTTTTGAAATCTTGAAAGTTTAGGACAACTTCATGGTGTGTGATACTAGGGCAAGTGTGCTTGCCAAGATATGTGATGTGGTACATGTTTGATCCATCTTCCAACTTTTGGACTTGTTTTTGTGCTTTGCACCCGTGAACATGCTTGTGGGTGCACCTAAAGTAACACCTGCAAATATATTTTATATAATTATTTTTGTAATATAGATAATCATGAATAAATTTATCAGTTTGATTAGAGCATGGCCGATAAAACATTTTTGTCGTTTTAAGCCTCCAAAAAAATGTCACATCATCTAGCTTTACCATTGTGAAGCTAGCTTTTTTGGAGTGTAGTTCTTGGCAAAGAACTAGAAAAAACAGATTCGAGATTCGGGTGGCGCTCGTACTTTTTATACATAAAAGTGAGACATGAGTGGTTAAAAATAAAAATAAAAGTTGTGATGATGGATAGTTTTAGGTGTTTTTACATTTCCTTATTGGGTGGATTCTAAGGGTTATTTGAAATGAGTTTTTCTATAATGTCCTTATGATGTGGTGCTTTCTAGACAATCTTTTTTTACCTTTTTTTAACAGCTAATTTCTTTAATCTCTTGTTACCTCATTTATGTCGGGAGTGGGACATATCGATATCGATGAAAGCACTAATCAAATTTGCTTAATAAATAAATAAATTCCAAAATGAGCATAAAGGTTAATAAAAATAGCTAACTAGTTAGTACCTTGGGGATTTAGAGTTAAGGATCTCTTTTTGTCCATACTTTCTCCATGCAAATCCATCTTCAATTGTTGCACTAGTTATGACACTAGTATCAATGGTCCTTCTGCAAAATAATGATCAACAAAATATATATTAAATAACTTGTTATACTTTATTATTTGCCACTTAGGTTATATCCTAATGATCAAGAGTAATTATCTATTGTGAGAAGACTAAGATTCAATCAAAGGTGTAAATATTTAAAAGGAAAAATTAGTCATTAAAAAAATATAAAAAAACTTGTTATACCATCTGCTATATTAATTGTACTATCCACTAAAATAATAATTGCACGTTTTATATGTGCGTGTACCTTCTCTTGTAACAACCTCTTCGTTCCTTCACCGCCGGCTTCTTCCCGGAGTAAACTTCCGGCATATTTTCCACCGGAAACCCGTGATTCTCACCGGAAACAGAAGAATTCAACATGGAAATGCCACTGGAAAAAGATCCCAGTATTTCTGTTAACAGATCTTCAACCGAAACCAAACCGTTAAGATTCTCTTTCCGGCAAAGTAAATCTTGCAACCTTGTTGTAGAATCTCGTCCTCTAATTAAGGTTTCGATTAATCTTTTGTTGTTTTGTTCCATTTCAGATATCATAAGTATTGATTGATATCTGAGATGTGTTATCTACAATAAATGGCTCGAGTGTAAAGTGAAGTTGAAGTGAGTCGATTATATATATATAGATATAGAGAGAGGGTGTGTGTGTGGGGAAGTTATAGAGAGAGAAAGTGAGGTGGAAGGAAGGAACCAGGAAGCATGTAAATCAGTTCTAGGAAATTTCCATGTAGAAAGGAAAAGAAAATCTAGAGAAAACAATAGTGACGTCAGTACTATTTCGTCATGTGTGTTGTCATGTTTTTTGCTTATCTGTCCCACATTAATAATTGAATAAAATAAAATACCTTCTGATCTGATCCAATGTATACTAAGGTTCGAAAAAATTAACCTTGATGGATGGATGGATTATGATCCATTCAACAAGTGATATTGACAGAAAGATAAGTGGTGCATTCATCCAACCTGCATTCGAATTTCTTTACTTTTTTTTTCCTGTTTTGCCCTTTTTTCATCACCGCTGACGTAGTGCCCCCCAAAATATTGAAGTAAGGGTATACGGTGTGGTCGGTAAAGGGGCGCGGCAAAGTCGGTTTGCCGAGCGTCAACACCGCCGCCAACCCCTTTACCGATCGGTGTGGTAAATGGAGCGGCAACCGCTTGCCGACGCGGGAAGAAGAGAGAGAGTGAGGGAGCAGGAGAGAGAGAGGGAGTGTATGAGAGAGAGGGTGTTGTGGGTGGGGTCTATGCCATCTCTCAACCAATCACACATTTTTCCTTTTTTTTTAAAAAAAAGTTTAGCACTTCACCAAGTGTGTAAACCATTGCCAACACTTTTCACCAAAGTTTAAACACTTTTCACTGATTGACGTGGCACACTCTCATTGGTTGATTTTTTAGTTTGCCACTCCAAAGTGTTTAACCACTCCTTACACCCTAAATTAGTATAAGTTGTTGATTTGTGGAAAGAATGATGGCATAATTAGACAACTCTTTTTTGTTACTATTTTAGTTTAGGATTAAGATTTCCCTGGTGATTTTAGTGAGATAGAAAAGGGAAAATCCGGTGCATGTGGAGTGTTGAGCTGAGCTAAGCTGACTTGGTTCTGATATGAACATTCTTTCTTACTTTGCATTACTAAAAGAGGTTGTTTTCACAACTCGAACCTATGCCTTTTAGGTCCCACGATACCAACCTTACCGCTGCTATGTTCGCCGCCTAGACTTATTCTTTGGTTTATTACTAATTGGTGTTAATATGAAGCGATCCCCTTCAAACAATGTCCTCCTGTAACCACGCGTATTATAATCGACAACCACCATTAAAAGTAGTCATTTTCCCTTGCACACCTCATCTCTCTTGTCTTCATCCTCTGCCCCTCCCCGAGGTGAACCAACTTCATCCACGCCCTTCGCGTCCTCGATAAGTTGAAGAGCTAAACTATTAATACCTTCTAAGAACCGCACTACAATAAAACCAAACCGACTGTGAAAATACCAAGGTGAACAAAAGGAGGGACGTTACATCATGTTAAATTTGTGGACAAAAAGTTAATACACTCTAAAAAACATTGATATTTTAGAACAAGTTCTGGAAGGATTAATAATAAGAAATCAAATATTACTCTACAATAATTTAATCATACACTTTCTAACAAGCACCAAGTCAAACCCTAGACACTACTAGTACTTGTCGCTACATTCCACAACCCTATCAATATCAACAAACAAACTAAAGGACGGACAAACATACTGTTGCAAACAAAGCACGAGAGACACTAGTTGAAACATGATTGTTAGGGAGCAAAAAAACAGTAGTAAATACCCGCTTTGCGTTGTAGTTGTTAGAGAGCGAAAAAAACAGTAGTAAATACCCGCTTTGCGTTGTAGTTGATAACCCGTAACAAATTAATTTCTGATCATTTTTTGGCAACCAAAATTCATTTTCAACTGACCTTGGCAACCAAAATTTTCATCTCAAACATATTCACGCTTGTATTGCGACCGACTTGTTTTCAGTCTCTATTCGTCCGACTATATTATCTCGGTCGCGTCATAAACTTATATCGTTAATGTTTAGTTTTATAGAAGTGGACAAGTGGTACTACTTAGATTACTAGGACAACATCACCCAACATTCAAATTAATACCTTCAACGACTACGACTTTTGTATGTAACTGCAGCGTTCAGTATTTTAATCAGCTCTCTATTTAACACTACAACTCTTGCTTTAAGTTCTTATTTTATTATTATTATTATTATTATTATTATTATTATTATTATTATTATAATAATAATAAGTAGTAAATAATAATTTTCTATTGAGCACTAACGTTTGCTTTAAGTTTTTATTTTATTATATTATGTTATATATTATATTATTATAAGTGGTAAAAAATAATATATTGAAACGTTACTAGAAGCGAATTTGTCCCATATTCTATTCAAGACAATTTTTAGCAAGAATCTTTCCCTTTCACCTTAGATGTCCTCATATCGTTTACCCATTCCAAAGCACATATATTTGACTGAAATAATTAATTACATAACGAATAAGATTTAGAGATTTGGACTTGAAAGTCTATAATCTTATCACGATCACCATCAATGGCTGGTTAACTTGTTTCAACTTTCTCGAACGTACACTGTTTTTCCACTTTTTAATTCAACGAATATATATAATCATCTAAACTTGCAAATAATATCTGGAGTTATATTTCTCATAAAGTGTATAATACAATATCTATTGGCCAATAATAAAGGTAATATGACTAATCACATTCATAATTTTCACTTTCGTTAACTCTAACGTTTGTTTTAGAACAACCTGCAACATCCTGATTAAAATAAAATTTAGTCAAGTATTTATTAAATAGCACCGAGAGTTACTTTTGCGTTGAGTATGATTACCTTCTAATAGCAAAAGTGAAAGTGAGGAGTGATATTAGTCATCTTGTCGATATGAATAATTATCAGCTAATAGTTAGGTGTTAGTATAAATTATTAAAATCAATATCCCATATAAAATTAATAATAAAGTGTTGGTGAAATTCAAATGTATAACCAACCATCTAAAAACTATTATTCGGTTACAGCATTATCACACGCATGGATTGGCAAAACAAAACATAAGATCATGTGTAGTGGTGAGTGACACAAATGTCTTATTTTTGGGCATGAAGCAACACGTGACGCCTAGTCAGCAAAGGGGTTTGAAGTTAAAAAGGGTGTAGTGAGGTTTGAACTCTTGCAATGATTAGATATTATAATTGAATTAAATAAAAAAATTAAAAAACCATCACGGAAATTTTATTGGTCATCCACTTTTGAATCAGACGTTTTAAGGGAAACGCCCCAACCCAATTGTAAACTAAAATTTTATTTGCATTCGATTGTTCCAACGCAACGCAAGAATCTATTACTTTCCATCTATTGATATGTACATACACATAGTGCAAACTTCGTCATATTAATGACATATACATAGTGCGTCATATTACATATACACACTGTATGCTTTGATACCAAGTGCAGGAATATTGGTGTAGTAATTATGTGCTAGACAATACAATAGTTTGCACTCAAATTTCTCCGTCCATTATGTTTACTTTTGCAAAATATCAATGTGACTCTACACACACACACTGATTTTTTTATACTACATTTGTAGAATATCTTCTTGATAAATAGCTTGAAGTCGAGGATACGTATCAGTGTTCATTAAATGAATGACTTGAATTTAAAAAGACCACTAGTTATGTTCGATTATTTTAATTGCAATATATCCTAAGGGTGGTAGGGGCGTTCGGGTGGAGCAAATAGCGGGTAGGGGTACCCCGTCGGTACACCGGCCGACAATGGGGTACCCATAGAGGGTAGTTGTTTGAGGGTATCAATCATCGCATGAGGATATAGAAGAGAGGTAGAGATGGTAGGTCCTCAATCACCCCCTACACAATCATCTCCCACCCTGGGCGATTTGAGCTCGAGATGGTGAAAGGGTTCAATCAAAACAAGATCCAGCGGGTTTCAAGAAAAACGGCGACGCTATTCCGGCCAACGAGAGCTCAGCGACGACGATGGGACGGAATGAAAGTGTTTGGCGATTAAAGACTCTAGCATCGACAATTGGTTATTCAACCTAAAATTCCTCAACTAGAGCCGCCATTATTGTTCCCAATTCCCATCGTGCTTGCTGCCAGTTTGTAATCTGGTTTTATATTCTTAGCTGAAGGTTTTTTTATTCTTCGTGAAATTATACAAATTCAAATTTAAAGGGCCCCCAATTTGGATTTGGCATAGGGCCACCAAAAGCGTAGAAACAACCCTAAGTTTATTACATTACATTAGAAAAACATAAATAACAATGAAAAAGAAATACAAATCATATAGTGAGGCTACGGGTTTACTAGATAACGGACCAAAGCCTAAAATTAGACCAAACTTCTTTATTATTCAACATATATATTGTCGAATCCCCTTATCCCTGATGACGTTCAAAGGGTCTTCGCTGACGTCGGAATATCCCAGCCTTCGTTTGCTACAAAAAAGGAAACCGTTAGCCTCGTCATGGAGGGCCTCGGGGGGGGGGGGGGGGGGGGGTACGTGACCAAGCTCCGGCGTGAGAATAAGTAAACTTGCCGGAGAGTAAGAAAGTAATGTATTCCGATGAGTGTGATCACCGGAACAATCTCTATGGTGTGAATCTGATATAAATGTGTGTGTGTTTAATATAACGGAATAAATGAGAGCATTAAGTGAGATACCTTGGACTTGCCT
The DNA here is from genome assembly GCF_002127325.2 of Helianthus annuus. Taxonomy (NCBI): domain Eukaryota; kingdom Viridiplantae; phylum Streptophyta; class Magnoliopsida; order Asterales; family Asteraceae; genus Helianthus; species Helianthus annuus. The sequence continues at coordinate 169,018,111 of NC_035446.2, forward strand.
TTAAGATCATTCTTTACCTTCCTTATATAGCCGGAAACCCTTATCTCTCCAATGGGATCATACCAAGATGATCTAACGGATTCTATCGGTCTTTGGGAGACTCAGACACGTGTCTGAGCCCCAACGGTGGAATTGTATCCTCATTTAATGACGCCGGTTTGGTGGTACAATGCCCAAAACGGGTAAATGGGGCAACCTATTAGCCCGTCGTCATATATTTTTTTTGTCTACAAATACACACCAAAGCCCAAAATTAAACCAAAATTCTTTATTATTCAACATATATATTGTTTTGTCCATAGCTACACATAGTGCAAACTTGGTCATATGAGTGACATACACTTGGTGCGTCATATTACATACACACACTGTATGCTTTGATTGTAACTACACGAATTATTTGTCAAGTTATCACAAAAGTTGACACTTAATGATACTAATTATTTGTTTGCTAGACAATGAAAACCAGTTTGCACTCAATTTCTTCTTCATTCATTATGTTACTGTTGTGTGATGTCACTAATGACTCTATATATATCATTGTTAGTTTCGTATGCTGTTTAAATGTTTTTTTGGAATTTTTATTGCTTTAATGCATATCTTGAAGTCTTAATTGCTTTAATTCATATCTTGAAGTCAAGCATGTATATCAGTAGTCATTTTAAATGCATACTTAGTTATGTTCGATTATTTAATCGTAAGTTATATAATTCCATTGTTTAATTAATATCTGGATAATTATTCATTTATTCATATATTTGTATAATCTAAAACCCTACTAAGAAATTATGAATATCTAGTTTTGAACACCTCTTATTAATAGTTTTGCTAGAAAACATTGAAACAAGTGATAAATGTGAACGAAACCAAAAATAATATGTAAAACTTTTCAAGTAAAAGTTTTCTAAGATTTGTTATAAGATTTGTTATTTCTTAGTTTGTCATATTGCATTCTAGATATAACGAAAGAGTATGTAGTTCAAATGTTATCGAATGAGAGTTTTGAAGAGAAAAAAGGGTTCTTTTTTTTCATCATAATTCTCATTTACGTGTTATCTGAAGATAATTTTGGTTAGTACTAGTGGCGGAGCTAGAAATTATTTACTGGGGGTGCGGATGAGGTGTTCAACCATATTTTCAAGGGGTGCGGTCGAGTTTTTTTTTGCCTAAAATATACACTAATTTTTTTTTCAAGGGGTGCGGCTGCCCACCCTGGCCAAAGGGTAGGTCCGCCCCTCGTTAGTAGTCCGAATGAGACCTCCCCTCTAAGACTCTAAGCGGAATGTTCCTATACTTAGTGAGCTAGCGCTATATTATGTAAAAATATTAATTTAACATGCATATTGTCCAAACTTTGTTTCCATGCAGATAAAGTTCAAAATAGTTGTAAGAGTAAACTGTTATTTTGGTCCCTGTGGTTTGTGCAGTTTTGCCATTTTAGTTCAAATCTCAAACTTTTTAAATCTGGGTCCCTGTGGTTTGCATTTTGTTGCCATTTTAGCCCAAAACTCAAAATCTCTCATTTTTACTGTTTTAAGGTCCATTTTTTGTCTTTATCTGCAGGGGTAGTTTGGTTCATTTAATTTTCATTAAACCAATTCCTTTATTAAAAAACCTCAAATATAAATACCCCCTTATTATGGCAGACCAATTACATCATCATCTCCAACATGCCAACATCCATTCATCCAGACATACATTCATGTATATCCCAAACATACACACCAAAATTACTTCAACTAAACATAAAATGCAGAAGCCTTAAAACTTCAAACCATCATTATTACTTCTAAACAGTTAATTGTTTTCAATCAAAAGCCCTAACTGCAGCAAATCATATCCAATTACTCACCGATGATACAAACTAAACAAAACCTAACAATAAGTTATCTAAAACCTACAAAAAAAAAACAAATCTAAACAAATTAATTCAATTAAACCCTAACCTACACAATTCACTTACTTCAGCACCAAATTAACCACAATCAGATCACAATCAGAAACAAACAGATCCAAATCAACAATCACTAACCTTTAAAATGTGAATCCAGATCCAGATCCTCGTGATCTCGATCACTAAAAATGGCGGCAACTAGAAAACAGCAGAGAGCAACACCGACACTCCAAGTATCAAAACAAACATACATCGAAACCGAAATAAACACGAAACCCTAACACAACAACAGCACTAAAAAACGACCCGTGGATCCTGTTGGTGGTGGGTCGGGAGATTCTGACTCGTCTAACTGTTAACTACCATCTGGGCATCTGGCTTTGAAGTATCCTGAGATTTTTGGAATTAGGGCTTCTTGTAAAATGGGAAATTCGAGAAAAGCGGTGGAAGCATCACCGAATTGGTGTATGCAGATGTCACCGCCCAAGACATGTGTTCTTTTGGAACCAAGTGATGATGATCAGTACAAAGACGTTGAAACAGAGTTGAAAAAGGCCGGTTAGGGTTTCAATATTGGGAGGTTGAAGATGATGATGTAATTTAGGGGTATTTATATTTAGGGGGTTTTTTAATAAAGAAATTCTTTTAATGAAAATTAAATGGACCAAATTACCCCTGCAGACAAAGACAAAAAAGCGACCTTAAAACAGTAAAAAATGAGAGATTTTGAGTTTTGGACTAAAATGACAACAAAATGCAAACCACAGAGACCCAGATTTAAAAAATTTGAGATTTGAACTAAAATGGCAAAACTACCCAAACCACAGGGACCAAAATAACAGTTTACTCTAGTTTTAATTTTACAGTCTCCATCAAAGTTAGTTTTCTAGCTGTTTAACAATCAAGCTAGCCCATATTATATAAAAATATTAATTTAACATGCACATTCAGTCCAAACTTTGTTTTATGCAAATAAAGTTCAAAATAGTCGCAATTTTACACTCTCCGTCAAAATTACTTTTCTGTTTAACAATCAAGTACTTTTTTTCCTTTTCAAAGTGAAATAGTTTTATAAATTAATAATAATTTACTGTTAAATGTAACAGCGAGTGGCTATATTCAACCATCCATTATGTGCATTTGTTACAATCAAGGACGTTTTAATACTTTTCAGTGGCGGACACAAGTATGGTTCAAGGTGGGCGGGCGTACCCCTGAAAAAAAAAATTAGTGCTAAGTTCCCTCGAAAATCTCGTCCGCACCCTTTGGAATTTTTCGTCCGCATCCCTTGGAATTTTTCGACCGCACCCTTGAAATTTTTCGTCCGCACCCCTTGGAATTTTTCGACCGCACCCCTTAGGTAAAATGTGTTATCAATTTATATTTTAAATTTTTTTAGTAAACTCTTATTTAAAAAAAAATACTACCTAAATTATATAACTTTTAATACCTAACTAACTAAACCCAAATACCCATACCTTTACCCCTTATAATTTTCCTAACTAGCTAGCCCACTAAGTCTTAGCCCATTAACCAAACCCAACAATATTTCAAACTATAATAAAATAATTCAAACCCAAAACCTTTAGAAATTCTCTCTCGCTCTCTCTCTTGCGTCCCTGCACTGCCAACGAACAACATCACCCAGCGACAACAGTCTAGCAGCCGGCGACCATCGTAATCAACCACCATAGCACCGTCGTTTGACGTTAAATCTAACCGGAATCCGAACACGGGTAAGTTTCTTTGTTATTTTGATGATTTTGGTTGATATTATAGGAGAAAAAAAGGTAATAAAGTTGTTAAATAGGTTTGAAATTTTGTGTGTTTTGACGTTGTTTATGGTTGTTTAGATGATTTTTAGGGTGATTATTTTGTTTATATATTTTAGTGTAATTACAACTTACGTTATGATTTCTAGGGCTTGAATAGTTGAAAATTAAAATTAAAATTAAATTGAAACATTATATTATGGAGCGATAAACTTATGTTATATAGAGAAAGAATTGCTTAAGAAATTAGCTTTAGATGATGTTTTGGATAGATTTCAAAAAATGAAAACCCGTAGGGCGTCGACGTTTTAATTATGTTTGTAACAAGGTTTGACATGTTTTTGATGATTATATAAATTTAGTTTGATGTTCGTTTGTTTTACATGACCCGATCCGATACAAACCGATTTTTTCACTTATATACCTAGGGGTCTAAAATTTTTAAAAATGTTCCGCAGCCTCATGAAAAAATTCCTGAGTCCGCCACTGCTTTTTACACGGCTTCTTTATCTTTTCCATCATTATCACTAACTAGTAATATTGCCCGCGCGCGTTGCGTCGCGGGTACATCGCACATTTCGAATATCGTAAACATCGAATTAATTAGTTCAAATGTTATGTGTTGCGTGAACCACACAAAAACGTGTGTTTCGACGTATCCGATTAAACTTAATGTAACCTACATAAGCATTGCGATTGGATCAAAACGTAAAGTAAAATAAATCGAATGTATACCGTACAATTATAACGTATTATAGGTGACTCGACTCATACATAGAAAACATAGCGAGTATAGAGGAAAAACATATACGTGTAACAAAAAGATATTAATTAGAGCTTTAAAAAAGGAAAAAACCACAATTAAATTTCACTCGATTAAGAACAAAATTTACGATGCAATTAACAATCATAAAATAAGTATAAAAACATATTATATTTTACGTGACTTGTTTTCTAAAAAAATTACGCCGAAATGTAGAATAACTCGAATTTAGACCTACAGGAACGTAAAAATACGCACGTAAAATGATTTTTTTAACGGAAAGGTATTATATTTAACCCCACTCGATTTTTATTAAAAATGTTTACGTCGAAACATAGACAACTCAAATTTATACCAAGATGTACGTTAAAATAGTTTCTTTAACGTAAAGGAACGTTACATAATATAGTTTAAACAAAGTATTTTAACATAAAAATTTATAATGAAATTCAAAACAAAAAAAAATATTTGCAAACAACATGGATCGAACATAGATCCTTCCAACACTCAACCAAAGCAGACAACCAACTATTATAAATGTAAACTATATTACTTAGTGGTGGGCGGTGGAAAAAAAAGGAAAAAGAAAATTATTTGCAAACAACATGGATCGAACATAGGTCATTCCAACACTCAAACAAAGCACACAACCAACTATTATAGGAATACATTTGAGTGTGTAACAGAAATGTAAATTATATAACTTAGGAGTGGTCCGTGGATTTTGCCACCGACTTTCTATTTAAGAGATTATAGAATATGGGTATTTTGAAATATCACAAAATACGGAATATCTTGTATACCAAGTCGTATATAAATAGTTGTAAACCATATGAAAATTATTTTTTTGTTATACGTCGCCTCAGAATTATGGAATTAGAAGTTCCCTTGTCAAACATATGTTGCCATTATTAGTAATTAATGCGGATTTTTATTTTGTAAGATAATGTAGTGTTCGGTGATTTCTATTTTAAAATAATAGAATATAATAAATAAATAAATATATGTATAATCCAAGTTGTATTCAAAAAGAGAATTGGGCTCAAGAAGAACACAAAGTGCGGCCCAACCATCGAATTAGAAAGAAGAGCACGGTGAGCAAAAATGGAAATTACTTATTACTTAATAGGACAAAGTTGTAAATTTAAGTGCACCGACTTTATACTTTAAGTATGTAGTGTTCGGTGATTTCTATTTTAAGATAATATAATATAATAAATAAATATATGTATAATCCAAGTTGTATCCAAAAAGAAAATTGGGCTCAAGAAGAACACAAAGTGCGGCCCAACCATCGAATTAAGAAGAAGAGCACGGTGAGCAAAAATAGAAATTACTTATTACTTAATAGGACAAAATTGTAAATTTAAGTGGCTTGTCGGTGGCCATAACCACCGACTTTTTACTTAAGTCTAGAGGGTAATTAGTCAGAAAAAAATAAGTTCGATGTAGGTTGTAAAATAGAAAATATATTAGTCCCAAATTATTATTGGAAAAAATAATCTTTTGTACGAAATCCTTAGAAAGATTATCAATTTGGTCTTTTAGTTTTTCTAGCTTATATGAGTTATATTACTGAATGAACTTTCGTTTTGCTTCCTGTGGTTTGGTTGTTTTAACGGTTTTGTCTCAATGGTTTAAAAATAGCCAGTTTCCTCCCGATCTCTCTAACTTGTCACCATTTTGCTCTCCGCCGCTAACTCCATCAATCTCCACCATTAATTTCTAGTCACGTGCCCCGCACATGAGAAGCATTTCAGTCTTTTTCCATCCTCTCTCATTAAAAAACCTGTCATCTTGTTCACTTTTAAAACCCCAACTTGTCACAACCTTATCTTCTTCTTCTAGATAACCTGGCATCTCATTCTCACCATTTATCTATTTCTGTACCACCACCCACCACAACCAAAGCCACTAGCACCGGCGGCACCAATGGTGGTGGAAGTTTCAGATCTCGCCGGTGAGTGGTTGTTTCAGATCTTGTCGTCAACCATCACCACCATCACCACCACCATTGTCGCACCATCACCATTGCCATACCCGCACCCTTCAAGATTTTCCAGATCTGAAAAGCAATAGCCATTAGAAACCTTGTCCGGATCTGGTTTTTCTTGGATCTGAGTCGTCGGTGGAAAGGAGTGGACGGGGGTGGGGGGGGGGGGGTTGGGGGGCTAGGAGAGTGTGATGTTTTTCTTCGGATCTAGATTTTGGATCTGGCCGGAAGTGGTGACAGGAACATATTTGGTGGTCCGATGGTTGGGCTCGTGTGTTTGTGAGAGAGAGAAAGAAATAGTGGGGATGGTGGTGGCACGTGGTGGTGGTGGCGGCGGCACATGGTGGTGGTGGTCTAGTTTGTGGTGAGAAATTAATGAAAAGATGGTAGGTTTATTATAGAGGGGGATAAAGTGGTGGTGGTGGTTGCAGGTAGTTACAGGTGGTGGCAGGTAGTTACAGGTGGTGGCAGTGGCTGATGGTAGTTGAAGGTGGTGGCGGTGGTAGATGTTAGTGGTGGTGGTGGTAGTCTACTGGTCCAACAATTGAGATTTGTTTGAAAATGATAATAAAATGGATTTAATGAATGGATTGGATTAAATGAATTAATAATAAAATGAAAAAGATAAATAGTTTAAATTGGAAATGACCGAAATGCCCCTCACTTGAGGGGCATATGACTAGGAATTAACGGTGGAAATGGATGGCGTTTGAGGCGCGGAGCAAAATGGTGATAAGTTAGAAAGTTCAGGGAGTAAAATGACTATTTTTAAAGAACTGGAGAAAAACAATTAAACGACCAAACCCCAGGAAGTAAAATGCAAGTTTACTCTATATTATTTTAACAGAAGAGAGTGGAAAGTAATAAAGTGATCATAAAAATTGTTTTTGAAAGGTTAAAGGAGCTAAAATGGGCAGAAAAAATGTTTAGAAGTAAATAATTCGATAGAGTAAATGATAAATAAAAATGGAAAAAAATGTTTTAAAGGCTAAAGGAGCTAAAAAGGGCATAAAAAAAGTGTAGAAGTAAATAATTTGATAGAGTAAATGATAAATACAACTAGAAAATTGTTACATGGGTCAAAAGTTGGGTATAACTGTATCGTGGTGATGTATCCGACAATCGAATTACCAATAAGTCAAAGTTGCATATAATTATTTTTCATGTTGGATCTGCGAATGCACATTCAAACTTAAACTTCACATAAATAGTATTGATCTATAATGTTTCTTTTTAACCTTTATACTATTTGATATCATGTTAGATAATAAATCGAGCCACTTGAGTGTTTAAAATCCCATTATACCTTAAAGTGAGTTCACTTTGGACTTTCTAGTCTCTAGATAAGGTAATGCTCTACTGATATTTTTTTTATAAAAAATATTTTAAACTTTCATACAATGATTTTTTTTTTATAAAAATATCGTGTTTTTTAACAACCGGTGTGATTCCCTCGCGCTTCATAGCGGATTTTCATCAGTTCACTACAATACCAGTATGATATCTACACTCAACATAACAGTCGACACATGTTTTTTTATCGATTGAAAACCACAAGTTTAAATCCCCGTGTGTGTGTCAAACGGTCTAAAAAATTAGCCTATATTACGTACATATCTTAGTACATCTGACAAATTATTATACCTTATTAAAAAAATTAATTAAAGATTTAGAAAAATAGAATATTGTTATGCCTTATATATTATACAAACTCACAACCTTCACCATTTCTTGAAAAAAAAATTATATGACTATTCCCCTATATCCATATTTACAACAGATAAACGGTAAGAAACCCCACCATAGAAAAAACCAATCCATACCCAAAATTAGTCGGCATTGTCCCCTCTCTCTACCCTCAAATTAAGTTCATTAGAAATCATGGATCTTGAAGATGAAAACCCCCATCCTCTCTTACAAACCCTGAGAAAAGCACTCCTTTCTCTCGCTTTTCTCTCTCTATACCACACCGCACCACCATTGCCGAGAGGACCGAAGCAGCAGGCGACGACAATGGAACAATCGGCACCGGTAATCTCGTGATTGTGATGGTTCTTTTCTGGTAGCCAGTGATGAAATCTGACGACTTTTGTTCTGTTTTCCATTTGCATCATTACTTAAATCAGAGTGACCCATCATAACCGGATGTCACCACAACTGCGATGTCTAACTGATAATCGAGTTCTAGTTAAGATGGACCCAGACTTTTATATCGTATCTAATGTGTCTAGATTATAAAAAAGAAACCAATGGTGGTCAAACTTAAAACAAAAAGCCTCTAGTAGCCAAAACTAAAGGTTATAAAGTATTTTGTAGCTAATCACTTCTTCTTTTATATAATAAAAATAAGAGTAAATTTATGTTTTCGTCCCTGAGATTTGTCCATTTTAACTAGTTCAGTCCAAAAATCTGATTTATAACAAATCCAGCCCTGAAGTTTTCATTTCTTAACGCTTTTCATCCAAATTGCTAACTTGGTTTGTTTTTTCTATTAAGTATTGGTTAATTGACCAAAATACCCTCAGGGACTGAAATGGAAGTTAATTCTTATATAGTATATTTAAAATTGTTTAATGTTTATAATATATATACACGTATATATATATATATTATTTATATGTGTATATACGTATATTATATCTATTTAAAAAGTGAATTCACATTTAAAATTGTTTAACATTTGATGTTTAAAATTCTTATATATAAAAATATTATATATATATATATATATATATATGTATATATAAATCTAATTTATTGTTTAATGTTTTAAATTTTTGGCGTGTTACAAAGTTTAAATAATCTAACCTCTAAAAAACATTATGTGTGTATATATACGTAAATATTATATATATATATATATATATAATATTACCTTAAGGTAAAATAATTACGCAACTTTTATATATATATATATATATAGAAAAAGTCTATCGTACATTACGGCTTAACGTACTTCACGTACGACAACATGCGTGATTTGTTCTATAACATGCGTGATTAATGTTTTCAATATGCTTGATTATTGTGTTTTAACATGCGTGATTTTGGATTTTTGAGTTATAACGTGCGTGATTTTAAAATGAACGTGCGTAATTACCTGTCGTACGTGATGTATGTTAAGCCGTAATGTATGTTAACCTTCCTCTATATATATATATATATATATATATATATATATATATATATATATATAATTACTCACAATAATAAATAACGACACACAATAATTACACACTCGTATAAAAATAATTACATATAAAAATTACACAACTTATAAATATATAATTTGATGGTATTGCAATGGTTTATTTTTTTTCAATATAAAACAACACGTGATTATGCGTTTTACTATGTTTGTGTTAGTGTGTTGTATTTGCCGCCGTATCGTACCAAATTGATTAATGAGCTATTACACAAATTGAAGACACAACTATCATAACTATTCCTTTGAATACCATGTTTGATCATGAACCCATCAAACCTTTTATAGCATTTTTATACATTGCATGGTGATTATTTTGGGCCATATATATGTTATTTATTACTGTATAGATTAATAATATCTATTTGTTTGTCTTTTCTTGGTACATCTCTTCAGGGGTTAGATTATTTAAACTTTGTAACAACCTAAAAATTTTAAACATTAAACAATATATATGATTATATATATATATATATAGGGTAAGGATAGTGTAAAAAGGGCCTAAAGTGTGAGAAGTGTAAGAAGTGTATTATAACACTATATATAATACAATATAACACCATATAAACACCGTATAACAATATGTAACACCATATAATACCATATAACACTATGTAACACTATATATCATTATATAACAAATATAACACTATAGGTTGTCTGATAGCATGTCTATGATAGATGTATAGTGTTATATTTGTTATATAATGATATATAGTGTAACATAGTGTTATATGGTATTATATGTTGTTACATATTGTTATACGGTGTTTATATGGTGTTATATAGTATTATATATAGTGTTATAATACACTTCTTACACTTCTCACACTTTGAGCACTTTTTACAGGATCCTCTACCTATATATATATATATAATATTTTTATATATAAGAATTTTTAAAATATATGTAATATTTTTAGATATATATATATATATATAGAATTTTAAATATATATAATATTTTTACACATAAGAATTTTAAATATATGTAATATTTATATATATATATATATTATAAACATTAAACAATTTTAAATATACTATATAAGAATAAACTTCCATTTCAGTCCCTGAGGGTATTTTGGTCAATTAATCAATACTTAATAGAAAAAAACTAACCAAGTTAGCTATTTGGATGAAAAGCGTTAAGAAATGCAAACCTCAAGGCTGGATTTGTTATAAATTAGATTTTTGGACTGAAATAGTTAAAATGGACAAATCTCACGAAAACGGAAATTTACTCTAAAAATAATAATAATAATAATAATAATAATAATAATAATAATAATAATAATAATAATAATAATAATAATAATAATAATAATTAATTCAATATAATCCAATAATAGAACATGCGTATGGAAATATAATTAAATGGTCCTTAGATTATGTATCACTTTACGTTTTTGAAACATGTTCAACATTTTGATTAAATGATTTTATACACTTTTCCTAAAAGTATAAGAATTTAGTTGAGATAGGTAGTTAACCCAAGAACTCCCCTCCAAATTGGCACTTGACACTCCTTGACAGTTGAGAACTTGAGATAAGTAGTTATTTATTAATGTGATGCTCCTAATTGGGTTTACTTGAGCCTCTAATTTTTAGTATAGCTTCCACATGGGCTTTTTTTCATTTTCAACAGAATTAAAACTGTTCCAAGTGTTCTCAATATTTTTATTTATCTTGTATTATTTTTCCCCTTAATCGCTTTATTTTTCGAACTTGACGTGCGTTTAATTTTGCCATTAGAAAATGGCTACACTCAATATCACTTCTTCTTTTTATGATGTTTTGATTATTTTTAGAAAGAAAAGTTCAATATCTGTTTTAATGGGAAAACAAGAGAGAAAATTAGAAATGTAAGGTGAATATAGATACTTTTTTTATATTTTCGTTATTAGTAAAATAGAAATCAATTCATAATGTATTATCCATTTTAACAAGTAACTTCATTTTCACACTTAAATTATTGAGTCGAGCTTAAACCTAAATTATAACTTTACAAAACAAAGAAGTTTATCATGTATTTGTGTTTAGTTTAAATAACTTTTTAGGAACCCCTCTCTCTTTCCTTTCTGCGTGCTCTCTAACTGTCATGTGCTTAAATAATTGAAAGTAAAAAAGACGTGATCAACCTTCTCGATCTGCTTCAGACTCATCACTCTAATGACTCGTCCAGGTCGGGGGGTGAATTGGGCACTCTGATGTCTTTGTATTTAGTTTGAATAACTTTTTTTCCGTCCAAATTTTTTCATGACCCTAAAAAAAGAAATGTTTTATAAAGAAATATTCATATACGATTAATCATATCTATATATCTATATATATTAATAAAGGAGATGCTTTGGGCTATTTGTCCTTGGATGGTGAAGCCAATTTGATGACGTGGCATCCATTTGTTTAGTGAACCTTCATTTTGAGAGGGAAAATATATATTTCTTCATAAACAAATCATTAAACACAAACCCATCAAACTTTTGTACGCGGGATCCGAATTACTTTGGGTCGGGTATATGTTTGCCCAAACTAACCGACATACAATATGGATCATATATAAACTTTTCATCAATCATTTAACCTAATCTTTCTTCTTACACTTTCTTTTAGAACTCTTTTTCTCTCATCATCAAATCTATATCCGATAGACACAGGTGGTGGCGAATCTGTTCATATTTCTTCGGTAAATGTTCTTGATTAATCCTAAATACTCTTTATTTATGTTATTAAATCACATATCCAGTTTTTTCCTCTTTAAAAGTCAACCGGCGGTTGTTAATCGATAATTTTTTTTTGTGTTTTATGTAGATTGTTCCACAAAATCTTCAGGTATGTAATGAAACTTTGATCGTTAGTTATTGTTTTATGTTTATTCTGATTTTTTTGATTTTTTTCTTTATTTTGTAACTTTTTTGTTCGTTATTGATGCTTAGAAACCCTAAATCCCATTATCAAAATACTGAAGATTATAATCATTAAAACTGACCAATATTTCAATAATCGAAGCTAATGTATTCTTTATATGTTTATACATATTTGCAGAAAACTCTATAGCCGGTCATTATTTTAGATGACGAATCTTTCAACAATCGTAGGTAAATGTTCTGTTTATTGTATTTTAGATGTTATGTTTCTTTTTGGGCAAAACCCTATCGGCAGATCTTACATTATAATGTTGATGATAATGCATTTTGTTAAAAATACAGATTATGTTGATTTATTGTCTTTATATGTTTTTGCCCTTTTTTCCTGTTGTACATTACTTTTCACTATAAGAATCAAATTTTTCCTGTTGTAGATTATTTTTGCCCTTTTTTCCTGTTCTAAAAATAAATTATTTAGAAATTTTATATAACGTATACTTATTATTGTTTGTAAAATTCATTGTTTTGTTATTAATAAATTGACCTTTTTAGTTTAAATAAATTCGTATATTAATTTCAGGTATCGACCCTTTGCACAACACTCCTTCATTTTTAAAGCTAATTGATGAAGATTTTCCGATATTTTTGGTACGTTTATTAAATTTATTCTAATGTTTTATAATTATATATATTATGTAAACTGATAATTTATTCGCTTTTTTAAACTCATAGGAATTACCTAATGACTTTGCATCAATGGTTTGGGGAGACCACCCACCTTACAAAGATTCAGTTAAGATTGTTGATGGTGATAATATATGGTTTGTAAGAGTAAAAAAAACTGATGTTGGCCCTGTTCTTGCTGATGGATTCACCAAACTGGTTAGGGATACTTCTGTTAGAAAAGATGACTACCTTAGTGTCATAAATTTATTTGTTAATTTTATATTTAGACCGCACGTAAAGAGGAGTGTATTGATGCTGGAACTGTCATTGAAGAAGGTGTTGTTGTGGAAAGTAAAGATGTAAAAGCTCATTTGGCAGTTTTGAAGATATGTTCAATGTAATTCTGTATATTATAAGAAAATTAATTAACTGATTTTATAAATATTTTTATGATGTATTTTCACACTTATTTTCTTCATTCTTAATTATATAGGATCAAGACGATGCCAAGTTTGATACCTTTTTCTCATCTCTACTTGAAATGGAAGACCTTAAGAAGAAGGTACTTTTGGTTACATGTTTCATTTATTTATTAAATAATAATTGTTACTATTATGTTAAACAAAAATTTATTTTGATATGTAGTTCAAAGAGAATTGGGATTCAAAAACTGAAGGCAAAGGCAAATCAAGTGTTGTTTGTGATGTAGATTCAACTATGAAGGTTTGTATTAATTTAACAAATTGAATTTTTTTTTAAATTTTTATAATTATTTTCCCTTTATTTATTCGTTTACGAATGTTAATGTTATATCTTTTGTAGGATGACCCGAAGGCGAAAACTATTGATAATGTTAATGAAGATATAACTTTAAAGGTTGTATTTGTCTTACTTAAACTATTATTTGTTAATTTGACTGAATTTGTTTACATTATTTTGAAATTTATGTTTTGCTTTTTTCAGGACAAAAGCATGAGTGACATGGATCTCGACAGCTTTTTGATACCAAAAAATGTTATGATGAATGAACCGAGTCTGTGCTCCACAGTTGTTTCTGATGTGAGTTCTGCTGAAAGTCTTATTTATTCCAAATAGTTAGTCACTTATGTATTTATTTACCTGTATAGGCCATTACGAACAATACAGTTGATGTTCGTCAATCTGTTTTGCCGCGAAAGATGAAGGTATAGTATCATATATGCATTTTTTACTTTGAAAATGTTATCTTAATAGACAAACTAATTTTATTTATTTTGGACTTATTAGGCCCCTAAGAAATGTAAGTCAGTAATCATTCAGTCACATGATTCTGTAATTGCTCATCGTACCCGTTCAAAGTTTGGAAACAAAAAAGAAGCTGTTGTTGATAAGGTCGCGGCCGCTGAACCCGTACCTGTTTGCCGTAAACGTTCTAATTTGAAAACGATGAAAACAGATTCATTCATTGAATTCACGAAGGTAGCAGAAAATCGATTGGTATGTGTTTGAATGTTATTAAATATTGTGTTATTTCATATATTGCTAACAATAATATGTTACATATTAATTTGAAATTTTTATTTTTTATTATGTATTCAGCGTTTACCGTGTCCTATTTCGGATGATTTGTGTCTTTCTGTTGACAACCTGCCTGAAGTTTCGGTAAAAAACCTTAGATGTGAGGTAACAAACATCAAGACGTTAGCGGAAAGGAATGGTGATGTTTACAGGTATGGTTTTTCCAAGTGGTCGAGATTCTTGAAATCAAATCAAATACCCATTGGCGCTACTCTTTTCTTTAAATATGTGAAGTCTTCTCAGCTTTTGATGTTGACCAAAGTTGTTCACAAGACTACAAAGAAAAGAGGTCGTGCCTGACTGTTTGCAATTGTGGTCGTTAGTTTGGACTTTAGATGTTTTGGCAACATGTTGGTTATTACTTAATAGTAGTTCATAATGTTTTGGAAGTCAGATGTTAGATATGTTATCCTTTGGACAGTTAGTACTTAAAACAAGTCTCTTTTGTAAGAATGTTAGCAACCCGTTTTGAATTGTTATGATGGTTGTTGTTTATAAAGTTTATATGGTTTGCTTAAGCAATATGACATACTTATTTGACTGTTTTTTAGTTTGGTTTTAAGTAATGTTTGTTCATGTTTTTTATTTAATTAGATTACTTATTTTAGTAATCTACTCATATGATGTAGATTAAAATCATTATTTCAAAGATGTGTTTACTTTAACCGGTAGTATATATATACCTTTATATGACCACTTACTTTTGTTTCTTATTCTATTTGTAATCATTACTTACCATTTAAATATAAAAATATGTTATATTCATAATTACTGGTAAATTACAGGTATATATACTATTTTGATTGTTTAATTCAAATATTTCGGAAATTTGTTAATTATTTAAGGAAATCATTTAAGGTAATTAAAGAAAATTCTATATTTTTGATTATATCTATATTTAAGGTAATCATTTCCATTTTATGTAATTTACATTGATTACTATTATAGAATTCCAAAAATAGATTATCTCTATAAAACCAAAAAAAATACTCATTTCTTCATTTCAGCTTCAACGTTCTTTCAACAGTCATTCAGATTAATCTCAACTTCTATTTCTTTTTTCATCACTCTTTTATACGTCCAGTAAGTTTGTGAATGTTCAACTATTATGCATATGTATCCTAATTTGTTGATATATCATTTTCACCTATTTTGATGTTTGCTACATATTATATATTTTTGTTATTACTAAATTTTTTTAAATATAAAACTTTTATATCTTAAATTGCAGCAGTAAGTTATAATGTTTCATTTTACATTTCTTTTGCTGTTTAGAAAATGGATAATACGTTTAAACATCAATATTCATCTTCTTCCGAACCTTCCATGAATGCCGTTATTAACGATTGTAAGTGTTGTTTTTATTTTTTTACTAAAACATAGTACATTTCCGAATAATTCAATATATTAATTAATTTATGTTGTTTCCAATTTCTTTCAGATTATACGCGTTGGTTATCTTACGTTATGAAAGGTAATTTACTATTTTATTTAATTCGAAATTTACTATTACATTGTTAAAGTTAATCTCTATTTTTTTTATTACTTCTTTCTTTCCCTCTTTAATTATGTTTTAATTGTAGCTTACGAGGCCAGGCATAGAAGAAAGTTAAGAAAACAATATTTTGATAATAAGAGATCAAGATGTACTACACAAGTTCATCCTTATTTTCTCAAAGGTTACTTATTTTTTATTATTACTGTTTATTTTTTGCTAAATTTCTTAATTGTTTTATAACTATTATTATAGGCATTACTAATTTGATTATGTTATTTCATATTTTATTGCTTTAACCATTATGCTCACTGCAGTTGCCGAGGCAAAAAGAAGGCGTAGGTTAAGAAAACTATATCTTGATAGTAAGAGATCAAAGTTTAATCCAAATTTTATTCCATCGAAAGTGGATTCAACATCTTCATCAGCAACACGGATTAATTTAAACAACAAAGAAAACATAACACCTAATTCTTCAAACAGAAGATTGCCTACAGATTGTTCACCAGTTATTCCTTTAAGTAACTATTCTTTTACTTAAGACCATGTTATTAGTACATCAATATTGTTTTACATCTTACACTAATGTGTTTATTTTTTTTAGGAAATCGTTTAAATACTTCCCTAAACGGCCAAACTTCCAGTATAACACCTACTACTATTAAGAAGAACGGAAAACATGTGTTACACCCTTATACAACACCCAACCGTACACCGTTGTCAAATATATCTAACATACTACCAGGTTTGTAAACAAAAAAAGAAGGGTTTTAATTATATATGTTTTTCTATTATCTTTATAACTCTGATATATGATAATATTATTTTTTAATGTTTATTTTTAATATGACATTTGTTATATTTTTTTTTTAGGAACCGGTAGCATTTGTTCAAGAATGGTTACTTCTACATCTGGGTCAGTTTTAACTTTGAATGGAAAGACCAATGTAGTATTGCAAAATTCTTCTGAGTTTATTCGAAGTTCGAACACCGCAAACAAAGAAAACGTAACACCATCTTCGTGTATTACAAATATACATTCAGAAAATCGTAATCCGTCACAGTTTACTAATGCTATGTCTTCTTTAAACCGTATTTCTCCCGGTATGTTTATAAATTATACATTTTTCAGAAAACATTTTAATGTCTACATAAAATATACCATTTTTTTAATAATGTTTTATTTGTTACAATAGACACTGTTGCAACGTCATCTACTTTACCACTGACAGAATGTTATTCTATTACTCCGCGGATTGTGAGTAAACGAACTGCTACAGCTATGAAGGCGGATTTGTCTTCTGTTAAAAGGATGTCTTCTGGAAGGCGTAAGTTGACGCATACACCAATCGAAATAGAACCCATACGAATGGCTGATCTTGATTCTGATGGTGAAAATGTTGTTCAACAAGAGATTAAAGACCTTCGGAAAGGCACCTCTAAAGGTAAGCAATATTAAATCTTAATATTGTATTTTTACATTCTTAAGCCTTAAATTTGGAATTTAACTGTGCAGATTACCTTGACCATGGCGACCAATCTGTTTGTTGTGGGTTATGCTATGCAAAGTTCTGGCAAACTGAAGCTGGAAAGGGTCGTATGACACTTCAAAAGCGAACATATGCCTTATGTTGTGCTTATGGTAAAGTTGACTTACCTGATTATAAAGAATCTGACCCATATTACCAGATGCTTTTTCGATCTTTAGATTCAGATAGCAAGTTTTTCTTAAAGAATATTCGACGTTACAATTCAATGTTTTCCTTTACTTCTATCGGAGGAAAAGTGGATACTAAGATAAACAAAGGTAATGCTCCTTTTGTTTATAGAATTAGCGGTCAGAATGCGCATAGTATGGGTAGCCTTCTTCCTAAACCCGGTGACCAACCAAAGTTTTCTCAACTTTATATTTACGATACTGAAAATGAACTGTCCAATAGGAAGACCTTATTTGGGTATGTTACTTTTGATCACCAACTTTGTTGTTATTTAAGGATTTTTTTCTATAATTAATTATTTTTATTGTATTTTATACATATTATTAATTATGTTTAATTTTAATACCAGGGACTCAACAACTCAGTCATCTTCCAGATCAAAAGAGCTTGACGATAAATTCATAAAGTATCTAACTGACATGTTAGATTCAAAAAATATGTTGGTAAAAACATATCGTATGGTTAGAAACCATCTTCATGAGAAACCCAATGTTTCTCTTAGGCTTCGGTTGATTTATCAAAGAGATAAAGATGGCAGGACTTACAATTTACCTACATCATCCGAAATTGCTGCTTTAATTGTTGGCGATGAAAATCAAAGTGTGGAACAACGTGATATTATTGTCGAAGAGCAGTCAGGAGTTCTTAAACGTATTAGCGAGTTACATCCTTCATACCTTGCTTTACAATATCCAATTCTTTTTCCTTATGGTGATGATGGATATAGGATTAACATTCCTCATAGAGATTTTGGTCCAAACACAAAGAAGACACGTCCAAATTGCACAATGAGAGAGTTCTTTGCTTATAGGCTGCAGGATAGGGACAACAAATTCTCTCTAATCCTTAATGCGAGGAGGTTGTATCAGCAGCTTATAGTCGATGCATACACAATGATTGAAAGCGAGCGGCTAAACTACATAAGATTTCAGCAAACCAAATTACGATGCGAATCCTTTAACAGCCTAAGAAGTGTTCAGCAAGGTGGCCAGACTGATCTGTCTCATACTGGAAAACCTGTGATATTACCGTCTTCATTTACTGGTGGAGCTCGATATATGATGCAAAATTACCTTGATGCTATGGCTTTATGTAGGAAATATGGGTATCCTGATTTTTTCATAACTATCACCTGTAATCCGAAATGGCCAGAGATGGTAAGGTTTATTGGTGACACATCAGTTAAGCCTGAAGACAGACCCGACATTCTTTGTAGATTGTTTAAGATGAAGCTTGATTCATTGATAAAAGACCTTAAGGAAAAAAAATTTCTTGGCGATATTAATGCTGGTACGTGGAATTTATTATTTTTTTTCATCTATGTTATTTGTATTTGCTAACATTTTATTTATTTTTTACAGTTGTTTACACCGTTGAATTTCAAAAGCGTGGTCTGCCACATGCTCATCTATGTGTTTTTATGAAAGCTGATCATAAGGTTCCAACTGTTGAGCATATTGATCCTTTTATCTCAGCTGAGATTCCTGATAAAAATGAAGACCCTGAATTATATTCTCTGGTCTGTGAGTTCATGATTCACGGTCCATCTGGACATGCTAACTTGAGATGTCCATGCATGGTAGGAAACCGTTGTTCTAAGAATTTTCCAAAGAAGTTTCTTGAGGCTACATCTGTTGATTCAGATGGATTTCCGCTTTATAGGCGAAGGGACGATGGTCACACGGTTGTTAAGAAGGGTGTGACATTGGACAACAGGAGCGTCGTTCCATACAACAAAAGGCTTCTTAGAAGATATCAGGCGCACATCAATGTGGAGTGGTGCAATCAGGCAGGTTCAATTAAGTATTTATTTAAATACATTAATAAAGGACCAGATAGGGCCACTGTTGTTGTTATAGATTCAGAAAGAGGGATTGATGAGGAGATACCGAAAGATGAAATAAAAGAATATTACGAGGCAAGATATGTTTCTGCATGTGAAGCAAGTTGGAGAATATTTGCATGTGAAGTTCACTATCGGTATCCATCTGTTATGAGGTTACCATTTCATCTTCCAAGCCAGCAGAATGTAGTTTTCAGTGGTGAAGATGATATCGAAAATGTGCTAAACAAACCTCAGGTAAATTCATCTATTTTTTTGGAGTGGATGAACATGAACAAAAAACCTGAAACAACGAAACTTACGTATGTTGAGTTTCCATCAAAGTATGTTTGGAAGTTAAAGGATCGTTGCTGGCAGCCGCGAAAAAATTATGTTGTTGTTGGAAGACTTTATTCAGTTTCTCCTTCCCTTGGTGAAGCTTATTACCTTAGAATTCTTCTAACCAAAGTCAAGGGTCCACGATCTTTTGAAGAAATTAGAACCTATGATGGTGTTGTTTATCCTACTTTTAGGGATGCATGTTATGCGCGTGGCCTATTAGACGATGACAACGAATATATTGAGTGTATTAAAGAGGCCAGTTTTACAGGAAATGGTCATTATCTTCGTTCATTGTTCGGTACACTCCTTTTGTCTAATACTCTATCAACACCAGAAATTGTTTGGGAAAAGACGTGGGAGTTTTTGTCGGAGGACATTTTACACAATATGCGGAAGGATTCTAGGTTAAGTGGTACAATTTTTTTTTATAAATTTCTACTATTTTTTTAACACATAAATTATTTTTTTTATTTAGTTTTCCTTAGTTGTATAAAGTATGTTATTAAATATATTAATTTAAGTTTTTGTTGTAGGTTTTGCTGTCTCTGACGAGCGTTTAAAGAATATTACGTTGTCTAAAATTCAAAACTATCTTATCCGTAATGGATCCAGCTTGCATAGATTCTCACCGATGCCTGTTCCTGATGAAGATTCTACATTATATGAGGCTAATCGTCTAATAAATGAGGAGCTTTCTTGGGATAAGGACGAAGTTAGCGCTGAATTCAATAAGCTTCATAATTCTTTAAATGATGACCAAAGAGCAGTGTATAACGAGATTATGAGTGCTGTTGGACGTGGGAAAGGTGGTGTTTTTTTTGTGTACGGTTACGGTGGTACGGGTAAGACATTTCTTTGGAAAACTTTAGCTGCTTCCATAAGATGCAATGGGCATATTGTTCTTAATGTTGCTTCAAGCGGGATTGCATCGCTATTGTTGTCACGAGGCCGTACCGCCCATTCAAGATTTCATATTCCGATTAATCTTACTGAAGATTCCGTTTGTCATATCAAACCTAATTCTGAAATCGCTAATCTTATAGACGAAGCGAAGTTGATTATTTGGGACGAAGCACCGATGGTACACAAACATGCTTTTGAAGCTCTTGATCGTACATTGAAAGATGTTTTGAGTGTCTCCGATGCACGTAATTTTGAACTTCCCTTTGGTGGAAAGACTATTGTTTTCGGTGGTGACTTTAGGCAAATCTTACCGGTTGTACCAAACGGCACAAGGCAAGACATTGTACACGCCTCTTTATGTTCATCTTACATTTGGTCCACTTGCAAGGTTTTAAAATTGACCCGTAACATGCGTTTATCAGTTGGAAGCAGTAGTTCAAACATTGATGAGATAAACGATTTTGCCAGATGGCTTCTTGAAATTGGTGAAGGCAATGTTGGTGATGGTAACGATGGCGATTCAACTATAGAAATACCAAAGGATCTTTTAATCACCGATTCAACTGATCCAATTCAAAGCTTGATTGACTTTGTGTATCCATCAGTTGTTAACCGTTTTAAAGATGGTGACTACTTTTCTGAAAGAGCCATACTTGCTCCTAAAAATGAGGTTGTACATGGTATCAATGATCGTTTGCTTGCATTATTTCCCGGTGAAGAAGTAGAGTATCTTAGCTCAGATACTCTATGCCCAACTGAGGAAATTAATGATCCATTACACCAAGATCTGTATAATCCTGATGTGTTAAATAGTTTGATACTTTCTGGCTTACCCAATCATAGATTGGTGTTAAAGTTGGGTGTCCCAGTCATGCTTTTGAGGAACATTGATCAGCAGAATGGGTTATGCAATGGTACACGTCTACAGATCACGCGTCTTGGAAAACGTGTTATCGAGGCTGAGATACTATCTGGAGGTAATGTTGGTTCAAGAACGTACATTCCCAGAATTAGCATGATACCTTCTGACAAGAAAATACCTTTCAAATTTCAACGAAGGCAGTTTCCCATAACCGTCTGTTTTGCCATGACTATTAACAAAAGTCAAGGGCAGTCTCTTTCCAGAGTGGGTCTGTACCTAAGAGACCCCGTTTTCTCACATGGTCAGCTTTATGTTGCGTTGTCGAGAGTAAAGACAAGAGATGGCGTGAAGCTTTTAATATCTGACAAAGATGGAAGTCCAACGAATAAAACTAAAAATGTTGTTTACAAAGAAATATTTGGAAAGTTATAGTTGAATTTTGAATGTATACTTTCAAGTTGTAAATTTTGATATTTATTTATAATGTAAATACTTTATATTATTATATATATTCATTCCTTTTTATAAAGTTGTAATTATAAATCAACATATTTTATTTAACGTACATTATTTTTTGTTTAAAGCATTTGTAAAATATGTTTCGTATATTATAATGTAGGTTATTGTTCTATAAATTTTTTTATATTATTTTAACACTTTGTGTGTCTTATTCAATTATCTAGGATAAACCAAAGTTTAATTCATTCAGATCCACGACATCAACCGCCAATGTGATTGAAACCCTAAAAAAAATTTTGAGCGGCAATGAGAGGCTTCGAGATGCATTCAGCGGCGTTTGTTTTCGTCCCTGTTTTCTTTTTCATTGTCATAAGGAAACTTGAAGTTTCCATCTTTCTCTCAAAGCTTATCAAATCTGTCTACCATATATCCGATTTTTCATATCTCTTGACAATCAGCACCCAAAATATGAGCCCTAGATGTTTAAACCCTAGATGTATAAATCCATACCTGTTCTTCAAGTTTTCTCACATCGATTCGGTCGTTAATCGATTTATCAATCAATATCTTTTTGTTCACGACGAATTGGCAGTCAATCGAATTGTGAAGGTTTATTTTAAGGTACGATTGTTGAATATGTATGCATGTTTATCTGGTCTTTAATCTGTAGCAAAATTTAGGGGTTTTTGTGACTATGTTTTTGATTGAATAGCCGTTTTTGTATCGATTTGCAATGAATATAGTTATTAAACATATGCATGTTTGTTCCATATGCCGTTTTTAATATGTTTAATGATGATTCTGTTTTTATGTAACTATTATATGTAAATTAGAGCTGCAGATGTTAGATTATGTTTAATGATTCTGTTTCATACTGATTCAGTAGTCTACAACTTTAAAATTGTTCTTTATTATTGTTTGTTCCATATGCACTTACTACAACTCAACTTTACATGATGGATTCAACCTGTAATTGCTTGAAATTGTTAATGTTTGCTACATATGCACTTACTAGGACTCAAGTTTAAATGATAGCTTGAAATTGTAACAGCTTTAAATTATTACTGTTTGATACATATTCACTTACTATAACTCAAGTTTACATGAAAAGATTGAAATTTTAATAGCTTGAAATTATGAATGTAAACATGTTTGAAATTGCTTTTTATAATGTAAGTTGCTTTTACTTGCTCGCTTTGTTATTGTATTGTTTATACAGTCATGGCTCCAGCGTTTGTGAAGATTATTTATGATGCTTCACCGTCATCTCTGGTAAAATTTTTATTTAAATTTATTTGTATTACTGTTTTTTTTTTCGACAACTTATTTTTCTTAAATATTACAGCCGTTGCCTGCTTTTTACAATGATGCCGTTCGAAACTTTGGCTTTCCTGTTGGGCATGTCAGGTTGAGTACAGGTTCTCAAATCTGGCATGTTTACATCAAAGCGACGACTAACGGATGCTTTATCACTGATGGATGGTCAAACGTTTTTTCGGATCTTGGAATTGAAAAGACAGATTTTATTTTTTTTGAGGTCCTTTCTGCAAACGCATTTCATATATACCATTTCAAGATTGACCGTGATTTGAATGTGAAGGATAGTTTTTACCATGTAATGATGTTTCCTGAAGCGAAAAATCTGGTATGTTTTTCAAAATCTTACACCATTGTGTTATGTTTATTATATATTTTATCAGGTTTATGTTACAAAAATATTTGACATATTTTATAATTGTTTGCAGTGGTTGCCAAAAAAATTCATGGAACATAATTTCAATGATGATATTCTCGAAAATAATGTCACGATTCGTTATGCTCCTAATCAAGAAAGGACTGTAAGGATTAAAAAGTTATGGGATATTCATTACTACATCCTTGACTTCTCACATATTTCAACTGATTTGTCGTTGGTTAAGTGGGATTTCCTTGTGTTTCATAGAGTTGAAACTTACACATTTAATCTCATAGTTTTCCGTCTACTCGGTGATGGTTCTTTAGTTGCTGAAATTGGAATTCCACTGCCTGAACTAAAACCGATACCTGAACCAGAGTATCAAGCAGAAAATGATATTGAAGTCGGTGATCAACATAGCCAGATTGAGGATCAAATTCCGATTGAAGATATTAATTATGACAATGATGTTAATGTTGACAATCAAGTATATGATGATGAAGAGCTGCCTGTTCACGGAAACCCGCCTCTACCCGTCAACGATGTATATGAGATTGAGTGGGTCCTTACTTATCGATTTGTAAGTCAGTGGTACCCTAACATAAGTTGATTTTACTGCTTAACTTTATTTATTGTGACTGATACGTATTTTTTTAAAACTTGATGTAGCGTTTCCCACAGCGTTTTGTTGAGAATGTGCCGTTAGATAATGTTAAAGCGATGAACGTTCAGACTATGAATGGTGTTACTGTTGTTTTGGAAATTCGTTCCGAGCGTTCACGTGGAGCTACAAGGTATGCTTTCAGAGGCTGGGAGAGATTTATGCGTCAAGTTGGTCTGGTTAGTGGTCGTGCGTATGTGCTTCGTTACGAAAGGAACAATGGAGTTTTGGTGATTTCGGAGGTCATACCTCACATATTTTAAAAACACTAGATAGTCTAAGATTAAGTATCATCCTTTTTATTTATTTCCATATTACTGTGTCTTTTAACTTAATTTCTTCTACGTACTACTTTTTGATGGATGTTAAATTACTTTTTGAACACTATAACGGTTGATTGAGTATGAATAAACAATGTTTTATTTTTTTTTTATTTTCACATGTGTTTGGTTTGAAATCCAATGATTTGTGTTGGTTATTTACCATATTATAATCACGTTTCATATTGTTGATGTTTACTTACATATGTTTTTTTTGTACTATTTATAATGTATACATGCTTCCTATATACAATTGTAATGTCGTTTGTTTTTCAGTTATTTTCTACTTGCTATTATGTTATAAAGGATGTCTCCTTTGTTATCAGTTGTTTGTGTATAAGATCATAATATATATATCAACTATTGACTATTGCAATTTTTATATGTAACAAGCTTACATTGAACATAAATTTGGTTTGAGAATTTTGTCGATTTAAGTAAGTTTTTCTTAGTCTTTTAGTAAATTCATTTACTAAGTAGTATCTTCCATCTGATATTATCACAAGCAGTGATATGTATCTGATTAATTGTGTATCTTCTTTTAGGCGATTGATTATAAAACTCAGCAAAATATACTCTTCCCATTTTGCCTGTTTAAGATGATGCACAAACCAAATTGATTCCTTCCAATATGGTAATACGTCCATTTCAAGTTTTATGGTACGAATGGATTATTTATGATCATGTTTTTTGTGTAGTATTGCAACAGGTTACAATACTGATAATCGTAAAATGACGTCCTAATTTGTACATCAGTATTAAAATTTAATAAGTATTCAAACAAGTAAAATATACCAAAATATTTAAACAGTTAACATAAACCAAAAAAGGTTGTCAAGTACTATTCCAACATCTAACATAAACCAAAATATTTAAACAGCTTCCACAAAAACCATTGCTACTTACTTATGTACTTAATGCGAAAACCGTTTGTTAGCCAAAATTACCATATAAAAATGGTTGAACGGTTTTCATCTATGCTACTAACCACATTATTCTTTGATTACATCCCTAACAAACAGTGTAGGCATATCATCATACCACTCTAAAACGCAAAGATAACCATTCTTGATGTTGTTTTCACGAACCCATGCTGGCCATCCCAATACACTAAACCTGTTCTTCTTTTTTCCTCTTTTTGGTTCAGCCGAGACGTTCAAAGTGGTTTCGACACCACGCATGTTTTGAATGGTCACCGTACGGCAGCGATCGATTCCCATGGCTTTTGCCACCTTTGTCGATATCCGCTAAAAAATGCCCAAAAAGTATTCAGACTCTAATGATAAAGACAATAATGACACCATATAACACCAACAGTTAACTTAGTATACTAATACTCTAAGTAAATACTTACAAAACGTGAACAAGAGGACGGCATCCAAATGATATTTGGTTCTGGTGCGTCCCAGTCAATTGATTCCGAAGTGAAAGGTTCTTCTGAGTCCGAATCTGTTAGCATGATCACTTCCTTTTCTTTCTTTTGTTTGTTTCTCTCATTTGAAGCACTCGCCATTGACTACATATGATTATTTTGATAAATACTAGATGTGTATTATCACAGAACATTTCGAATTAGGAAAAAACCCCAATTTTAGATCGCTAATATGTAACGCTGATGCAATATTCACAAATCTGAAATTGATTCTGGAGTTCTAAAACCTGTACACTAACACAAATCTTATATTATTCATAAACAACACCCCTGTAAATACATGATGAACCGGTTTGTATATGGATAACATCCCTATGAACGGTTTGTCATAACTAACCAGCAAAACTTAGGTGTATACATAATAATCTGTGACATATAGATAACTAACCCTTTAAATACATGATGAACCGGTTTGTATATTGATAACTTCCCTATGAACGGTGTGTAATAACTAACCAACAAAATCAGGTACTAACCTCCAAAATAACATAACATTTTAAATAAATTAGGGCTAAAACACACCGAATGAAATATCAATCAACCTAATCAGGCTAATACAAGTTTAACAACGCACATCAGAGCTTCTATCTTATAAAACCATACAAGTTTATCTTAAGTCTTCTTCATCCACTTTTAATCATATCACATTATAAACAAAATTCACACATCTGAAAGTTAAATTCAAGTTATAAAAGCAATACAAAATCACAATTCAGTACAAAATCAGTTAAACAAAGTAAGCGAAGCAATTATACCAAACGAAATTGAAGATTGATTGCGACCTTAGGACCGACCAAATCTCTGATGCGATGCAAGTATACAACTTTATAACACATTAAGTATTAAAAATCTAGATGATGTGAGAATTTCAGTTGGAATACTACCTGTTAATGATTTCTGTTTGTATGATCCGACTTCGAATGGCGATTTGGTGAGGGTGTTTGTATGCAAATGAAGTTAGGTTTTTTTTATAAAATGATGTGGATGAGAAAGTGATAAGAATCACTGTTTAGTCAGAGATATCATAATAAATTAACCGAATTCTTTATTTTTTTATTTACAAAAACTATCAATTTGTTTATAATATTTGTATCAAGATATCCTAATAAACAACACCCTGTAAATACATTATAAATTTTTTTTTATTTACAAAAACTATCAGTTTCTTTATACACAAAAAAAAAATGTTTGTTTAATCAATTAAACTAATTTTTACATTTAAAACCTGTTGTAGAGTAATAAAAAATAAAAATTAAAACAACGTATTTTATAATTAGATTAAACAAGTAATGGAAGTTTTTGTTCAATCACGGGTGATAAAAAAATGGAAGTTTCACACATTATTCATTTTTAAAAGTATATATACAATGGTTTAATAATAAAATATAAATATCCAACCCGTGAGTATTCACGGGTGATAACCTAGTGAGATCTATCAATTAAAAGCTCGTTGGGGCTTTATTGTCAAAACGGTGATGCTAACGTAGCGCCACATATGCAAACTTTTTGTTCACTATTCCAGTTACACCCCTTTGTTGTGGCAACGACGCCCATAGCGTCCTTCATGCTTCCCCATGCTATGCAATTAAATGCAACTTTCTTTTTCTCCTTGCTCACGCCCCCAATTCGCCCGACATTCTCACTCGGCACCACTTTCTACGCCGAAGTGTGATGGTGTTTGCATCCTTGGCCTCGGCTACATGGCACCACCCATACCTCTCCACACCCCATAACAGCTGGTCTTATATTAAAAAAAGTAATCTAAATATTTAAAAGTATTTTTAGAAACTTCAAATATTTTTTTTTGAACGGCGACTTTCACAACAGACGGCAAGGCCGCTCACTACCATATTGGTAGCTACCACCGCCCCACTCCCGCAACCAAGGCTTACGTTGTCTTAACCGGGCCCGCGCTCGGTGCATTAGAGTTTGGCTAGGCGTTCCCCGAGAAAATTTCCAGCCCCCTGCCACTTGACAGGAGTTGCACCCTCCGCAATAGCAGACACTATCCGGAGTAAATGCACTGTAATAGAAAACTCGGGCGCTCCTCAGGATCGAACCGGTGACCTCTCGCAAGAGGGCGGGACTATCCGTCATTGTTGCTGGCCACTGGGCTATAGCCCAATGAGAAACTTCAAATATGAATCAACTATTTTGAAATAAAAAGAAAAAAAAAATCCTTAATTGGTCAGTTAAAAATTTCCACATGAAAGGTCAAACGTCAAAACCCGACAATGTTACTTTAACTTCAACTCTTCCTGATCTACCGCCCGCAAGATCAGTTTCTGACACAAGTAGATCAACGGCCACGATTAGTTTACCCTATCCTTGTGGTTCTTCAAAACTCACACATCACGTTTGTTCTGCTGTCGTCTCTATTTTTTTTTTTTTTAATTTTGTTGTTGAAGCAATCGACCATGGAGACGGAGCTCAAAGATCTATTCGAGGCGGCAAAGAAAGCGGCGGACGCCGCCTTCACTAACAGCGGTGCCGGAGATTATTCGGCGGATGAAGATCGCTGTATTGATGCCTTAAAAGCGCTAAAAAAGTTTCCTGTTAACTATCAAGTTCTTGTTTCCACTCAGGTATTAAAATATTTTGAATCGTATAATACTTTTATATGGATTTTGTACTGTTAATCACAAACTTATGTTATGGATCCGCACGTGTGTGTTTGTTTTGTAATATTTTGGGGTGAAATGTGGTTACATGTTAAGAAACCTAGGGTTTTTGATATCTAACTAATAACATTATCTAATTGTTAAAATTATCAAATATTTTGACATGGAAAAGCTTTGGATTTGTAATTCAGTGAAATTGCAACCTAAGCAGTCAATAGCGGTGCTATAGCGGTTACCAGACCTCAGGGTGTGTAGCGGTCCAAATAGCGGTGGCCTATAGCGGTTCCGCTATTAGTGGCGCTAAATACCGCTATTTGGAAACCTATATAGCGGTTATAGCAGTAACGCAGTAGAATGAGGCAACACAGTAACGCAGGTAGGTGTTTGATTGTGTTAATTCTTAAATTATGTTAGATTTGCAACAGGTTTTTGATAATGGAATGATATTACTATGAATTTTGATATTACTATTAATATTTTTCAAAGATATATTTATATATATATAAAAATACATAAATTATGCATGGTATAAAAATTACCGCTATACCACCGCTATAACCTATATATCATATAGCGGACCTTGACCGCTATTCGATTTTGGACCGCTATAACTGCATAGGCAATGGTAATGGCTAATGAAGTATGTGTTTTGCTACCATTATCACATATTTTTGTATCTTAAGTTTTAAAGGAGATTGATCGTATCATGATTCAAGTAGTTCCCTTGAATCTATGCTATTTTCACACTATTTGGTCTCACTGGAGGTACACATCAAAAAGAAGCTGGACTTTTACACCGCGGCGACAAATGGTGGATAAGAAAATTATATTATTAATATTTAGTTCTTTTTCATATAGCATTTGGTACTTTGCTTGTACAAAAGAGATAGAACAATTAGGCTTAGGATTCCACTTTAGATGCATGCCTAGTTGTGGCTTTGCCTCCAAGTAAGGTACATGTTGTTAATATGTAACAACTAACAATAAAAATTAACTTAATTGATGTGATTTATTATTCAAATGATGCTGTTTTATGTTTATTTTTTAAGTTTAGGCATTGTGTTGCATAATTCAGTTCATCTCTTTCTTTTGCTATCCTAGTCGATGCTTGTCTTTGTTGGTTACGCTTCAAGATATTTTGCTAATCGGTATTATTAGATCGTGTAAACTTATGGAAGTAAATATCTTGTTACAGTTATGTTCTTGTGTTCGATCGATATAATCACTCTTAAATGACTAAAGATTCTTATATTGGTTGTTGCCCCGACATCAAAATTAGACGTATACCTTTTTTATAATGAAAGTTTACGAAAATGACATCATTTCAGGTGGGGAAGCGGCTTCGTCAACTAACGAAACACCCTCGAAAGAAGATCCAGTCTCTAGCTTCTGAGCTAGTCGAAATCTGGAAAAATATAATACTCGAAGAGACATTAAAGAATAAGAAAAATGGTAGCTCGGATACCAAAGAATCCGTAAAACCCAAGCAAGTGCAAAGAGTGAACTCAATCAAGGTTGAGAAAAACAGTCGTAGTGCCACATCATCATCGTCAGACAAAAAGGTTAATGTTGGCAAAGTCGAAAAGCGAGAAGACATTAAAGTCGAGCGCGTTACCAAAGAAGAAAATAATCGAACAAACAAACCTGCGGTTAACAGTGTGGCCCCACCAAAACTGACTTCTCTTGTTTATTGTAAGGATCCTGTACGAGACAAGATTCGCGAACTTCTTTCAGAGGCGTTATGCAAAGTTTCGGAGGAGGTTGAGGACGAATTACGCGATGAAGCGGAAGCATCTGATCCATACAGAGTCGCCGTTTCAGTGGAGTCTGCGATGTTCGAAAAGTGGGGGAGATCCAACGGTGCGCAGAAGTTTAAATACCGATCAATAATGTTCAACATTAAGGATCCGAAAAATCCGGATTTTAGAAGAAAAGTGTTGTTAGGGCATGTGAAGCCGGATCGGATTCTGGAGTTGACCCCTGAAGAGATGGCGAGCACCGAACGACAAATGGAGAATGTGAAAATCAAGGAGAAAGCGTTGTTCGACTGTGAACGAGGTGGGCCGCCAAAAGCTACGACCGATCAGTTTAGGTGCGGTCGATGTGGGAAAAGGAAGTGCACTTATTATCAGCTGCAGACTAGGAGTGCTGATGAACCTATGACGACGTTTGTAACGTGTGTGAACTGTGACAATCATTGGAAGTTCTGTTGAGGAACTCTTGTCATTAGTAGATTTGAGTTGAATGGATCTGATTAGATCTCTTCTGAGCCGCCCTTTCTCAGGTGATGTAAACTTTGGAACTGTTATAGTTTTATTATTCAGATTTTCTGTTATAGTGAGAGGTAGGTGTTTGTCTGCAGTTGTGATAACTTGCCTTATTTGAAACATTTAGTTATATTTTCGTACCATATCTGTGTTGTATTGGATTCCTGGTGTTACTTTGTGCTTTCTGGTAATCTGCTGTCTTAATCAACACACTATCATGTTTCTTATGTTTATATGCATGCTGGCTAAATCTACTTGTGTATATAAATATAAAATTAAAGTGTAAAATGTATGCTTTTAGCTTTTTCAATGCAAATTATTAGACCCTCCGTAGTGGGGCGCCACCACACGGCAAAAGAGGGCATAGTGCCCCATAGCGCCGCCGCACCATTACGGCCGGCGCTATGGGGTAATATTATTTCCCTCCCGCGATGCATATCATGGCGTGATCATTCTTTCTCCACTCACACACATATACATACATAAATATATATAAAGCCCAATACATATATAACCCCACTACATACTCAAGTTATATAAAGTCTCTCTCTTACACAATCCGGCACTTGTCGCATAACGCCCCACAAGGAGCTTCATGACTACACATAGTTATAAAATTTATGTATTTTTTCTCTTTAATTAGTTTTTTTTAGTCGACGAAATAACCCTTTAAGATTTCTTGTGTTGCTACGTTTTCTGCAAAAGTGACTTGTGATAATTAGCATGATCATATGTTTTTTAAGTTTTTGATAAGCGTCATCGGAACAGTTAACATAATTGATAATTCAATAGTGTTATCAAAATGATTAACACGATCATTTATATTTAATATAATTTAGTTGTGTTATCTTTTGTTTTTTTTAATGGTGAACTTCATTAGAAAACTACCAACCCAAACCGGGCCGACAAACAAACTACCAACCCAAACCGGGTCGGCGAACAAAACACAACGCAACTACATAATTATAAATTAACACCAGTTTTTCTACGATAAATCTTTGTATTTGGATCTACTCCTGAACCAAAGATAGCTTGATTTAACTTCACTAATTATTATATCTTCGATCCGAAGTTGTTTATTTGCAAATTTCACGTTGTTTCTAGCCCTCCATAAACTCTAAAACCCCACCACTAAGATACCTTGAATGAATAGCTTCATTTTTACCAAAGCCCCACCATTAAAATACCTTGAATACCTTAGAAATCACAATCTTAATGGGTCGATTCTTTCCAAGTCATCTTTGTCTTTTTCTCAGGTTAAACATCGTGGAGTTTTTGATATGTCTTGCACTAGGTTGTCTGGGACCATACCTGGGAACTGTGTGGTCGTGGTAGATCTTTTGATAAGCAATAACATGCTTTCTAGATCAATTCCAAGATCACTCTCTCGCCTGACAAATCTTACAATGTTGGATTTATCTAGGAATTTGCTTACTCCGGAGTTTGGCGATTCATTTTTACTGTCGGCTATACCCGCCCCGTTGTGGACTTCAAGGTCACGGACAGAGAAGGTGAAAATATTATGCACCTTACACCAAGTGCTATTGTAATGCCAAAGAATTGTGGCGACCCGGCATGAAGTGAAAATATGGTCACCAAATCCTCCCCATCGCTGCACATAACACAGTTTACGTTCTCGACCTGTATATTTCTTCTCCTAAGAGCTGCTGCTAAGGTAGGAATACGGTCCATATCGGCCCTCCAAGCAAGAACGTTACACTTTAGCGGGACCTATTTACACCATTCCAATCACGGCCCTCCAAGTAAGAATGTTGCACTTTAGCAGGACCTGTTTACACCATTCCAATCACGAATGACACTCGCCAGAGGACTCCCGATAGCGGGACCTATTTACACCATTCCAATCAAATAAAACTCGCCAGAGGACTCCCGATCCAGGCCCATTTGTAGTTAGAGCCTGTTAAAACCACTCCGCTAAGGAGATTAGCCAGCTCCTCGAACTCCAAACTCCAATATTTCCTCGGTCGATGATGGCAGCCTGTGCCAACTGCCAAGCCCAAACCGGCCCTCTTTTGATTAGATTATGATAAATAACAGAATCTACCCGATAAAACTCGAAACCAGTACATCTTTCCTTTTTAAAAAAAGATTGCTTGTCCAGACATGTATCAAATTTTACAGATAGCCAACAATAACATCATAATTCAAAATTTCAAATATATAATTGATTTTTATTTTTGACATTAAAAAATCACATATAAATGATATAAACCCAAACGTTGGTCTAGTGACAAACAAGCTGTAGAATGCACACCAACACATTACACATAACACACTCATGTACAATCTTTATTGTATGCTATACAACTTTTTGCCTTGGGCTTTTGGAACACAAATATCAGCAAATACCAAGTTTAGTCCTCCATATTTAGGTACAATGATGATGTTGTCGATCCTTGTTTGCTTGAAACACTTCTGAACTCTTATAAAATATTCCTGCTCTCCTTTTATAATCCATAGCTTCTCTTCCATCATCTTTCCCCATGATTGCTTCCATCTCCATTAACTCCACCTTTTCATTCACATCTTCAATATTATCCAATTCCATTTCATCACTATCTTCTCTTTTCTTCTCATCTTTTTGTAACTTCATCTCCGGTCTATCTCCACCACCACATTGAACCACCACCAACTTCTGCCACTGCAACCGTCGCCGGAGTTTCAAGCTCCGGCAGCTCAAAGCATGGTGGGTTTCCGGTTGATAAGGGAAGGTTGAGGTTCGTGTAGTGTGGGGTTTGGGTATGGTGAACATGTTAA
Organism: Helianthus annuus; assembly: GCF_002127325.2. Taxonomy (NCBI): domain Eukaryota; kingdom Viridiplantae; phylum Streptophyta; class Magnoliopsida; order Asterales; family Asteraceae; genus Helianthus; species Helianthus annuus. Next base: position 169,052,183 of record NC_035446.2, read on the forward strand.
GAGTAGTCCCCATTGTTGTTTGGATTGAGAAAGAAGAAAAGGGTAATGGGAGGTGTGTCAATGGAGGTAGGTAAGGTTTATTATTTATAGATAATATATTATGGACAGAATATAAGGGATGAAGTGCCACGTGTCAAAGAGTGGTTGTCTAGAGAGATGTAGAATGAAGGCGTTTGGACACGTTTTATGCATAGGGAGGTGAATGTCAATATGTCATATAGTTTGGTGGGATGTTGGAAAATCAAATTGATAAAAAAAAAAAACGGCCGACATACAGATACTCATCCTCATCCAGCAAAGTCGCGAATTGATCGGTGGGGTACCAACTATCGATTAATCGAAATTAATAGAAATTAATCTGATTATGATTTTTATACGTAGTTTTTTAAAGTAGACATGTTTTAACCGTTCATTGACCCATTTTTTAAGTAATTGGTGGAAGTTTATAAAGCTTGGTTGAAATTTGGTTGGACCCGCGCATGTTTCGGCGCGAGTACATCGCAAACATCGAATGGATTTGTCGGTGATGCGTTAACCATACGAAACCGCATGTTTCGACATATCTGATTGAACTCAATGTAACCTATAGAAGTATTGCGATTGGATCATAACGTAAAATAAATTGAATCTATCTCGTACAATCGTAATTTATTCTATAGGATTAATTAAAGCTTTGAAAAAAAGAAGAAAAAAAAAGAAACCACAATTTGACTCCACTCTGTGCGGAACAAAATTTACGAAAACGTACATAAAATAAGTACGAAAACGTATTATATTAAAAAAAAAAAAGTATATCCAAATGTAGACCAACTCGAATTGATACAGACGCATACATAAAAATACGCATGTAAAAATGGTTTTTTAAACCAAAACGTGTTATATTTGACCTAACTCGTTTCCAGAAAAGGTTTATATCGAAACGTAGACACCCTTAAATTTATACGGATAAGTACATAAAAATATGCACAGAAAAATAGTTTTTTTAATTAAAAAAATGATATGGAAAAAAACAAAAAAGTAACGAACAAAAGTTGTAGAAGAAAATTTAAATTAGTAAAAAGTTAGAGGCTAAAAATGTCAATAGTTAAAGTAGAAGAATAGTAAAGCTAGATAAGGGACTAAAACTAATTACTCTAAAAGTGGATGGGTCGTAGCAAAACTAAGGAGCTTGAAATGCAACTATGTAAAAGTTTAGGGGGAGACAAAGTTGATAGAAAACCCACCAACTTTGTCTTTTAAAATAGATCGAATAAATAAATGTGTAGTCATTTATGTTAACATTTAGAAAACACAAAATGTTAATAAGCATTATAAAGTTAGATACATTTTATAATACTAAATTATTGGCTTCAAAATATAAATTTATATAAAACATATTATAGTTCAAATAAGTTATTAATTTAATATAAAAAAAGTGAAATGAACTAACAATGTATCAATACATTGGAATGGCTTTGTCTATAAAACATTTAAAAGTTACATTTCATTGGTATTCTATATGCTCTTAAGAAAACTCATTGCAAGATCTTGGAAATAAAAAAAGAAAATGTTACAAAATTACAATAACCTGAATGAAGTTGCTATTGGAGGACAATTCTTCCATGTAAGTTTGCTGAAAACTGAAATGAATTGTAAGATTACAAGTTCAGAATTTTATTCATTATATAGTTAACCAATGAATCACAAAATCATGTTTTAGGATACATCTCTCATAAAGAGACAGAAGTTTTTAACATTACCTTACTAGTTTTTTTTTTTTTTTTTTTTTTTTTTTTTTTTAACCACCAAAAGGCTTTTTAATATTATAAAAACAGAGACGATTACAGACTAATGACAGGTAGACGAGCAACAAGTTGCGCCGCTACCCCCTTCTAAATAGCAAACCCTACCCTGCACTTATCGGCATCGCTTATCAGATTCTCAAGGATAGTTTGCATTGAAGAATCTTGTCGTATTTTCGGTGTTATATGCAGCAACAACGAAAAAGTAGTGGCATCAGGCGAGAAACCTCGGTTAATCATCTCCTCAAGAAAGATCTTCGCTTCTCGAAATTCTTTTTGCTTCAAAAACTCTTGAACAATAACATTATATGTCACACTACTTGCCAAACAACCATTTTCTTCCATCTTTTTAACCAAATCTTTTGCTTTACCAAACAACCCTTGCTGGCAATGCACACTTATCATCACCGTATACGTCCTAACATTCGGTTTCAATCCTCTCAAACATAGTTCATCAAACAGATCCATCGCCAACTTATGCTTCCCACATTTTCTACAACCATTCATCAAGATATTATACAAACCAATATCTTTCATTAGTTCATTGCTTCCCATCGAACGAAAAAGAGCCAATGCATCGGAACACTGACCGTTATTACACATTCCATGAAATAAAATACGATAAGTGCAAATATCGGGAGGGAGACCCTTTGCTTGCATCTCGTTAAAGAGTTCTCTAGCGGCTGCAGGATGACCTGTACGAAACAAACCTTGTAACAGGGTATTGTAAGTAACAACATTAGGAATCAAACCCGTGTCTTGCATTTCACGAAAAAGATGTCTGGCCTCGTCAATGTGCCTCTTTTTGCAGTATCCGTTTATCAAGCTGTTAAACGTGATTATATTGGGTACAAGATCTCTCTCCACCATGCGATCGGCAACTTTCTTTGCTTCATCTAGTTCACCACGTAAACAGTATCCGTCAATTAGCGCACTGTATGTGACTACATCCGGATCCAGACCTCTTTGCACCATTTTTCGCACAGTACACTCTGCCTTTTTTACGTATCCTTGCTTGCAAAACGAATCCACCAAGATCGTATAAGTATGTACACTAGGAGAGACTCCTTTCTCCTCCATGTCTTTTAACATCCTTACAGCTTCCGTCTCTCGACCAAAGTTGCATAGACCCTGAATCAACGAGCTGTAGGTGATAACATCAGCGGGAACGCCTTTTTCAACCATTTTGGTAAAAAGTTCTAATGCATCATCAACCATCCTATCTTTACAGAGGAAATCAATGATGTTATTATACTGATCTACACACGGTTTACACGAGCCTGCTTCCATGAACCTGAGCAACTCTAAAGCCTTACTAGTGTGACCCGCTTTACAAAGCCCATTAATAACGGTTCCATACATAACCTGATTCGGCTCACAAATTTTCTCTTTAACCAGTTTCTTAAACAATTCGACAGCTTCGAAAACCTGATCTCCCAACACAAGCCCATGTATTAGAGTTCCGTAAGTGGCCACATTGGGTGCATGACCTTGCTTAAAGATAGTGGCTAATAAACCAAAACCATAACTCACTTGATTCAACCGGCAATGGCAGTTAATAGAGATATTCATTGCGTAAACATCACTCGAAATACCCATTAAATTTATTCTCTTGAAAAGTGAAAGTGCAGTTGAATAATGTCCCATTTTTACTATAACACTAATCTGCCGGGTTAATTCGAGGATAGATGGTTGAGGTTTTCTCTGAAGCATTTGGTCGAACAGTTGGAGTGCATCATTCAGCTTGGTGATTTTGGCAACACCTGCAATAAAAAAACGTGTCTGAATTCAAGGGGTTGCTTGAAACAGTAGTGTAAATGTGTAATGATCGAGAAGAACCAATGGCAGAGGTATACAGAGGAAAAGGTGTTACCTTTATTAGCTGCGTACATCTTTTTGAATATCAATGAGTTCAGTTTCTAAGGCTTCATCGGATCTTTTTCAATACATCCATGAAAGTAAGAAACCATCTAAGTAATCAATTGTAAGACGACAAAGATTTCAGCTAGATTTTGAAGCTGGTTAAGTTTTTTTTTTTTTTTTTAATTATTAGTTATTATTATTTTTTAATTTTCTTTTGTACATATGTAATTTGTTTTAGTTATTCTATTAATTAGACTGTTAGTCTATTACACGCTTTTGAGGGAAAAGTTAGCGAAAGTCTCGATCCCGTTGGCTACGTGATAGTCACTTTTACACTTTTTAGTTAAACCACTATAAATGGTCCACTGTTAGACTAGAACTCTCAACCACTTGTGGAGGAACACATTAAAAACTAAACACTTAGATAACGGTAGGCTTTGGTGTAAGTTCGTTAAGTAGAGGTGATACTTAGTTTTGACGCAAGACTACTCACCTCTCAATATTAGTTAGTTGTTAGTTCGACTTCAGTTGAGATTAAGCTAGGACTCGATTAATTAGCGATAACAAATGCAAGCTTGATTAGACTCGTATATAATATGTCGTGGCACAACATAGTGGGGGCGGGAGGGGGCGGCCGACCCCCCGAACTTTTCGCTCAGTAGTGGAGAGTATATAGTTTTCGTATAAAATTTGTTGGGTATATATGTTTTTGACCCCCCGGTTTTATAGAAATCTTTTCCATTGATAATATGATATATGATTGCAAAATAAACGAGACAACTCGATTTTGTAAATTACTTATCAAATATAGAGCTCCAAATAGACATGACCCGGGCTCTCTTATATTAAGTTGCCTGCCACCATGAACCCATTCCTATATGAAGCAGCCTCAAAAACAGTTGGCCAATCTAAGTCAACTACGGACTTGACAACATTTGAACAATCAAAAGCCGAGCCGATGCTCTTTTATCCTAAAAACACCATTCTAAAAACAAAACCAAGAAGATTTCATTGTCCACTAGCACAAAGCCATTGACATTTTGTTGTTTGGAAAATCCATAATGGGGAAAGGATGAAGAATGACAACTAACAAAATTATATTGAATATGAATAAAGGCTAGTGTGACAATTTTATTACATATGCTCTCAGAAAGTTGATTACAAAATACTAGAAATAAAATAAAGAAAGGGGTAGCGGCGCAGCTTGTTGCTCGCTTACCTGCGATATTGATGTAACTCGGCCAGTTCATATATATAATTAATTATAATATAATTGTGACTTCAAAAAAAAAAAATTAAAGAAAGAAAGAAAACAAAATTACAATAACCTGGATCAAGTTGGTGTTCGATGACAATTCTTCCGAGTAGATTTGTTGAAATAAATATAAAGATTTCATGTTGAAAGCTGTAATTCACACACGGATATGACACATTCATAACATGTTAAAGAACATATATTAGTCAACAAATGAATCGCGAAATCAAGTTTTACGCAACAAATATTATAAGTTTACTAGCTTCTGAACGATAGTTTGCATTGGAGAATCTTGTCTTATGCTCGGGGTTAGATGTAACAACAATGAAAACGTAGTGGCATCAGGAAAGAAACCTCGGTCAATCATTTCCTCAAGAAAAATGTTCGCTTCTTGAAATTCGTTTTGCTTCAAAAATTCTTGAACAATAACATTGTATGTGACACTATTTGGCAAATAGCCATTTTCTTCCCTCTTTCTAACAAATTCTTTTGCTATACCAAACAACCCTTCTTGGCAATACACACTTATCATCACCGTATATGTCCTAACATTCGGTTTCAGTCCTTTCAAACATAGCTCATCAAACAGATCCATTGCCAAGTTACGCTTCCCACATTTACTACAACTATTAATCAAGATAGTATACAAACCAACATCTTTCATTAGTTCATTGCAGCCTCTTACTCTTGACCAAAGTTACATAGACCTCGAATTAACGAGTTATAAGTAATGACATCTGCAACAACGCCTTTTTCAACCATCTTCGCAAATATCTCTAACGCATGATCAACCATTTTGTCTTTGCATAGGCTATCGATGATCGTATTGTACTGATATACATTTGGTTTACATGAGCTTGCTTCCATGAACCTGAGCAACTCTAAAGCCTTACTAGTGTGACCCGCTTTACAAAGCCCATTAACAACGGTCCCATACATAACCTGATTCGGCTCACAAATTTTCTCTTTAACCAGTTTCTTGAACAACTCAACAGCTTCAACAACTTGGTCAGCTACAACAAGGCCATATATGAGAGTGCATGATCAACAAGACCACCACCACCACCTCCCACCATCCACCCAATCACAACATTCTATTATCGCCACCACTTGCCTGCACTGTCACCATCCAACCACCCACCCCACCACCATCACCACCCACCATTTCCACCACCACAGGCCACTTTTCCACAATTCCACTACCCACGTCATCAACCAACACCACCGCTATCATCGTAAAACCAACAACCACCGCCGTCATCTTCACTGTAAACCGGCACAACATCATCCTCATACCACCGCTATCATCGTAAAATATGGAGTAAATTGACTTGTATTGTAAAACTAAATATGTTAAGGGCTACTAGGCTATATTGGAAACATGTGTTAGCAAATATGTTAGAATAGTTTTTTTTTTTAATTATCAAAACACCTTTCTTTCTATTTTTTAAAATTAAAAGAAAGTATCAAATTCCATATTACCCTCCTACCCCTCGTCGAAACGCCACATATCTCTATGAAGGCTCCGTGGAAATGATGATTGTCTGGGTCAACATGAGAGTTCGACTACATTGTATTTACGAGAATCCATGAGAATCCATGTTGTATAATTGAAAGACGTTGACCTTCTTGTTTCTCTCACGGTACAATCCCCCGCATCATTATTATCTTGAATTATAACCTCAACCAACGAAGTCCACATGTAAACACGAATTTGGAATCGTATTGCCACCCACAACCTCTATTTGTTGCACTCAAAGTCTCTCTTTGACTCGCTTGTTTCGATCTAAACTTCGGAGACCACTTATAATGTAGCATATGGTTCGTGTTTCTTTTCCTAGTTTATTGACACGTATTCACTGAATGTGTTGCGGAGTGTTTATAAATCTTCGACGAATGATGAATACTTGAATAGAGATGATGATCAGACTTGTTGTACGTGAATGTTTAGAATAACATATATATTTATAAAAGGCCGACGTAGCATATATAATTATAAAAGGCCGACTTACGTACTCGGAATTTAAAAGGGTTAAGTTAAAACCCTAAATATTTTAGGAAACGTCCCCGATACTCTGTTTTGGAAGTACCCAATATCGGGTACGATTTTGTAGAAGTCCCCAATATCCGGGTACGTTTGGGAAACGTCCCCGATCCGTCCCCGGGGCGGGTACTCGATGCAATATGCCATCCCCGTGCTTCATAGTTCCAGGGAAATGCAGTTTAAAAATGCCCTATAACTATTGTAACCTAAAATTGTTCACAATAATCTACTCTCTTTTCTCCCCAGAACAAGTCAATGGTGATACAGATCATGTGAAACAATTTGTTAGCACCCTATTTAATTACACTTTAACCCCTTGGTGTCACCTTGTTTGCTCTGTCAGCCTCCTCTCAGCGGCAATACCGGCGGCTACAGCTGGCGGCAAATGCGTTAAATCTGCAGTTGATTCTTCTTTCTTGTGCTGTTGTTCTACTGTGGATGGAGTAACTTTGAAGAGAGACTCCACATCTTTGAGTGTAAACACAGGTTGATCTTGATTCTTTTTGTTTCCACTTATATACGAACCACTATTCCGGCTTTTGTTAAGTTTATATAAGCTCTCTTCAACCGTGTCTTTCACCTGTCGCACAAAACAATATGAATTATAAAATGCTCCATATTTGCAAAAAATAATACGTACATACAAAGGGAGCGCATCCGATACAAAATCAACTTTAAGTAGGGACAGGGGCGGATCCGACCCACATTTGTGGGTTCCCTAGAACCCAGTGTGTTTGGAAAAACGGAAAAAAATTAGTGAGAACTTTGTAGAATTTAGAAAAAAAAATAGTGAGAATTAAAGAGAATTTACCAAAAGGAACTCATTAGAATAAAGTCCTGCATCCGCCACTGAGTAGGGAACCCCCCCCCCCCCATAAGCACTTATATGTCTTGTTGTAAACAGTGGCGAAGCTTGAGATTTCCGACCGGGGGGTCGAAAACGTATATACCAAAAATTTCTATAAAACCGGGGGGTCAAAAACGTATATACCCAAAAGTTTCTATACGAAAACTATCTACTCTCCACCACTGAGCGAAAAGTTCGGGGGGTCGGCCGCCCCCTCCCGCCCCCACAAAGCTACGCCCTTGGTTGTAAAAGTTATAGTGGGAGAGAGAATGAGAGGTGGTTATGCGGTTATTTATGTATTCAATACAAAACCAATTTTAAGTAGAGAACCGCATAAGCAGGTGCACATAACGGTTCAATGAAAAGGGTAAAACTTAAATAAATGGTCTATTTCTCTCTCCCCACCATTTCTTTGATTTTATCTATGTTCATGATTTTTTAAGTACAAAACATGTGCACATGTGTATATAGTTGGTGCATTTAGATTAAATAAAAAAAAATCAATACCATATTTTTAAATAATAAATCTAACACATTGAAATCTACATACAATTATATAATATTTAGTACAAGGGTTAAAGCGGTTCTCGCAGTTTTCAAAACACATCATTGCATTTGCGGAACACTAAATGTTGTGTAAACACACGTAACAAATGAATCATTCATTTTTTCAATCTTAAAATAACTTTAATTAATCGTGTTATGAATTTACATCGAGATAGATGGCAAACGGGCAACAAGCTGCGCCGCTACCCCTTTTTAAATAGCGAAAATGATAGAAATGCAATGTTTATTCGTCCTTTCTGAAACTAATATAATATATATTTATATGAAATTTTGTTTATGTATATAACCTACATGTGTAGGTTATATTACCTACAAATGTGTAGGTAAACGGTTAAAATCTCAAAAATGTATGAAGAAACTAGTTTAATGGTTTTTTTTTATGTTACATAAGACACACATATAATCACATTTAGAGGGTGTTTGGCATTGAGTTTTGAAAATAGATTATGCGTTTTGAATAATCAGAATCAGATAATTAATTAACTGTAACAAAACGTGATGTTGAAAGATAGTGTTTGGATTTGATTATGATGCTTGATATCACAATAATCAGATAATCAACTATTTGTGCGTTTGGCAAATATATATTTAAAAAAATAAACAAGTGGCAATCCTTTCTAAACGCAAATAATCAATTTTTGGAAAACTGCGTTTTGTTGCAATGGGGAGCTGCTTTTGGAAAACTGCGTTTTGTAACTTTCTAAACGCAAAGAATCAATTTTTTAATTTTTTTTACCCAAACACTCAAAACTGATTATTTACGATTTCAAAACTCAATAATCTAAAAATCTCCTTCAAAACTCAACCCCAAACACCCTCTTAAAGCAATATGTATAAGTGTCTATGTGGTTCTCGCACTTTTTTACTTAGAATTGGTATTGTATTACCCCCCCCCCCCCCCCCTACACACACACACCATAGAGAGAGAGAATAAAAGGCATTTGTTGATCAAAAGGAAGCATACTATGAAACGGTGAACTAGTGTTTTGTTGGTCTGACCAATGCGATGAACCCTGCCAATGGCTTGTGCTTCAGCTGCAGGGTTAAGTAACGGTTCTACAAGAATAACATGTTGTGCTTCCAAAAGATTAAGCCCATTTGCCCCATGTTGAATCAAAAGCAGTAACACCTGAACCGAATTTGTTTTACTCTGCCTATTTTTCTTGTCCACGTGCTCGTTCACACCAACTTGCTCTCCTTTAAATCGACTGATAGCAACATGTGATTTCCTGAAAATATAATTTCCACATAATGTCAGTTCACCAATGCCGCATATTTTTACTTTAGAGTAAATTACGTTTTTGGCCCTTGTGGTTATATCACTTTTACTATATTAGCCCAAAATAAGAATTTTTAACATATCTGCCCCCATGGTCTCTATAACTAACCATTTTGGCCCCTAAGTCTAACCATTTTTGGCCCCATGGTCTCTATAACTAACCATTTTGGCCCCCATGATCTCTAGACTTAGGGGCTAAAATGGTTAGTTATAAAGACCTTGGGGGCATATATGTTAAAAATTCTTATTTTGGGCTAATATAGTAAAAGTGATATAACCACAGGGGCCAAAAACGTAATTTACTCTTTACTTTATAATAGTTCGAAGTAAACGTACCTCCCTCCTTTCATCCTGATAAAACTAATATCATTAGCTGTGAAAGCATGTTCCAGCACATCAAGAACATCGTTCCAGCTAGAGAAAACGAGAATTTTCGCTTTTGGATTTGTCGACCCGATACACAGTATTCTCCTTGTGACTGCTACAATCTACAAAATACCAAATTTTCATCTAACAAATAAATTCTTATATAGGTCTGGCTAGCTATCTTAACAGTTGAGTTGACCTATACCTCAAATTATTATTATTATTATTATTATTATTATTATTATTATTATTATTATTATTATTATTATTATTATTAATATAACAAAAGAGCGTTTCTTAGGAATAGTAACTAAGACACCGCTATTTTTTATTGTTTTTTTTTTTTTGGCCATATTTACAACAATGTCATCCATGGTTTTTTTTCTTTTCGTGTATTCAACCCTTCAACTTTTAGCATTGCCGCTTACACCCCCTCAGCTTTCTAAATATTTTGTAGAATGTCATTTTGACCCCCTCGAGTTTAAGTGCTTATTTTTATGTACGTGGGTCAAATATAAAATGTTTTCGTGCTTATTTTTATGTACATTTTTGGTTGGTCTAGTTTTGTTCCTGGTTGGTCTACATTTTGTTCGGAAACCGAGTTGGGTCAAATACAATACGTTTTCACTAGGCGGTACAAATTTAAGTTACCTTACGTTTCGACTCCGCCGCAACGAATGGTACCATTCTTTAACGTAAAAAAACACTGTTTTCTTACGTGCTTATTTATAAGTACGTTTGGTTATAAATCCAAGTTGGTTTACGTTTCAACGTAAATTTTCTCGGTAACGAGTCAGGTCATATAATCTTGGTTTTAAAAAGCGCGCCCTAGGTGCGCCAAGGCGCAGGGCCTGGGGCTTTTTTGCTTCTCGCCTTGTGTATTACAGGAAGCGACCAAAAGGCGCATTTTTTGATGTTTTTTTGTGGGCTTTTTGGCCTGAGGCGCGCCCCTCATGTAACTTAGGCGTTTTACTGCATAAAAATGTTGTACCTTGGGTTTTTTGGCTTGTACATGTAATTAAAATGTTATAAAAGCCTTACTTATAGCTATATTTTGGTTAAAGGAAGCTAAAAACCTATGGGATATGTATGGGATATATAAAAAAAATTATATAAACATCTTGCGCCTCGGGTACGAAAAGCCCACCGCTTTTGCGCTTTGCGCCTCAATTTTAGACCTCGTCGCTTTTGAGCGCCTCTCGCTTTTTAAAACCAAGCATATAATACGTTTTCGTGTTTAATTTCATGTGTGTTTTCAGTTGGTCTACGTTTCGACGTAAATTTTGTTCGAAAACGAGTTGGGTCAAATATTTGAAGGTAAAAGTTCGAGTTACTTTACGTTTCAACGCCGCCGCAACAAGCGGCGGGTCAAAATACTAGTTTAAAATAAAGATGGTTCTTTTAAGATTCTTTATCTCAAAGTATGTAACTTTTTTATTCAAGAATCTAATTAGATGCGTACCTTCGTGCTATATGAACCTTTGACTGTCATGGAAGCTTCTGAGCTTTCAAAACTATAAACGGAAACATCAGACGATTTATTTAGTGTATCAACAACATAAGCAACGTTCCCGTATTCCGTGTGTTGTCTACATGTCGGACACATCACCCATTTATCATGAGACGTCCCGTTGCGATAAATCCACCTCTCAGTCATCCCAAGAAAACCTTTCAAGTTTCAATCACATGTGATGCAAAAAAGAATCAAATATAATCATCAAATAATGATGAGAGTAAATTACTTTTTTGGCCCCTGTGGTTATATCACTTTTACTATATTAGCCCAAAATAAGAATTTCTAACATATCTGCCCCCATGGTCTCTATAACTAACCATTTTGGCCCCCATGATCTCTAGACTTAGGGGCCATAATGGTTAGTTATAGAGACCATGGGGCAGATATGTTAAAAATTCTTATTTTAGGCTAATATAGTAAAAGTGATATAACCACAGGGGCTAAAAACGTTCGACTGATGATAAAGTATCAAGAAGCTTACATTTACAGCAGGTGCTATGACCACATCGAAATACCATCTTCGGATTGCTAAGCCTTTCTTGACAAACTGGACACGTGTCATCCTCTAATCGGACGGTTTTTTCATTTTCTCCCTTATCATTAGCATCAGGGTTTGTCGTAACTTGAGCATGTGACGGTTTACATTCACCTGCTGAATGGGAATTTTGTTTCGACTGTACCAAACCCTAGAAAACAGAGCAGGAATATTCAAACTTTCGAAGTTTATCGTATATTCGTATGTGTGGTTGTGTACAAATGACAAAAAACAGTATCCAAATTCCAATGTATGATGGTATGATATTAATACCTTTAAATACCGAAGTTGCCCTTTTATACGTGATAATGAGGATAAAGCGACAAACTTTTCACTAGAATTTTCAACACTTGCTATTTCTAACTCTTCAAGACTTAAAGCATCAATCGACTTATCATCTTCATTTTCTCGTAACCGTAATCGTGAGGTTGCCATATTTAGTTCATCATGAGCGTTAAGAACCTGAGCTTGAGCAATTGCTAAGGATCTTGCTTGAGCATACTCCTTACGCATTCCCTTAAAATATATAACAATTTAAATACATAATTATATATAGAGTGAATTGCAAGTTTTGTCCTTTATCTTTAGGCCATTTTGCAAGTTTTGTCCTTTATGTTTAAATTTGACGAGTTTTGTCCTTTATGTTTGAAAATCAAGCACGTTTTACCCTTTGTCCTTTATATATTAAAAATAGAATGCAATGAATAGTAACTTTAATATTATAATATTATATATAGTTTTTTTTATACTTTTATTATTCTAATATTATAATAATAATTATTTCCTTTACTTTTTTAATTTAGTAAATTTTCATATTTTTTTCTTAACCTTTTTTAGTATCACAGGCTGGGATAGGCTTGGTTTCAACCGGTATTGAATCGATACTGGTTGAATTGAATACATTTTCATATTTTTCTTAACTTTAATAATTTTTTTTTTATCACGGGTTCGGATAAGCTTGGTGTCAACCACTATCAAAAATACCCATACGATCCTGTTCGGTATCGGTAGATGAAGGTAAAAACCGACACCAACCTGGTACAAAAAACGCCAAAAGTCGGAACCGAATTAACATTGAAAATCTTTTAGTTCGAGAAATTCGGTACTACTACCTGGCACTATTTGCTCATCCTTGATCACGGATACTGTACGAACGACGGTATCATACAATTTCTTTTGTTAATTTTCTTCAACTTTTAATGATTTTTTTAGTTTCAGGGGTAGGATGAGCTCGGTGCCAACCGATACCGAATCGGTACTGGTACCGAAGATATCGGTTACGGTACCAGTATATGAAGGTAAAAACCGGTACCAGTAACGCCAAAAGTCGGTACCGAATTGGTACTTAAGATCTTTCGGTTCAGGAAATTCGGTACCGGTACCCAATACCATTTGCTCATCTCTGACCACGGGTTTCATACGAACAACATCATTACCATACAACTTTTTGGTTGATTTTTTTCGTGTTTTTTCTACATTTTTCTTTTTATTCTTGTCAGCGGTTCCATGCGCAACGCGCTACATACTAAATAACAAAAGAAGTTCGCCGCAACGCGGCAACGTCATAAACCTAGTTTATTTGAAAATCCCAATTTACATACTTCTACAAATTTAAAACGAATCACGTACCTCAAGAAGAGAGAGATGTTTTTTGGCTGCTGACATAGCTTCTTTATCTAAGTGAGCCTTTGAATAGCTCTTTATAATCCCGAGAACAACTTCCAGATCTGACGGAGATTTAGAAACCTGTTGACCGCACACTAAAAGTCAACCATTTGACCCTATTATCCAACCGACCCATTTTGACAGCATTATGTACAATACTCACCATAACTTTCTCCCCGATACCCCGTTTTCTCCCATCGTCTTCATTATTCACACTCGATGATTGTGGGCCTTTATCAGGCTGTGACAAAGTCCAATAAAAACGATTTAAAGCGGACTTTTTCTTCTGTAGATCTACAGCCTCCTCAGCAGATGTAATCACCCCTCCATCATGTCCTTTGTTAAGTCGAAAAAGTCGGGCCTCATAAACCTGTTAAATAAGCAATAAATGATTAAAACTAGAGTAAATTACAAATATCGTCCTTTATGTATGTCACTTATTGCAAACTGTGTCCTTTGTCTTCAATAATTACAGAAAATGTACTCGATGTTTGCAAACCCTTGCAAGTTATGTCCTTTAGCCCTAACGCGGTTAATTTTTGTGGTTAAATCTGATCAAATGGACCACACATGAGGGTATTTTGGTCATTTTACTCTCATGTGGGGTCCATTTGGTCAGATTTAACCACAAAAATATCCTCATGTGGGATTCATTTGGTCAGATTTAACCACAAAATTAACTGAGTTAGGGCTAAAGGACATAACTTGTAAGGGTTTGCAAACATCGAGTACGTTTTCTGTAATTATTGAAGACAAAGGACACAGTTTGCAATAAGTGACATACATAAAGGACGATTTTTGTAATTTACTCTTAAAACTATATGACAAACAAAATATGCAAAAAATGGTGATTTTAATTAATTAGAAACCTGAAATAACTCGTCTAGTTCACAGTGTACACAGATGAGGCCGTCACCGTTAACTTGGCAGTTTGGACAGTATCTCACTCGTTCTACATCCTCTTGTCTTGGATTTTCCATTGACCGGTCAAGTTCCAGAAGTCTATTCAGCAGTGTTCTTCTAGAATCTTCCAATGAATCCAAACCAGTTTGGATATAGTACTTGAGAGCAGTTATGCTCCTAAAGCTGATTTAAAAAAAAAATACGTTTAAGAAAAAAAATAAGGTCCATTACAAAGGAAGTAAACATTTAGATCATATACGGTATCTAGATATAAAATGTGAAAGGTTTAAATACAAAAGGCTCTCAACGTGCGAAGGTACGCGACCACCAATATAACGTTCGTAATTATGCAAATAACGTGCGTAATCAGGGTTAACCCAACCCATGCGTAACTATGCAAATAACGTGTGTGATTAGGGATTAACCCAACCCATGCGTAATTATGCAAATAACGTGCATAATTATGCGATAACGTGCGTAAATGCAAAGTTAATTACTATTGTGCCACCGCGTTCAATTCAAGGCCTAGATTAGATCAGATGTGCGGTTGAGATGCTCGTGTATGCATCTCACAATAAGGTGGTCTTGTACGTTTACCGACCTATATATATATACACACACATATAGGGTAAGGTTCATGCGAGAACCACCTTTATTGCGAGAACCAATGTGAACACAACCTAAAAAAACCTACCCCCCCCCCCAAAGCTAAATGCTAAAAACTAAACCCCCCCCCCCCCCCCAAAAAAAAAAAAAAAAAAAAAAACCTAAAAAAAACCTAACCCCCCCCCCCCCCAAGCTAAAGTGCTAAAAACTAAACCCCAAAAATACCTTAAAAATCTTAAAAAATAAAAAAAAAACACACATTTTTTTTACATTAAAATCGCTACTTTTAGTAGCCAAAAAAAATTTAGTAGCCAAAAAAAAATTTTTTTTTTTGGCTACTAAAAGTAGCGATTTTTTTATAAAAATATTAAAAAAAATTGTGTGTTTTTTAACTATTTTTAGGTATTTTTGGTTGTGTTCATATTGGTTCTCGCGGTTCTCGCAATAAAGGGTGGTTCTTAACGGATCCTTCTCCTATACATATATATATATGTGTATATATATATATATGATCCTTATGTACTGACTTTATGTCTAACTTGACTACTTAAACGTCATTGGTTAAAAGAAACACAATATAAGTGCACGAAAGTATAACAACAAATAGCACAAACTGCTACAAACCAGTCTGCAAGTCTCGACGTTCTAGACGTGTTAAGAGTTCCCGAGACAGCATCTCCTATCTTTCTCATAAAATCCGTTGAAGACTCCTTGTCTTGCTCAACAACTTGCAGGCATTCAGCCCACCAGGCAGTATGCTGGTTTCTTCTATCATTAAGTGCATCGCAAACCTATAAGAAATTAAAAAAAAAAAAGATTTAATAAGCGACAAATGACAGATGCATAATATGTAGAAATAATTTACAGATATTACCAACTCATATGATTTCCGGAATTCCTGCTGAGCGACATACAATCTTGTATTGAACGCTGACAAGAATTTCTGTTTTAACTTGTTGCATGTCATCTGCAATGACTGAAAACTGATAGGGGTATTTTTCTTATCGTTTGACCCGTTTAAAATATTATTTCGATCATGTATTTCGTCATCACACGTCTTGCATGTGTTACTGTTACTGTTACCATCGCAGCTTTCAGGACCAGAACATTTAGAATACGGTTGACCGTCACTGGTCAAAGGGAGTATCTCAGAAAGATTATAATGTATGTGAATGTTTAACAAAGGGTCGACTCTGAAATCTTCTGAATGCTCTTCTGCTAATTCCAGAGCTTCTTTATATAACGATATAGCTTGAGGAAAATCTTGCTTTATTATAGCTATTCCGGCAAGTCCGTTCAATGCAACAACTAGCTTCCGTAGGGCTTCCTCCCCTTCTACCTTAGTCTTACCGACAAGAACCTACGGAGAGGAGAAACACAAAGATAAACAACAAAATAATGTGCATGTAAAGGGAAAAATATTGTAAAGAAACCAACTAGACATCGAACAAATTGTAACTTTTTATTCAAAAAAAGAAAAAAAAAATCTAAATCATTTTATTTAAAGAAACTAGATTATTATTGAGATAATGAAGATTTTGGAATCATGTTGGACACTAACAATTAATTGTAATTTTTTGAGTAAAATTCCATTTCCGTCCCTGAGGTTTGGCCACTTCTGCGACTTTCGTCCAAATGTTTGTTTTTCCACATCAAGATCCAAAATGTTTGAAATCTTGCCATTTCCATCCAACCCGTTAACTCCATCCATTTTTCTCCATTAAATGAGGGGCGTTTCCGTCTCTTTAGACATTTTTATTAAAGTAAAAAACACTATGAGAAATAAAGATCCACCTCTGCAGACTTTCACCCCCACCCAAACCCTCTCTGTAAACGCCCCTCATTTAATGGAGAAAAATGGATGGAGTTAACGAGTCAGATGAAAATGGCAAGATTTCAAACCTTTTGGATCCAGATACGGAAAAACAAACCTTTGGACGAAGGTCGCAAAAGTGGTCAAACTTCGGGGACGAAAATGGCATTTTTCTCATCATTTTATTTAAAGAAATCAGATTATTATTGAGATAATGAAAATTTTGCAATCATGTTGGACACTAACAGTTAATTATAATTTTTTTAGAGTAAATTGCCATTTTAGTCCCTGAGTTTTTGTCCAAATTGCTATTTTAGTCCAAATTGCCATTTTAGTCCTCTGGGTCCTGACTTTTCCTTTTTCTTGCCATTTTGATCACATTGCCTAACTTAGTCTAAAAACCAGGTTATAATCAGGGGTATTTTTGGCATTAAATTATTATGAGGTTTATAAATTATGTTGTAAACTACCCCTGGTTATCACTACACAACAGTTATGCCAAAAATACCCTTGATTATCACCAGATTTTTAGACTGAGTTAGGCAATGTGATCAAAATGGCAAGAAAATGGAAAAGTCAGGGACCCAGAGGAGAAAAAAAAACTATTTGGACTAAAATGGCAATTTGGACCAAACCTCAGGGACTTAAATGGCAATTTACTCTTTTTTTATAAATGGACAATAAAACGTTTCAGGTTAACCCAACCCGGCCCAGCCAATTTCAATCCATACAAAAGGTACCCATTTTAACCCGAGCAAGTTTTGACTTGTTACGCAACCAGCTGACCCGCCCGTTTTGCACCTATAATACGAACCATTAGTATCTCCTCCATCGTCATAGGAGTCTGCTGCAGAGATCTTAAGCCTGAACTTCCTACTTGCGGATGACAGCAAGCTTGCCGTAACTTCAAGAGCGAGTTCAGCAGCTTTGCAGCCTCCACATGGGTAAGTACAGAGTCAGATGAATCAACGCCTGCAGTTTGATCTTCAGAAACATTGCGTTTGGAACTCTGAATAACTTCCCTAGCGTAAGTCAAACACGTCTCATGTTGCCTCTGGTAAAAGTGTTCTTCGATCGGTGTAAGCGATAGCCAAGAGAGACATTCTTCTTGTGGAGGCAGTAGCAACTCATCAGCAACGTGTGCTTTTGACGATCGCCACATTATTTGCTTTAATAAATTATGAGTAAATTCTATAGCCCCTGCATCTCCCCCCTGCTAATGAGGACTTACGTAAATAACTATAACTAAACAAATTAAATATATCAAGGGGAAGGTTCATTCGGGAACACTAAAAAAGTGGGGAACAGCGGGGAACCGACTCAAACGAACTTCGATTGGACTCATTCCATCGGCGTTGAAACCGGCTCGCCGAACCCTAACTAAGATCTCTTAACCCTAAATCCTAACTCCTAAACTCTAACCCTAAAGCTAAAAAACAAGGCTAAAATCTAAGCTAAACCGTAAAATCTAAACTATAAACCCTAAAAGCTAAACCCTAAAGGCTAAACCCTAAATCTAAACCCTAAAGAAAAACCCTAAAAGCCAAACCCTAATATATTTAGGGTTTAGGGGTTATGATTTAGGGTTCAGGGTTAAAAGATCCTAGTTAGGGTTCGACGAGCCGGTTCCAACGCCGCTGGAATGAGTCCAATCGGAGTTCGTTTGAGTCGGTTCCCCGTTGTTCCCACTTTTTTAGTGTTCCCCAATGAACCTCACACAATATATCAAATATAATGTAAAATAGTTATTATTACCTCATAAGGATCCATAATAACATCAACCCACAACTTACGGATATCATATGGATTTGCTTTGAGAAATCTCAAGAGTCCATACAGGTCATCTAGCTCTCTTTGTATCGGGGTCCCTGTAACACACCAACGATACATAGCATGTAACCGCATAGCCATTTCGGTTGCAGCAGTTGTATTACCCTCTACCATTTGCGCCTCATCCAAACAAAGCCTCCACCAAAATATTCTAGTCAAAAGAGTCGGGATCACCGGGTACCTGATCAAAACAATTTTTTTTGCGTGTTTAGTAAGGTATCAAATTAGGGGTGTGAACTTCCGACACGACCTGAAAACACGACACGATCCTAACATGAAATTTGCGGGTTAGGGTTTAGCTAAACAGGTCGGTCCGTGTCAACCCGGGCGGGTTGGCGGGTTAACCCGTTTAACCCATTGGTATTATATTTTATTTTTTTACAATATATTTTATGTCATAAATTATATTGGGTGGGTATTTTTGAGCCATAATTATAACTTAAAAGAGAAATTAACATAAGATTTTACAATTAGAATGTAACTGACTAACTGTATTGTATACATTTGTGTTTTTTGTAGTAAAATTTTAAATTTAATATATTGATTTGCAAAAAAATTAAAAATAAAAAAATCCGGGTTGAACGGGCCGTGTTCGGGTCGGGTTGAACCCGGCAACCAGCGGACACGACCCGTTTGGCACCCTTATATCAGATGGACAAGTGAGAAAGTAAAAGGAGAGTTATTATAGAACCTTTTTTGATATCTCAAAGGTCGCCTATCCCCTACATGCCTATCCGTATCATGAGATAAGTCTTCTCTAAGCACATCATACGTTGTTAAGACAATGTCAGCAGTAATTAGTTCACCGATTTTCGGAACAGGTTTACTAGAAAACGTAGTGGTTTTAACGCCTTCATAAACATAGACTTTTAGTGAACCCGGTCTTGTATGACTGCAAAGTAAATAAATAATAATGAAGACAGAGGAACATAATAAAACTAAGTTATCAATGTTACAAAAAAAAAATACAAAAGAGAAAAATGCCATTTTCGTCCCTGAGATTTGGCTACTTTTGCAACTTTCGTCCGAAGGTTTGTTTTTCGGCATCTGGATCCAAAAGGTTTGAAATCTTGCCATTTTCATCCAACTCGTTAACTCCATTCATTTTTAACATTAGGTCAGGGGTATTTTCGTCTTCTTAGACTTTTTTTGTGATGATTAAAGTGTTTGGGTGGGAAGAAAGCCAACAGAGGTGGATCTTTATTTCTTAGTGTTTTTTATTTGAATAAAAAACGTCAAAAAGACGGAAATGCCCCTCATTTAACGGAGAAAAGCGGATGGCGTTAACGAGTCGGATGAAAATGGCAAGATTTCAAACCTTTTGGATCCAGATGCGGAAAAACAAACCTTTGGACAAAAGTCGCTAAAATAGTCAGACCTCAGGGACGAAAATGACATTTTACTCAAATGCAAAAGAGAGTGTACCGAGTAATTTCAGCACGCCACTGAGGCAATATAGGTGCGGGGCATACTACAAGGGTTGCACCGGTAGCAACAGGGGAATCCGCTTGAATCAGTTCTAAGCAAAGCGCACAAACATGACTTTCGTCACAGATAACTACTTTCGAGCCTTTGTAACTTTTTCTTTTTCGCGTATTAACATTCAGGTCTGAATCTTTACTTATATCCGAATTTGTTGTGTTATGTTTATAACCTACACACTCAGCATGTTGCCACGCGTCACAGACATCACACTGCACCCACAAACCTCTATATTTGGAGCTTTCACTTACGGCCCCACACACACACTCAACACGATCTCTTTTCATTCTTTTGTTCTTAGGTTTCTGCTCACCGTTCTCCTTTATATCATCAGCTTTGGAGTCCGGTTTTCTATGAGCAAATATACAAGCAAGAAGTTCAACCGTTTTTCCCAAGCCCATCTCATCTGTTGTCATAAATACAAATCATCAACATAACGTTAAAGATGGGGGGGGGGGGTAGTGCACGGTCCTCCCAACCGCCGGAGTGATCTCACTCCGGGAGCCGCTACCCGACCAAGCTAGCTCCGCGGTGACTTCCCCATGCCGAGTTCTTACCCTGGGCGACATATGCCACTCCCAAGACTCGAACCCGGTACCTCTGGGAAGAGGTGGGTGTCGGTGGCCAACTGGGCTACCCCAGTTGGTCAACGTTACTATTAAAAAAACACTTAAAAGCTGATAACATAAAGCAGGACTAACCTGCAAGAATCCCACCAGCAAAGTAAGATGAATCATTCTCAGGATTCATTGAAACACTGCCCCTGTGAAACGAAAAAAGAAATGACGAAAAGATTTTTTGCGGATTAACTTTTACTGATCTACGTTAAAGATAAAGAATATTAACATTCGATTTTGTACCTAAATGAATTGTAATATATTTTAGAGAAGGAATCGACTAAATCCACTGGTGTGCATAGGGGTGAAACAGATTGTTGACTAGGTTGACTTCCAGCAAGGTATTCCAATGCTCGTTTCTCTCGTTGAACCATCCAGAAAGCTGCACGCCTTTGATATGGTCTAAGCTCAGGAAGCAAATCAGGCAGGTCATCAGTTAGCATCGGTTTATCCCTGCAGTTATAAAACAAACCAAAGAAAATAATCAAATATTATAACGTAACCTTAATATAAACCATAGGTATCTAGTATCTACACTATCACTCACTTTGACGGTTTTATTGCCTCGTAAAAACCAGAAACATCGAACCTAGCGCGTTTCCTACTAGCAACAGATTCTTCATTCGGTTCTAATCCAACTGCCATGTCAGCAGGCATCTTATATCCATATCGGGCCTCGGAGGTCATTACTTCAGGGCGTAACCAAGCCATGACATTCATCATACTTTTTTGCCATGGTGATCTTCTCGCGTCCTCGATAAGTGATTCACAAGCCTCGAAAGTGTACTTCTGTATTTCTACTCTTAATTTAATAGACGGCGAACTACTAGAAAAAGTCAACCCTGTAACCGGCCTTAAAGTCAAATACTTCATATCAACCAAGTGAACAAGCCCTGAAAC
This sequence comes from Helianthus annuus, assembly GCF_002127325.2. Classification (NCBI taxonomy): domain Eukaryota; kingdom Viridiplantae; phylum Streptophyta; class Magnoliopsida; order Asterales; family Asteraceae; genus Helianthus; species Helianthus annuus. The sequence goes on from NC_035446.2 coordinate 169,074,052, forward strand.
ACCTTCATTAGGCCCGTCAAAGTTACCGGTTGCTATCACGTGTGCATCTATGTCTAACGATTCTCGCTTCTCAATGAATTCCAGATAGATATCAGTAGCAGATACGTTCGACCAACGCCAATGACCTAGACTCTGTATCGGTCGGCCGCGGGTGACTTTATCATTCACATTCCTCAACCGAAACCTTAAGTTATACTTATCATCATCCAAACAACATTGCTCCTCGCTTTTCTGAGCCTGAAACTCGTCACACACATTTAAATTTATCAAAATCACTTCTGCAATGTCGTAATGCTCTTCTGAACCCCAATTACTCCTGTCAACTTCAACGTAAAACGGCTTTTCATCACCAGAACTCTCATTTTCTAACGCTCCGGATGCGTCTGGGTCGCGTGATTCCTCTTTGGAAACACCGCCGTTGTCACCACCCCCTGCCCTACGAGGCCGAATCTGCTTTCTTCTACCCATTACTGATAACACATTACTCGCAAAATCCAAACTCCAAGTGTATTTTACTTGAATTTGTTATAAAAAATTTCTCTAAAAGTCCAGATATCAACTTGAAATCTGAGTTAAACAAACTACAACAATAAGTAACAAGTCTAATTAGGGAAAAGAAAATTAAGCAAGCTAGTAAATGCAAACATTAAAAATCAAATTTTTATATAGATACGGTCCACACAATCACACATTTGCAGTTATGTGAGCTTAATAGTGTGAGTAAGGGGCTGTTTGTGTACTTCTTAATGAGGCTCTTAATGGTTCAGACCTCTTACTGGTTCAGCACTTAATGGTTCAGACTGTTTGTTTCACAAGCAGATGTCTGAACCATTCAGACATCTGCCTCTGAATGGTTAAGATTTATATAAAATCTGAATGGTTAAGACCTCTAATCTTAATTGGTCAGACATTTGCCTCTGAATAGTTAAGCATTATACAGGCTCTTAATGGTTCAGACCTCTTATTGGTTCAGACTTAATGGTTCAGACCGTTCAGCACTTAACCATTCAGATGTTGCCAAACAGCCCAATTTCTCTACTGAGTTCATCATAACTTCTTATTAATATTTTAGAAAACCTAGGCTACCTAGCTCCTATAATTGCCTTATCCAAAAATAAAAATCTAAACTTTTAATCATCTTTATTGTGAAATAAGAAAATACCACACTTTTAAACGCATAATTCATAGTATGAATTTGGTACTAACCGTGTTAAAAAAAAAAAAAAAAAAAAAAAAAAAAAAAAAAAAAAAAAAACCACACACACACACACAACAGCAACAGCAAAGAAGATATATGTTTCAACGTTGTGATGTAAAAATCAAGCAATTTTGATGATGAATTTATCTGAAAAGTAAACTTGTAAGGAAGATAATTATAACATGAAACATAATATGAATGCAGAGAATGAGACATACTTGCTGTTGCACCGAAAGTGAAGAGTTTGAGAGGAAATAGAGGGGTAAATTAGGGTTGGTTGTTATAATGATGGTTCGCCGATTTAATAGGTTTGCGTGGGCGGTGCAACCACCGGAGAGCCACGGGTGAGGAGTGTAGTCGGGTTACCCGAATATGAAAAAAAAAATCAGGGCCTTGTTTGTGACTGGTGTGAGTGGTGACGCCGTTCACAACAACATTATGACCGGAGACGTCATTTAGTTTTCAAAAATTAAATTCGACTATGCATTTAGTTTAAAAAAAATCTTTCTATTAAACATTTAAACTCACTAGTATTACGCGTTGTCAAAAATTATGTTAGGTAGTAGCAATACTATACCATTGTCAGCGACCAACAACACTGGAAAAAGCTCATAAAAAATAAATAAAAACGGGAAAAAAATAACGCCGAGCGAAAAGCAGACGTAAAATCTTTGAATCACGCACGCTCGTTGCTGAGAAATTAAACCGAAACGTAAAACATAGAAAAAAATAACCAAGTCCATTCAGAACCCGCTTGTTGGACGAACTTGTCAAGCGCAGAAAAATAGATGTGACACGACAGGCCATTCAAACGGGAAAAAATATACGAAAAAATGTTGAACCTCACACACACGCTGCAGTGCGTTAACTCACAAAATTTAGAACGAAACAAAAAACTTAGGAAAAATGAAAAGTATGGTGGACCAAAAATAAAAATAAAAAAAAAGAGTTGGGATTAAATTGCAAAAGATGAAAAACTTTGGGTTAAAAGTAAAAAAACAAAGAGTCTAAATTGCAAAATTGAAGTTATTTATTAATTTTAGATAAATATAAGGATAAAAATAAGTGATATTTATATATTGGTTATTAATTAATATTAATATTAATATTAAAAAAATTATTAAACAAATATAAATAAAATTTATGAGGTTGAAGGAGAGATTGTCGTGTGTCATTATTTTGAGTCTTTTATTATAAGTTAGATCAACATCTTTTGAGTGTTGTAAATAGTTTTACCACACTACTATCGTGTCGTATGTGTCGTATAACATGAACAAAACAGGCATGTAAGTCATATGACGGTGTAAATTATATTGTTTGTATAATTTTTTTAACTAACAAATGAATGATTAATGTGATCTAATAAAGTCATAGCTCATATGGCATTTTTTTGCCATGTATGAACCGTATGACTAGCATGTTGGTATACACAATTAAGAGGATGTTTGGGATTACGTTTTGAAGTGATTATTTGATTATTGCGTTTGTAAAACATAAATAATCTAAAAAAGTGTTTGGATGAAAAAGTGATTAATTTGCCTCCAAAATGCAGTTTTGAAAATGCAAAATCTATTTTGAAAACGCATAATCTATTTTGAAAACACATCAAGCACCCCTTAAGATGATGTTTCTATAAAAGCCCCCTCTATATCACTCGATATATTTATTACTGACTTAAAAAACAAAGATAAAATTGTCTAGTTAAATAATTTTGTGTACACATTATAAGTTTTAAATCTACATTTAACAAAGTGGAGATTGTCTTCTCGTCGCTACAATTTTAATTTAGTTTATTTTGATTTTTTACTACATAATAAGAGTTCCTTAATTTTAAATTCAAGTCTTTTTTTCTCTCTGATATTATATATCTCTCCATTCTTTCTATAAACTTTGTCTCTTCCGCTCCTTCGAGCCTCTTTGTTTGCTCTATCTTAGATCGCTATCTAGAGCATTTGATTAAAACATAAAAAATCGCATGTGGGAAAGTATAGAGAATCACATGTTAAGAAAAAAAAGTCGCATGTTGATAAAAAACAATTGAGCTACCCCGTTCAAATGACCTCGCGCCTTCACGCTTCAAGGTTCAGTCGCAACCAATGTTTTAAAAACCGGTAAATATCGGCCGGTTATACCGGTATTACCGGTGCCGTATGTAAATCCGGTAAATAGGGGAAACGACATCGAATTTGTATCGCCGGTAAAATCCGGTATACCGGTTTAAACCGCCATACCATTACCGGCCAGGTTAGTTTGTGGGTTTGAATTTTTACTTTTTATTGGCCCATCTTCGTGTTTACTCCACAATTTTAACATAGCGACTTCCAATATTCCATCTCTATCGATCAAAATTCAAAACCCACCTCACCACTCCATCTTGTTTCTGACTTTCATCACTCCATCGTTCGTACCGTACTTCCATCTTCATCAACCAATTTCGTTCCAAACTTCCATCCCCATCGTTCATTCGAAGTTCAACACTCAAGTCCGCAATTGGTAGGTCATTTTAAGTTTTGTTTTCTTTGAATTTTTGTTGTTGTAGACAACAGGGGGATCTACACGCAAACACCAGGTTCCCACAAACCCACTCGGTTTCTAATTTTTATATAAACTTTTTTTGTTCTTTAAAAAAAAACCAAACCAGTTAGGGTTTATACTTGAAGCAAAACAGCGTGAACAACGTTTATAGCCTCCACCTTCACCCTCTCCAGCGACCACCTGGCACAACCCCTGCCCCACTCACCTCCATCCTCTCCGGTGACCGTCCCCGCTCCGGCGCTCCACCTCCGGCCGTCCACGCGCTTCTCTGGCCAGCCTCATTCTCTCACATCTCAGGTGTGTTAATTGAATAATTATTGTTATAATCATGTTAAATTGCGAATTACTAGTGTGCTCTGTTAAAACTAGATTATTTTGATGTTAATTTTTAACTTTTTTTTTGTTGAAACTTAGAATTTTAATGTAATAATATATTGAAACTTGAATTTGGTATTTAGGTAGTATGCAGAAGAATATTTCAAATTTTTTTCCAAAGGCAGTTCGTATATGATGAACCTTACCTGGTCCGAACCATCGAACCGACCTGAAATTTTTAATGTTAGCATCAAAATAAGTGAACCCAGTAGAAAAAGGTTCCTGGATCCGTCACTGGTAGACAGTAGTATCTTAGTGTGTCAACATGTATAGAGGATGTTTCATAGATATGGATGTATGTGTATATGATACGAGTTAGTTGTTGAGCTATATAAATATGGATGTATGTGTGTATATAAATATGATAGTATATAAATCTGGATGTATATGTATAGTATAGAGTTAACTAGTTAACCCGGTTGAACCACCCGGTACAACCCGGTTCAACTGGTTGAACCATTTTTTAGCTCAATCCGGTATGATTTAAAAACCGGTTTTTAAAACATTGGTCGCAGCTTCACGCTTCACTCTTCAGGCGCAGCCCGCACTGCTCGCTCACTACCGTCACAATTCGCAACGACACCGCCTGACTAGTCAACGACGCTCACGACTCACTCTTCAGTCAATTTAACTTGTATGTATCTTGAGTGAATGACAATTGAGCAAAAACGAGCAACATTTTTGAGTGAAACAGTGATGACATTTGAATTTGAACTCGTATTAACATTTAATTTAAAATTGAAACTGAGCGAAAACGAGCTGCTCGGTTGTATACCAAGCGAGTTCGAAGTTCGAACAACATTTTCTGCTCGTTTCCTTAAATTCGAACAGAGCCGAGCCGCTCGGTTTCAGTTTGAGCGGAGTATGAAAAGACGCTCGCTCGATTCGGCTCGGCTCATGAACACGCCTAGATGTAAATAGTAAACAGGGCCAATTAAGTAAATTAACACCCTTGCTAACTACAAACCCTGAACCTAGGTCTAAGCATACGGATGAAACATCTGTGACCCTTGATTTCTCTTGGAAGTTTCATAAAACCCCTGCACAAAGCGTTCGTGGCCTCACCACCAACATCTTCGTTATCTCTGCTGGTACAACATCGACTTCTTTGTCTTCTATTTGTCGATTTAGATGTTTACTTTGTAGGGGTGGTATCATTTTTCCTTGGTAGTGGGTTCGAAAACATCGATGATATGTGGATGCCAAATGAGGAGTTAGGGCTTGATTCACAGTTACCTTTGTTTTTTGTATGAGCACCAACTGTTCGATAAAAATCCCCAATTAGAGCATTACATAGTCTTTTTTATATAAAAGAAGCTGAATTTATAGCCCGTGGATTGATGATTGTGGTGACCTGTATATCCATTTGCATCGTCTTTTTAGCTATTTGCCTCTCTGTTATCAACTTCTTCCTTGTAATATTAACTTTGCATTACCTTATTATCACCCAGTATTTTAACTAAGTTTGTGATGCATCATCAATAAATTTGCAGCCGAGTCGGTTCAAGAAGCAGTGGAAGTCATATTACCGAGCTTCATATTGTACAAGTAGGATCGAAGTGAATGGCTATGAAAGGTGGGAGGAAGAATTTGAAGAGGGCGGTTAATGACGAGACATTAACTCTTCAACCGGGCCAAAGCATTATGCAAGTTGTTTCTCTGCGAGGCTCTAACCTTATTGAGGTATAGCAATGCTTATTGATCTCATATCATCATCATCATCATCATCATTTTGGCTTGATTAATTGAGTTCCATTTGGTAATACAGGTAATCGATGCTAAAGGAGAGAAAGCGTTGGCCATTTTCCCAGCTAAATTTCAGAAAAGCATGTGGATAAAACGAGGTGTGTCTTTTACTTTGCATGATGTTACTACGGTGGTGTTTGTTTTTCTAAAAAAGATCTGCGCAGGCTCTTCTGTCTGCGCCACGCAGACCACGCACAGACATTGCCATATGTAGACTGTTTGTTTTTCTGAAGACATTTCCTTAAAAAATGTCTGCGCGAGCTCTTCTTGGTGCAGACTTGGTCCAACCACTTTTAAGATCTTCTAAGGTCTGCAGAGGGTTAAACACCACCACCACCCACCACCGTCTACCACATAGTTGTCGATAGCGAATAGCGACAAGGCATGGCTAGGCTACGTAGCGAATAGCGACAAATAGCGACGGCTATTTTATAAATAGCGATTACACTAGAAAAAAGATTTTTGAAAATTTTTATATGTATATTACATCAAAATACCCTTGTATATATGTTATTTTACATGTATATTTAACAAAAACTAATAGTTAGTAGCAAAGGACTTATATGTTGGGTGTGTGAATGAAAGTCTCAAAAGGTGGTAAATACTTTGTCCCACATTAGTGCGTTAACAAAGTTAGTGGTTGTTTATAAGGTAAAGTCTTTACTACTCCATTGTAGCTTTATGACATTTTTACCACAAGTCCTACCCGCGCGCAGGGGGGGGGGTGCAAAAACTGAGTTTCTGAATTGAAATTTAATTGAACTCGTGCATGCCCGCACACCCTGCGGACACGAATGCTGCTCCGAAAACCCCAGCCACGCGTGGGCCACCTTTATTTTTCTATTTTTTTGTATTAAAGCCAAGCCCAGACGAGAGGCAAGAAACTAAAAAAAATCGCTAAAGTCGCTAGTCATCACCATGAGCAACGTAGCGACACTTAGTCGCCTCGCCATAAAGCGCGCTATAGCGACCGCTATGGTCGCAATTAACAGCTATGGTCTACCACCACCGTCCACCACCACCGTCCGTACACCACCGCCAGTTTATTTTAGAAGTCTACTTATGTTAAAAAAAAAAAACAGTCTTCTTCTTGCAGATTGCAGAGGTTTGGTCCACCTCTTTTTCTACAGATGTCTGCAGATGTGGTCCGCATACTGCAGACATTTTACCTCTTAAAAAACAAACTGCACCTACGTGTGTGTGTGTGTGCGCGCTTGTATGATTAGCAAGTTTAAAGAAACCATTAGTACTGCCATAGCTAGTTGTAATTTCTTCGTGGAGAAAAACCCACATGCTAGCAAAATCCTTTATTTATCTGTTCGTGGGTACAAATGAAACATTCGCTGTTAATCTGGTAATAAACAAATGGCAATAAGTTACCGTATAATGTTGCAGGTAGTTTTGTTGTGGTTGACGATAGTGGTAGAGAGGAGGCTGTCGAGTCTGGAAGAAAAGTGGCTTGTGTTGTTCTTCAAGTTCTTTTCCATGAACAAGTCAGAGTGCTACAAAAGTCTCCAGAATGGTTAGCTTCTATATTAACCTACAAAATCATTTTGGTTTCATTTGTTTGGATCACAAAGAGAAAACACAGGTTTTGAGATCATTCATCATCATCATCATCATCATCATCATACTCAGTAAATCCCACCAATAGCAAAGCTAAGGTAGGGTCTGAGGAGGGTAAGATGTAGACAGCCTTACCTCTACCCCGTAGGAATAGAGAGGCTGCTTCCAGTGAGACCCTCGGCTCGATTGTAGTTTTGCATCAAGCCTTAGACATACTCACATAAGGCACATAACACTCAGCAATTGAGACAAATGCCGATTAGTGCATGTACCCCTTGTCTTTCGGCTATCAACGCCACCACATGATGCATGATTAACCATCCGCCTCTTTTAACGTTATTTTCACGAAATTAGTAAAATAACGTTAGAATTAGTGCACTTTCACTTTTGCCACCCGAGCGCCCACACATATATACGTTATATGCGCATACCGCAAGCGGGGCTCAAGGTTTTGAGATCATTAATTCATCATAAATCATTACCTAGAACGTGAGTGGCCCGTATGGCCGTATACCCTAAGAACAATTACGGGTTAACACGATAATTAGCCGACAATCTGACATACTTTTCATTTTGCACCAGAAACCCCCAAAACCAATTTTAATATATTAAAACTCCTACTCTTTTGATGACGTGGGACACAACTTTTTATTCTTTTAACTTAGGGGTGCAAACGAGCCGAGCGGCTCGCGAGCTACTCGAGATCGGCTCGGGAAAAAGCTCGAAACTAGCCGAGCCTTATCGAGCCCGAGCCGAGCTTGAGCCTCAAAACAAAGCTCGTTTGTTTATCGAGCCCGAGCTCGAGCCTCGCATGTGAAGCTTTACAAGCCGACCTCGAACCTAAAAATAAACTTATTTAGTAAACAAGCCCGAGCTTCACTTATCGAGCTCGCGAGCCTAAAAAGTCTATTATTTATATTATTTTTATTTAATATACTAATAAATAGATAATAAACGAGCCGGGCCCGAGCCGAGCTCGAGCTTGAGAAAATACAAACGAGCCGAGCTCGAGCTTTGAAAACAAAGCTCGAATCGAGCCCGAGCTCTCATAAGTTAATCGAGCTCGAGCCTGGTCGAGCTCGGGCTCGGCTCGGCTCGTTTGCACCCCTAATAATTTAACTGCTTTAAGTACAAATGCGTATCTTCTACGTCAGCATATCTAACCACTTACAATGTCGCTTCAGCAGATCTTGCAGTTTCACGGGTAAAAAGTTTTTTTTTTTTTTTTTTTTTTTTTTTTTTTTAATATTTTGCAAGTACGTGCGTTTAAAACAAGTAAGGACTTCGATATACCATAGTTGGATTAAGTTACTATTTCGTACAAAATAAGTATAAGTATGTTTGGTTTTGTGATATTAACCCGTCCTCGATCTTAAAGTCGTGTTAATGTGTTGTCATTTTAATAACTTTCCACTTTGAACATTCAGTGAAGAAATTTTTAAATGACTGGATACTTGAATTGCTTGTCTCCTCAGTTGGTTGACCCCTATGTGGCTAATTCTGCCCATTTGTGCAGGCCGGAAATCTTTAAATCAGTCGTGGTGGACAGCTCTAGTGGAAACTCTCGGATAACAACACAAGAAAACGAGGAGTTGGATTCTAGTGATGATGATGGGTTGCCCCCACTAGAGGCTAACACAAACAGAAGAATACCCGTCGAGTTGCAGTCAGCTACAGACTCGGAAGATTCTGATGTAGAAGACTCTTAAGCTTGTAGTTCTACAAAGTATCATGATTCTTATTGTTTTTGCATGTTTTGACTGTTATGTTAAGTAGAAATACAAGTGTTTTATTCTTTTTGCAGCACCCAGTTAAGGTTATTGGCGGGTAACACAACTCGACTCTAGTTTCTTTAATAGTTTCAAATGGGCCTGTTACAATTTAGTACTAACTAGTATTAACCACCCTGCGTTGCGGCGGGACGTAAAACCGTGTCAAATGGCACGAATGTTATATCACTGCGAGCGACCACCAACACTGAATTTGTGGTGAAAATTTAGACCGAAACGTAAAATATAGAAAATAATAACTAAGTCGATCTAGGACCTGCACGTTATGACGAACTTGTCAAACATGAAAAAAAAATAGACGACGTAAAAACGTTGAACTACACACGTATATTGCATCGTATCAACTCACAAAACTTAGAACGGAGTGTAAAACGGAACGTAAAAACGTTAAACCACACACGCACGTTGCGCCGCATTAACTCGCAAAATTTAGAATGAAGAGTAAAACGAAAAATTTGCGAAATATGCAAAGTATATGGGACCAAAGTTGAAAGTAAAAAAGTTTTGAGGTTAAACAGAAAAGATAAAAAGTTTTGGGTTAAAAGTAATAACTCATATAGTTTTTGGTTAAAAATCATTCATCAAATACTTTTGGACTAAAAGTAGAAAATCAACTTCTTTTTTGAAAAACTCCCCAAACATGATGCACAACACCGTATGCACAAATAAGTTAATAATTTGTAGTATTTAAATAAATTAAATAATATGAGTTACTATAATTTATAAACACGTTACCACTCAATTATTTTTATCATGCCTTTTTTTTACTTTTTTTAAAGTATGAAACATTTATCTTACGCAACACACTTGTTAAAGAGTGGGTCATTTAAAGCCTCACTCCCTACGTAACGTAACACCTTAACATACACTTTTTAGTTGACTCGCAACAAATAACCTTAGTTTGATTTATTACTTATTATTTAATATTTAATTTAAACCTTAAAACATCGTTTGGCTCAGGTAAAGACATGAAACCTACCAAGATAAAAGCAAATATTAATTTATTTTTTTTTCAAATAAAAATGTTACATACTTTCGCATTTCATGTTTTTCGTTTTATCTCCGACAAGTATACTTAGTCTTAGTGTAACAGGCTCACACCCTTATACACATCATCATTTTCACGCCCACTACACTGCCCCAAACCTTGTGAATGGGCGTTAGCCTCTTTCCCCGTGAAGCAGCTAACAAGCGTGAGAGATGGTACGGTGATCTAGGAAGCTTGTTATTGTTAGATTCGTGTGGTTGATTGAAATTTTAGGTATCATTACATGTCCATTTAGTAAACTATGCATTTCGACCCGTTTCTTGAAAAAACGACACTTTGAACAAGAGACTGAGATTAGATAAGAATAATGTTAAAGGGGGTTTTTCACGTAACTTCTAAAATTAACATTTTTGGCACGATAAATGCAGGGTGTTAGTGTGTTACATTATCTCTATTCTATACATCACCGTAGAAATAAAATAACAATTAAAAGGGAAAATACAGTTGAAGTAAAAGTTACCCAAACCAACTAATACAAAATCCATCACACATCCAATAAAAAAAAACTGTTAACTCGTTCAGCTTTGAAGTTGAACATTAGATTAAGGACTTTGAAGTTAAACATTAGATTAAGGACTTAGAAGTCAAACATTCGATTAAGGACCAAGACGCAAGTTCTCCATTAAATTAAAGACCAACACAAAAACTTTACATCAAACCAGCTTTCTTCAACGCGTCTTTGAAGTCGCCATCACTTGGCACCTACAAGATTTGAACATTAGAAACAAATATGCGCCGATTCACCCATAGATCCGTTCCATACAATGGTTCTTTGATATAACAAGTTATTTACCTAGGGCTGAAAACAAGCCATGCGTTTAGTGGACCCTTCCGCGGGAAGTTTGTTGAGTTTCTAAACGACCATAATCAATATTTTTAAATGACCATTTACGTTCATGAACATTCGCAAACTGTATGTTTATTTATGTGCAGATCACACACGGACACACGCGCGTTTGTTCTTTTGTTTGGTTAAACTTAACCAAACGCACACAAACAAGTCCCGTGGTCCATGTTCGTACGATTCATCTACAGCCCTAGTCACTATTACCATGACACAACGACGTATTAATAAGTTGCAAAATCCCTTTTTCCGTTTTACTCGAGTAAAATTATAGAGTAAAAAAGAAGCATTTACCTCGGTAACACCATGAAAGTGTCTCTCGATTTTTTCCATAAGTATGTTGTCATCATCACCACATAGTAAGTTGAATACAGCTCCTGTAACATTGTAAACAACAGTTTGTTAGGACGGCATCCCATCACCTGAAGCAACATTCTGGTTGTTTGGTTCACCCCCAACAAAATCCTTGATTTTATTAGAGTTAAATGCCATTTTAGTCCCTGTGGTTTGGGCCATTTTGCCAGTTTAGTCCAAAGGTTACATTTTTAACCTGTGAGTCCAAAAAGGTTTCACAGTTGCCATTTTAGTCCACTGGGTTAACTTTATTCATTTTTTCTGTTAACGAGAAGGCCAATTCGGTCATTTTATATGGCTGAATTGCCCTTTTAGTTTACAGAATTACATACAAAATGACCAAATTGGCCTTCTCGTTAACAGAAAAAATAGATGAAGTTAACCCAGTTGACTAAAATGGCAACTGTGGAACCTTTTTGGACCCACAGGTTAAAAATGAAACCTTTGGACTAAACTGGCAAAATAGCCCAAACCACAGGGACTAAAATGGCATTTAACTCATTTTATTATTTAAAATTTACCCTTTTGCCCCAATACCTAACATCTATAACTTAGATTTTATAGCCCATTCAATTATCCTTGTTGGGGGCATTATAGACATTAACCATTTCTATCAGATATAGTCGAGTCCAAAGTTGCGTTTTTGGCACACAATCATTATAAATATAAAGTATGAAACAAATAAAAAAAAACATTACCCTTGCGACCAAACTGTCCTGCTCTACCTACGCGGTGCAAGTACGCTTCATTGTCAAGCTCTGTAGGATCATCAAATATAGCTGGGAGATCATAGTTAACCACCAGATTAACCTGACATTGATCAAACCCCGGAGCAAGAAGATGTGTTGATATTAGAACCTGAGTCAACCCGTCTTTGAATTCTTTGATTATCTTATCTTTGTCGTCTTGTGTAAGAGGACCTTCAACTGTTGTTACCGCATAACCATGCTTAACAAGTGCCTCATGTAACCTTCGGGCACTTTTACTTGTTCCGCCAAATATAACTGTTTGCCATCCCAACTTCATTATTTTATCCTTTATAACCATAATCTTTGAGAGCTCGTCGGGTAAATTCACTTTATATTGCTTGACAGAATCCAAAGACAGCTCTTCTTTGTTAACCAACAATTGGCGGAATCCTTGTACAGAAAGATCTTTCACAATTGTCGATACAAAAGCCTTGATGGTGTCACTGAGTGTAGCCGAAAACAGTAGAACCTGTACATTGTTTTTGGTTAAATCAATGTAGTCAGAAATAAAAAAACCGAGAGACGTATATACAGTGGCGGATCTAGAAAATCCGCCAAGCAGTAACGTTTTATAAAAAAGCGGTAACGAAATCGAAAAAACGTTATATTTTTCTAAAATTTACACTAATTTTACACTACCGCCGGAGCGCCAAGCCCTAACGGGGATTACCCCTTGTTATATGTTGGATCCGCCCCTACGTATATACAACTCGATTGGCATAACTAGTTATTATAATGACAACACACCTGGCATTTGGGACTCCACCTGACAACTTCCTTCATTAATACAGCCTCTTCTTTGAAGCAGCCCTAAACAATATAAACTAGATGTGTTAAAGAAAATGGAGTGAATTTCAAGAATTGTTCTTTATCTTTATACCCATTTTCAGGCGTTGTCCTTTATGTTCAAAATTGACGAGTTTTATCCTTTATGTTTTCATATCATACACGTTTTGTCCTTTAGGCCTAACCCAGTTAGTTTTTTCAATTAAATTTGGTCATCTGCTTTGCACATGAGGGCATTTTTGTTAATTCAAAGGTAAGTTCAATGGCTGATTTACAGCTCAAAGCTTCTGCAACCTTTGAATTGACAAAAATGCCCTCATGTGCAAAGCACATGACCAAATTTAACTGAAAAAACTAACTGGGTTAGGCCTAAAGGACAAAACGTGTACGATATGAAAACATAAAGGACAAAACTCGTCAATTTTGAACATAAAGGACAACGCCTGAAAATGGGTATAAAGATAAAGGACAATCCTTGAAATTCACTCAAGAAAATGGTAATCAACTTTTTAGGATGTGTGATATTGTTGAGGCCACAGTTAAGGAATAGACTACCAAAATTTAAACATTTTTTTTTAATAAAAATTTAAACAGAAAAAAAAAAAAGAAAGAAACAAATTTCCATAAGATCACCTCTAGCAGCAGATAATCTGCCTCCTCAAACACAAGAATCTTTAAATGAGATGTACCCAACTTCTTGGCTGCTATCAATCTATTAATAGTACCCGGTGTGCCGATAATGACCTGTGCTGTCACCGGAATATAATTAGCTTTATCCGCAGGAATAAACAAATCTGATGTTATGCCAGTAAACTTTCCCATCTTCAGTAGCACTTCCATATTCTGCACCATCAAAGATATTATTATGAAATCACAAAAAGGAAGCAATTCTAAATAACAACATAGCTAAAACTTGTATCTTTTGTTATTGTTATTATTATTATTTTTATCAGAGAATTTCAGGTTGTAGGGAGCTTAGAGCTGCTAACGAACCAAACATTCGGCGAACAGTTCGTGAACCTTTCGGCGGAAAGTTTGTTCATTTATTAAACAAATGAACACGGACAACAAATTCCGTTCGTTTAGTTAAATTAACGAACATGAACAGAGGCTGTGTTTGTTCATTTATGTTCGTGAACGTTCGGTAATGTGTTCGTTTGTATACATAAACATTAGTTTGTGCTCATTTGTGTTCATCTATGTTTGTTTTCGATCGTTGCCTAAAATTAACAAACAAACACGAACAAGTTCATTTCCTTAACAAATAAAATAAACACGGACATAAAATCTCGTTCGGCAAGTGTTAATGAACAATTCGTTCACACATGTATTTCTTAACAAAGTGTGGGTTCCATTTGTTTGCAGCGCAGGTAGGCCTGTAAACGAACCAAACGTTCTTGAACTTGTTCGGCGGGAAACTCGTTTATGTTCGTTTAGAGTGAATTTCAAGTTTTGTCCTTTATCTTTAGGCCACTTTGCAAGTTTTGTCCTTTATGCTTAAATTTGACGAGTTTTGTCCTTTATGTTTAAAAATCAAGCACGTTTTGTCCTTTATGCTTGATTTTCAAGGACAAAACGTGCTTGATTTTTAAAACATAAAGGACAAAACGTGTTTGATTTTTAAACCTAAAGGGTAAAACGTGCTTGATTTTTAAACATAAAGGACAAAACTCGTCAAATTTAAACATAAAGGACAAAACTTGCAAAGTGGCCTAAAGATAAAGGACAAAACTTGAAATTCACTCGTTCGTTTATTTAATAAACGAACGAACACGAACAAAAATTGTTCGTTTAATTAAATGAACGAACATGAACACACATTGTGTTCGTTCATTTATGTTCATGAACGTTCGTTTATGTTCGTTCATTTATGTTCATAAACGTTCATTTATGTTCATGAACGTTCGTTTAAATTTTAGTAAATACATAAATAGTTAGATTTATATAAATATTAGGTTTTCTAACTACTTATACTAATATGACTAATTAGTATATTTATGAACTCTAATTAGATGTGTTTTCGGATGAATTGTAATATACTAGACTTGTCTGTTCAATCATGTTAATTTATGTTTGTTTCTGTTTATTCAAATATGTTCAGTTAAATTTTTTTTGTTTATGTTCGTTAATGATCGTGAACTGTTCGTTTAGGTTTTAAACGAACGTAACATGAACGAACACGAACATGCCCGATTTCTTAATGAATGAATACGAACAAAATAATGTGTTTGATTATAAGTTCGTGTTCGGTTAAAGTTTAATAAACGAACACGAACATGCCTATGTTCATGTTCGTTCGGTTCGTTTACAGGCCTAAGCGCAGGAGCTCATTAGCTCAAGTACATCACAACATCTATAATAATAATAATAAATTAATAATATAGAATAAAGGTGTTATAAAAACACCTAACAAATACCTGAACGGCCAGTTCTATGGATGGACATATACAAAGAGCCTGAGGAGCAGGTAACGTAGGATCAACGCGACTCAATATACCGAGCAGAAAACAAGTTGTCTTCCCGGAGCAAGTAGGTGCCAGAGCGATCAGATTCTTGTAAGGTGGAGTTAGTATCATCGGTAAAATCATTGATTGGAACTTACTGGGCCTCACAAACTTCATCTCCTCATACAATGCCTTCATTAACTCAGAAGAGAGCTTCAAACCTTCAAATCCCTAAAAACAAACGTACAATTTCAAAACCCTAGCTTAATAAACGTTAAAAAATTTAAAAACAGAAGAATCACAAGTTTAACTTACATCTTGTGTGTTGCGGAAAACGTTAGCTTCTTTGGACTCGTCTTCAGCGGCGGCGGAGTAAGTATCCGTGGTGGTGATGGAATCGCCGCCGGGCATCGTTGTGATCGGAGAGATGAAGAGGGCCGCGGTCGATTTGGTGGAATTGGTTTAAGGAAACAATCAGAGTGTAATCTCTTCTCTTCTGTGTATATATAGGCATTTGCGAAGGGTACGTGGGCTGAGGCATGCCCTTTTTATTTAAGAAAGGAAAGGGTATTTTTGTATTTTTACTATTGCAGAAAATACATAATCATACATATTCATGCAGTGTTACGTAATTACGTATTGAATATAATCACGTAACGTTATACAACATCATGTAACAGTATACAAAATATCAAATACGTTACCCTTGTTTCACAAATAAATTGCATATTATGTAATTACGAATGGGTACATAATCACGTAACAATATACTTGTTTCTAAATATGATGAATGTTAGGTAATTACGTAGACTTATGAAATCATGTATTCACGTAACTACATAGCTTTGTAAAACAAAATCTTTTAAAAGTTAACAAACTATAGCAATACCCTACTCAAATTAAAGAATCGAATGCTCGTTAATACGGTGTAATTTTTTTATATTATTATATGAAAAAGTTATAGCCGTTTGAAAATCAATGGAGTTTTTGGTTGAATGACAGAAATACCCTTTTGTTATTTGTTTTTCAATTATAATCTCCTTGATCTTTAAGAATCTATTACGTGATGGACGTATCGGTTTTCTTGATTTTGGTAGGTAACTTTTTTCATATTTTGCTTCCTTTGTGTTTTGAAACTTGTTATTAAGTTGCATTAATCAGATTATATAGCTATATAAGAGTCAATCTAGTGAACTATCTATAACCAGTTTGTCATTAGATAAAAGAAAAAATTACAAAAAATTCAAAGGTTGCAGAAGCTTTGAGCTGTAAATCAGCCATTGAACTTACCTTTGAATTAACAAAAATGCCCTCATGTGCAAAACAGATGACCAAATTTAACTGAAGAAACTAATTGGGTTAGGCCTAAAGGACAAAACGTGTACGATATGAAAACATAAAGGACAAAACTCGTCAATTTTGAACATAAAGGACAACGCCTGAAAATGGGTATAAAGACAAAGGACAATCCTTGAAATTTCACTCAAGAAAATTGTAATCAACTTTTTAGGATGTGTGATATTGTTGAGGCCATACTTAAGGGAATAGACTACCAAACAAGCAAATAAAATCTAAACAGAAAAAAAAAAAGAAACAAATTTCCATAAGATCACCTCTACCAACAGATAATCTGCCTCCTCAAACACAAGAATCTTTAAATGAGATGTACCCAACTTCTTGGCTGTTATCAATCTATTAATTGTACCCGGTGTGCCAATAATGACCTGTGCTGTCACCGGAATATAATTAGCTTTATCGGCAGGAATAAACAAATCTGATGTTATGCCAGTAAACTTTCCCATCTTCAGTAGCACTTCCATATTCTGCACCATCAAAGATATTATTATGAAATCACAAAAAGGAAGCAACTCTAAATAACAACATAGCTCAAACTTGTATCTTTTATTATTGTTATTATTATTTTGATCAGACAATATCATGTTTTAGGGAGCTTAGAGCTGCAAACAAACCAAACATTCGGCAAACAGTTCGTGAACCTTTTGGCGGGAACTTTGTTCATTTATTAAACAAACGAACACGGACAACAAATTCCGTTCGTTTAGTTAAATGAACGAACATGAACAGAGGCTGTGTTTGTTCATTTATGTTCGTGAACGTTCGGTAACGTGTTCGTTTGTATACATAAACATTAGTTTGTGCTCATTTGTGTTCATCTATGTTTGTTTTCGATCGTTGCCTAAAATTAACAAACAAACACGAACAAGTTCATTTCCTTAACAAATAAACAAGGGCGTAGGATAGTGGGGGCGGGAGGGGGCGGCCGACCCCCCGAACTTTTCGCTCAGAAGTGGAGAGTATGTGGTTTTCGTATAGAAATTTTTTGGTATATACGTTTTAGACCCCCCGTTTTATAGAAATTTTTGGGTGTGTACGTTTTAGACCCCCAGTAGGAAATCTCAAGCTTCGCTACTGCAAATAAACACAGACATAAAATCTCATTCGGCAAGTGTTAATGAACAACTCGTGAACACGTGTATTTCTTAACAAAGTGTTGGTTCCGTTTGTTTGCAGCGCAGGAGCTCATTAGCTCAAGTACATCACAACATCTGTAATAATAATAAATTAATAATAGAATAAAGGTGTTATAAAAACACCGAACAAATACCTGAACGGCCAGTTCTATGGATGGACATATACAAAGAGCCTGAGGAGCAGGTAATGTAGGATCAACGC
The DNA here is from genome assembly GCF_002127325.2 of Helianthus annuus. Lineage (NCBI taxonomy): Eukaryota > Viridiplantae > Streptophyta > Magnoliopsida > Asterales > Asteraceae > Helianthus > Helianthus annuus. The sequence goes on from NC_035446.2 coordinate 169,092,181, forward strand.
GACTAAACATGCCGAGCAGAAAACAAGTTGTCTTCCCGGAGCAAGTAGGTGCCAGAGCGATCAGATTCTTGTAAGGCGGAGTTAGTATCATCGGTAAAATCATTGATTGGAACTTACTGGGCCTCACAAACTTCATCTCCTCATACAACGCCTTCATTAACTCAGAAGAGAGCTTCAAACCTTCAAATCCCTAAAAACAAACGTACAATTTCAAAACCCTAGCTCAATAAACGTTAAAAAATTTAAAAACAGAAGAATCACAAGTTTAACTTACAGCTTGTGTGTTGCGGAAAACGTTAGCTTCTTTGGACTCGTCTTCAGCGGCGGCGGAGTAAGTATCCGTGGTGGTGATGGAATCGCCGCCGGGCATCGTTGTGATCGGAGAGATGAAGAGGGCCGCGGTCGATTTGGTGGAATTGGTTTAAGGAAACAATCAGAGTGTAATCTCTTCTCTTCTGTGTATATATAGGCATTTGCGAAGGGTACGTGGGCTGAGGCATGCCCTTTTTATTTAAGAAAGGAAAGGGTATTTTTGTATTTTTACTATTGCAGAAAATACATAATCATGTAATGTTACGTAATTACGTAATCATACATAGTCATGCAGTGTTACATAATTACGTACTGAATATAATCACGTAACGTTATACAACATCATGTAACAGTATACAAAATATCAAATACGTTACCCTTGTTTCACGAATAAATTGCATATTATGTAATTACGAATGGGTACATAATCACGTAGCAATATACTTGTTTCTAAATATGATGAATGTTAGGTAATTACGTAGACTTATGAAATCATGTATTCACGTAACTACATAGCTTTGTAAAACAAAATCTTTTAAAAGTTAACAAACTATAGCAATACCCTACTCAAATTAAAGAATGGAATGCTCGTTAATACGGTGTAATTTTTTTATATTATTATATGAAAAAGTTATAGCCGTTTGAAAATCAATGAAGTTTTTGGTTGAATGACAGAAATACCCTTTTGTTATTGTTTTTCAATTATAATCTCCTTGATCTTTAAGAATCTATTACGTGATGGACGTATCGGTTTTCTTGATTTTGGTAGGTAACTTTTTTCATATTTTGCTTCCTTTGTGTTTTGAAACTTGTTATTAAGTTGCATTAATCCGATTATATAGCTATATAAGAGCATTCTCATCCAATCCATCAAATTATACATACATTCCACTAAAAAACAACTCCTATATCAATATATTTCCACTAAAAACAAATACTTTTTCTCTCTCCTTTTCAATTAAATAATATTATCATCACATTTTTCTCTTTCCTTCACTCACAACCACTTTTAATATATATTAAAAAAATTATACTGGGTGAACAATGTCCCCCCAAATATACAGACGAACAGTAACATTTTCTCTCTCCTCCACTCACAACCACTTTTTATACCCTTTACAATATAAAACTCACCCTCACAAGTTTTGATGGATTGGATGAGAATGCTCTAAGAGTCAATCTAGTGAACTATCTATAACCAGTTTGTCATTAGATAAAAGAAAAAATTACAAAAAATTCAAAGGTTGCAGAAGCTTTGAGCTGTAAATCAGCCATTGAACTTACCTTTGAATTACAAAAATGCCCTCATGTGCAAAACAGATGACCAAATTTAACTAAAAAAACTAATTGGGTTAGGCCTAAAGGATAAAACGTGTACGATATGAAAACATAAAGGACAAAACTCGTCAATTTTGAACATAAAAGACAACGCCTGAAAATGGGTATAAAGATAAAGGACAATCCTTGAAATTCACTCAAGAAAATGGTAATCAACTTTTTAGGATGTGTGATATTTGTTGAGGCCACACTTAAGGAATAGACTACCAAACAAGCAAATAAAATCTAAACAGAAAAAAAAAGAAACAAATTTCCATAAGATCACCTCTACCAGCAGATAATCTGCCTCCTCAAACACAAGAATCTTTAAATGAGATGTACCCAAGTACCCAACTTCTTGGCTGCTATCAATCTATTAATAGTACCAGGTGTGCCGATAATGACCTGTGCTGTCACCGGAATATAATTAGCTTTATCGGCAGGAATAAACAAATCTGATGTTACGCCAGTAAACTTTCCCATCTTCAGTAGCACTTCCATATTGTGCACCATCAAAGATATTATTATGAAATCACAAAAAGGAAGCAACTCTAAATAACAACATAGCTAAAACTTGTATCTTTTATTATTGTTGTTATTATTTTGATCAGAGAATTTCATGTTTTAGGGAGCTTAGAGCTGCAAACGAACCAAACATTCGGCGAACAGTTCGTGAACCTTTCGGCGGAAAGTTTGTTCATTTATTAAACAAACGAACACGGACAACAAATTCCGTTTGTTTAGTTAAATGAACGAACATGAACAGAGGTTGTGTTTGTTCATTTATGTTCGTGACCGTTCGGTAATGTGTTTGTTTGTATACATAAACATTAGTTTGTGCTCCTTTGTGTTCATCTATGTTTGTTTTCGACCGTTGCCTAAAATTAACAAACAAACACGAACAAGTTCATTTCCTTAACAAATAAAATAAACACGGACATAAAATCTCGTTCGGCAAGTGTTAATGAACAATTCGTTCACACATGTATTTCTTAACAAAGTGTTGGTTCCGTTTGTTTGCAGCGCAGGTAGGCCTGTAAACGAACCAAACGTTCTTGAACTTGTTCGGCGGGAAACTCGTTTATGTTCGTTTATTTAATAGAACGAACTAACACGAACAAAAAAATTTGTTCGTTTAATTAAATGAACGAACATGAACACACATTGTGTTCGTTCATTTATGTTCATGAACGTTCGTTTATGTTCGTTTATTTATGTTCATGAACGTTCGTTTAAATTTTAGTAAATACATAAATAGTTAGATTTATATAAATATTAGGTTTTCTAACTACTTATAATAATATGAGTAATTAGTATATTTATGAACTCTAATTAGATGTGTTTTCGGATGAATTATTAGACTTGTCTGTTCAATCATGTTAATTTATGTTTGTTTCTGTTTATTCAAATATGTTCAGTTAAATTTTTTTTGTTTATGTTCGTTAATGATCGTGAACTGTTCGTTTAGGTTTTAAACGAACGAACACGAACATGCCCGATTTCTTAATGAACGAACACGAACAAAATAATGTGTTTGATTATATGTTCGTGTTCGGTTAAAGTTAAATAAACGAACACGAACATGCCATAGGCATGTTCGTTCGGTTCGTTTACAAGCCTAACCTGCGCAGGAGCTCATTAGCTCAAGTACATCACAACATCTATAATAATAATAAAAAATTAATAATAGAATAAAGGTGTTAAAAACACCTAACAAATACCTGAACGGCCAGTTCTATGGATGGACATATACAAAGAGCCTGAGGAGCAGGTAATGTAGGATCAACGCGACTCAACATACCGAGCAGAAAACAAGTTGTCTTCCCGGAGCAAGTAGGTGCCAGAGCGATCAGATTCTTGTAAGGTGGAGTTAGTATCATCGGTAAAATCTTTGATTGGAACTTACTGGGCCTCACAAACTTCATCTCCTCATACAATGCCTTCATTAACTCAGGAGAGAGGTTCAAAGCTTCAAATCCCTGAATTTCAAAACCCTAGCTAAATAAACGTTAAAAATAAAAATAAAAAAACAGAAGAATCACAAGTTTTGGTTATGTTTAACTTACAGCTTGTGTGTTGCGGAAAACGTTAGCTTTTTTGGACTCGTCTTCAGCGGCGGCAGAATAAGTATCCGTGGTGGTGATGGAATCACCGCCGGGCATCGTTGTGATCGGAGAGGTGAAGAGGGCTGCGGTTGATTTGGTGGAATTGATTGGTTTAAGGAAACAATCAGAGCGTATTCTCTTCTCTTCTGTGTACAAGAGAAAAAAAGGCATGCGAAGGTACGTGGCCTGAGGCATGTCCTTTTTATTTAAAATGGGAAAATTACAAAATAGCAATTCACCCACACCAATTAAGAAAATAACCACCTGAAGCATCCACATACAGACGCTCAAGTACTTGATGCTTCTTTTGCAGAGTATCACATAAACCCAATAGAAAATAGACAAGTGGTATTTCAATACTTGAGGCTTGCAGCCTTTTCTTGCGTCTGCTGCAGCTTTTTATAAAGGCATGTATACCCACAATTCAAGGATAGACAATTATATAGACTACACTTGTTGAATTGCCTTCACTTTTTCTTCACTTTCTTGCTTTGGTTTTCAAGCTTTAACTTATTGGATCATCATCGATCTTTTTCTAATGCTAATATTCTAAAATAGTAATCATGGGAGATGTAGCTGTTTCGGATCTTGTGAAGAAAGCGTTGGGGATACCGACTTCTGACCTTATCAAGACCATGATGCTTTTATAATAGTAATCATGGGAGATAATGGTCTTGAGGATACTACAATACTTGAGGGACTTGCCGGAATATTATTGTGTGGAAAACTGATACACGTTTATCAGGAGTGATAATGGACGTGTCTTAGTTAAAATAATATTCAGGAGTGATAATAGACGTGTATCAGTGAAAACTTCCCGGAAAATAATATTCAGGAAAACTCGCCGGAAACCTGCAACTCGCCGGAAAACATCGCCGGAAACTTACCTGACGCATCCCGTGCATGATGCCTCGCTCCAAAGACGCATCCTGTGGCCACGCAATCAGTGGTGAAGCTTGAAAATTTCCACCGAGGGGTCGGAAGTCACTGAAGCTAAAAATTCTACATAAGTAAATTTTTTTATAAAACTGGGGGGTCGAAAACGTATATACCAAAAAAATTCTACATGAAACGTATATACATAACAGTACTGGGCGAAAAGTTCGGCCGGTCGGGCGCCCCTCCCGGCCCCTTGAAAGCTACGCCCTTGCACGTAGTGTTACGTAATTACGTAATCATACATAGCCATGCAGTGTTACTTAATTACGTATTGAACTTAATCACGTAACTACAAATGGGTATATAATCACGTAGGCTTATAATATCACGTATTCACGTAACTACATAGCTTTGTAAAACAAAATCTTTTAAAAATTAACGAAACTATAGCAATACCCTACTCAAATTAAAGAGAATGAAATGTTCGTTAATACAGTGTAATTTTTTTTAAATATTATCATATGAAAAAGTTATAGTCGTTTGAAAATCAATGGTGTATTTAGTTGAATGACAGAAATACCTTTTTGTTATTTGTTTTTCAATTATAATCTCCCTTTATTTACAAAATTGCCACTGATGAAATTGTAGCCCTTGATCTTTAAGAATTTAAGATCAGGATTTTCACGCACACTTCGTACGTGAAATCCATCTTATACCCTATCGCCCCCCTATATATATATATAGTTTTTATCAGGAACACCAAAAAAATTGGGAACTGGGAACCCAACCACTAGATCTAATTTTTGAAAGGCTGATTTTAGATCTCACCCGTTGTAAAGAAAAAAGGAAGGGAGGGTTAGAATAAATGGAAATTAATTGTGTTCCTCTTACCGATTTGGACTCAACGCGTTCTCTTGTTTCAAGTCCAAAAACCAGTCTCATAACCGCCCTTAACCTATGGTATGGCTAGGACAAAACCCTTAATTTCTCAAAAATTAACAAATACAGTCCCTGCACTTTGTTATTTGCATTGAATTCCTTTTCTGCATGATTAAATTCTCGTAGTATACAAAACACACCAGAAATATCCTTTTTTGCATGATTAAGTATTTGAACTATATCTAGAGGATATTTTTGTTGTTTTTCAAATTTCGTGGGATTTAAGCATGCGAAAAATAAAGTCCTGGGACTTGTATGTGAATTCTGGAAATGTCTTTCAGTTTTTTTCCTTGTGCAATTGCTCTTAAATTTAACAAGCTTGTTTGTGGCAAATTATGCAGGTTTGGTAGTTTACTGGCATGTGAAACTTTCCATGCAGATTTACATGCATGTAACTTATGGCTATTACGTGATGGACGTATCGGTTTTCTTGATTTTGGTAAGTAACTTTTTCATATTTTGCTTTCTTGCTACCCTTAAGCATCTGCATGACTATCACTGCATATTATGATTTTTGTTTTGAAACTTGTTATTAAGTTGCATTAATCAGATTATATAACTATATAAGAGTCAATCTAATGAACTATCTATAACCAGTTTGTCAGTAGATAAAATCAAATCATCTAATTTCCCCTTTCGAGAGATCTCTCTTATCACAAGAAGCACCTTGTTTCACAAGGTTATCCCCTAGCTAAGAGGCCTTATTCAATATTTACCCAACCCTTTAAGTTAATTACATATTTCTCCATCTCATAAGAAATTACCCAATTATCCTTTTAATTCACGACATTGCAATCATCAAACAAGGGTTTCTCTTTCCCCTTCGCAAATATCGCGTAAGGCGATAGTTTGTAAAAGTAATGGAGCTGGCCTACCATAAGGGGGTAGGGGCGCTCCACTAGTGATGGAGTTCCATCACTCACAACATCCAATCAAGTTTCGCCACGTCATCGAGCTTTATTCCATCACTAGTGATGGATTTTAGTGGAAATACCCATCACTCACCAAACATCTACCACACAAAACATCATTCATCAATCAAGTTTCCATGCGTGAAGACCACCAGGCGTTGCCACATCCACGAGTGGTGAATGGTAGTGGCGGTGGTGTATCACGCCATTCAACGCGTTGCCAAATCTGCACCACGGGACGCCCCGTCTACCCTAATGTCATTTTTTAGTTACATTGTTTCAGAAGGTCGACTTAGGGTTTTTTTTTTCGCACGTTTCATGATCTGAAGTGGGTGTATTGTTGTAAGCATATTCGGTTTCCCTTTTATGCCTTCCTTCTAATTGTTTGATCTGAATCTGGGTGTATTTTTTAGTTACTATGTAGTATTAAGATTCTATTAGTTAGTGCATAAGTGATGGTAGGGTCTCAGAATGAACACATAGTACTTTTTATTGTGAATTTGGATGTTGCAATATCAAGGCAGAGAGAAACAACCACCTTAATTTGATGAAGGTTTTGGGGAATACCATAGGAATTGGGAAAACATGTAACGAGTCATTCAATAAGCTTATTAAGGGTAAAATAGTAATTCAATAAGAGTAATTTTAATGAAAAAGGGTAACTATGTAATATATAGCGTTTAGGAAAAGGAAATATGTAATTGATTTTAAGAGTTTGGTGAATATGTAATAAATGATTTTAGCAAGAGGATATATCATATATATGTAAATGACCCTTTTAACAATTGATTTATGATTTATCAGACAACACATGTACTCCCAAACGCTACCCTCTACATGTTTTATGACAGGTGATCATCTGATTTTAATTATTCCAAAATCCAAATCACATAATCACTTTCAACAGTCCCATGCAGACACCCATTAACCAGTAATGCTAGTCTTGCATACTGTCCTGCAATTACACAATGGGCTATGTCACCTAAACCACAATCTGTGAGTTGCAGGTATTGTCGAACGGATATCACCAAAAACATGGAGTGCTATGGAAGTGTTTTTGGGTTCACTTGCAACGGAAGAATATGAGTCAATGGCCTATGCCTTGATTGAAATGGATGCTACATCCACATATGTAGACTCTACAACATTTGCGAAAGATTTGGAGAAGATCTTTTCATCTATACAGGCATGCATTCAGATATATGTTTGTGGTCCTGTTTAAATTATCAAACCTTACCCCCTTTTGCCACTTTATAAATATAATACGTATATAAAAGTTTTGCTGATTTCCAAGATTTGGATACAGAAGAAGTTGTTGCTACAACCACTCGAGCAGATACAAATACAACTTCTATATCAACCAATTTAGTTGTAAATGAAAGGCAGATGAATGCATTGTTTCTTAATATGGTAAGCTTTAGCATCTGACAATGGTCCACTTTTTTATTATTATATTTTAGCAGCCTATAACTCTGTTTGTGGCTTAATTTATGTCAACAAGTACAGGTCAGTAAATCATACGGGTTAAGATTCCCTCGGAAATTTGCACTGTTAATGAAACAACTCTTGTATTTTTATCGCTACACTCGGTTACTAGCTCCCAACATGAACATGCTTCAGGATCAAAGGATCACGATTGCATCAATGAGAAGAACTACCAACCGAAACAATTAGTAGTCTGCCAATGAGAATATTCATTCATATATAGCTATAGTAGATTAAGGTTAATACTTGCAGAAGACTGTTATGTAAAGCATCAAGTCATAGAATGCAAATACACTAACTAGCATGCTGTTATGTAAAGCATCAAGTCATAGAATGCAAATATACTAACTAGCATGCGGAAAAGGTTTTTGTATGATGATTGTTAAAGCATCAAGTCAAACTGTTATGTAAAGCATCAGGCTAATACTTACAGAAGAAGGTTTTTGCATGTTTAAACTTTTATGTTAAAGTAGAAATATAATGATGTTGAAGAAACTATAGCGTTTTATTCTTCTTGTAGCACATATTTAAGTTTCTGGGTGGGTAACACAACTCGACTATAGTTTCTTCTCTAATAATATCAAATGTGCATGTTACCGTTTATTGCTAAAGGGTATAAGAAACTAGAATTTGTAAATAGTAAATAAGTCATTACTCACTTAGGTGTTGTTTGTTTTTGAAGAGGTAAAAGGTCTGCAGTCTGCGGACCATATCTGCAAACATCTGCAGGAGAAGAGGTGGATCAAAGGTCTGCAGTCTGTAAGAAGAAGACTGTTTGCTTTTTTTACTTCTACAAAAACTCTTGTTCTCTTCTCACAACACACACAACACAACATCTCTTTCTCTCTCTGCCTTCATCTACCACCACCACCACAACCATCCGCCACCACCTCCTCCACCTGCCACCACCACTACCACAACCAACAACCACCGTCAACACCTGCAGGTTCATCTTCTTTATTTAAAAATGGCCAAAAACGAACAGACCTACTATGATCTTGATTGTTCTTGTTTGCTTTCTTTTTTTTAAGAAATCAACAATGCATCATATATATATAAGAGTAACAAGAGAAGAGAAAAAAAATAAATAAAATGAATCAAGAGATGCAGGTTTACCGAAATGAAATAAAAGAAAGGTCACGGGTTTCCGGTCGTCTTCTCCGGCTCTCCGGCAAGGTTTTGAGTTTTCCGACGAGGTCCGTGTATATCCGGTGGAGTATTTCAGACGCGTAACTAGTGGTTTTTGAGAGGGTTCGAGGATGGTAAAACGTTGGTGGTTCGATATGATGTTAATTATATATACGAATTTTGACAGAAACAAGGTTTAATTCCAAAATCTTTGATTGATATACAAGTAGTTGATTGGGAGATGAACTCCGAAATTGTAGCATTCCATTCCGATCTTGAGCGTGGAATTGACTCACAAAACGTCCAGATGCTTGATTGGTGTCAGAGGAGATGGTGGAGGTGGTGGCGGAGTGGAGGTGGGCGGCGGAGGAGGAGGTGGTGTCGGAGGTGGAGGTGGAGGTGGTGGCAGAGGAGGTGGTGTCGGCTGGAGGGAGAAGAGGAGAAGGGGGAGAAGAGATTTGAAGAGGTCTGAAGACTTGGGTTGATGTCTGCGTGGGGAAGTGGTGGGGAATATGTTTTTAGTGAGAAGCTCTTCAAGAAAACAAACAAACTGCAGGACCCAAAAGTCTGCGTACGTCTGCGCGACGCAGACATAGGTGCTTAGAAGAGCTTTTGCCCAAAAAACAATCATTAGCTTATTGTTATTATGTTTTATTTTTAAATATCAAACTATTATAATAGATTATGTTCAAGGAAACTTGCTTTCATCTTACCTCCAGAAATTTTATTTATACCTTTTTTTTCAAGTGACATGGAAAAAGGTAATGAAATAGTTAAACGGTTTTGTTAGTTTGATTTAGTTCTTGATGTTAGGCTTTATTTTTTACATTAATATTAATCAGGATGGATATCCTATCAGGATATCCTGACATCCTATCAGGATATCCTGACAAACCTTAAATCATAGTTTGGCTAAAAAAAGTACATCAAACCAGCTAAAATAAAAGCTAATAATGGTGAATTGGGAGGTTTGATGGGTACCAGTGTAATCAACCAATTAAATCCTCCCATTCCACTATTGTGTCTTACGGCTTTTTGTAAATTTGGTGTAAGCTTATTGCTATAGTTATGTATACAATTTTCAGTTGATCCTTAGGGTGTTAGAAGTGGTTAAACACTTGAGAGCGACAAACTAAAAAATCAACCAATGAGAGTGTGGCACGTCAATCAGTGAAAAATGTTTAAACTTTGGTGAAAAGTGTTGGCAATGGTTTAGACATTTGGTGAAATGGTAAACTTAAAAAAAAAAAGGTGTGATTGGTTGAGATTGGAATGGACCCCACCCAACCCCACACTACTCTCTCTCTCCTTCCTCTCTTCCCCACGTCGGCATGCACTCACCGAATTGATGAATTTTGATCGGTAAACTTCATTGGCAATGGTTTGCCACTCTTTGCCACTTCGGTAAAGTGGGTTTGCCGACTCCCACTCCTAATACCCTTAAAAAAATCATCCCATTCCTTTTTATTGTTTTTTTTAATTTATTTTATTTATATATGATTTTAATAAGTAGTAGGTAGTGAAAACTTGTGAAAATGTTGCAAACAAGTTGACAAAAAATAAGTGAAAACTCATGTTTAGGGCTGCAAACGAATCAAACTTTCGGTGAACAGTTCGTGAATCGTTCGGCGGTAAGAAATTCCGTTTAGTTAAATGAACAAACATGAACATAGGTCGTGTTCGTTCGTTTATATTCGTGAACGTTCGGTAGCGTGTTCGATAGTTCATTATTGTTTTTAGTTTTTATATTTATTTAAGTATTTCAAAATTCCGACAAATTAAATATCTAATAAGCGTCAGTGTATTATATATTCTGTTCATGAACGATTGTTTGTGTTCGTTTGTTTCCATTTGTGTTCAAGAACATTAGTTTGTGCTCATTTGTGTTCGTCAACATTCGTTTTTGTTCGTTGCCTAAAATTAACAAACTCAAACGAATTCGATAAGTGTTCGTGAACAGTTCGTGAACACATATATTTCTTAACAAACGAACATAAAATTTCGTACAATAAGTGTTTGTGAACGTTTTATGAACTAGGGCTATAAACGAGCCGAGTCGAGCCGAGCTAGACCCAGCTCGAGCTCGGCTCGAACTCGGTTCGAGCTCGAATTTCAAATCGAGCTCGAGCTGAGATTTGAGGCTCGAGCTCGACTCAATTAGAATTCGAGCTGGCTCGGCTTGGCTCGATCTAGCTCGACCTAACAAAGAACCACAAAATTTACTACTTAAAAAACCTTTAAAAATGAATTTCTTCATAGAACAAGGGCCATATTTGCCATTTAATTTAACCGTATGGCTAGATATGCAAGTACAAATAGTTAATTCACTTTGTACATTGTCTTTACTTTCTTTTATAGGGGAGATACTCCCTTAGTTTTTGTTTTCTAAGCGATGTGAGACAAAAAAATGAAGGATGTAAACTTTATCGAGCCAACTCACGAGCCGAGCCACACCAAGCTCGAGCTCGGCTCGTTTACAAATCGAGCCGAGCCGAGCTGGCTCGTTTACAACCGAGCCAATTTCAAGCCAAGTTTTTTCAAGCTTTTTTTTCGAGCGAGCTGCGAGCCACGAGTTTTTTGAACACCCCTATTATGAACATATATATTTTCTAACAAACGAACACGGTCAAGGTGTTATTCGTATTCGTTTGCAATCAAACAACTTAACCACTATATCAAACTCTAAGAGTGTGTGTAGTGGGGCGCTATATGCCCCCATAAAGCCTCAAACCCCACTACGAAGGGCTTTATGAGACTAAATAAAGGGGGTGGCGCCATGCATATAGCGCCGGGTATGAGGGATGTTTTCAAAGTTTGGACCAATCAAAAATTAGTTAGTGTTTTTATAGTTAATTAATAAAAACGAAAATTAACAATTAGGTATTGATGGGTAGGGGCTTTATTACTACGGACTCTAGTGATATAACGCCCCATAAAGTCTCTGTGTGACGTGTCACGACACGTGCCACGCCCCACAAGGGGCTTTATTAGAACTAAAATGGAAATTACGGTTCAAAAATACCCCTTACAGAGTCCAGTAAGAAAATGACACGTGGGCAAACGGTTCTCGCAAATTATTAAGGTAAACGACGATAGTACTGGTTAGTCGGTATTATTAATCTCCCAATTCCATTCCCATTTGGAGGAGCTATTCAATTTCACACAGTGACCAAATCAACGGCCGATTGGATCATCCATGACGTCAGTTTCAGTGTTCAGAGGCTTCGTTCATGGCCGTTGCGCCCCTCTTTTCACGCACCAATCTCAGGTCTCAATTCTATATATTATTGCTTAGATAGATGTGTTATATGGTGTATTGCTATTTAATTGCGTATTTCGGGTCGTTTAAACCTAATTTCAGTTTAACAGAGTTTATAGCTGTGATAATTTCTCCAGTTTTCAGACCGATTGTGTGTTCAATTTCATGTACATATATGCTGTTGTTGGTATGTCATACGTATTGCTGCGGTTAATTAGTTAGGTTTTCTGGTATGTTAAATCATAAATGAGTAGTTTGAGATAGCCAAACTTTCATGCTCAGTTAATTGAGTTTCTAATTTCTGTAACTGAGTTAAACAACAATTGCTTTTACCGGAATTTCACAACTATTTGTGGCGTTTCGACAGTCACTTGTGTTTGGTGATGCATTCAAATTTAGCTGAGAATGACAAGTTCAAACATTAATGCATCAAGTGCCTAAATCACTTTATTCATAATTTAGATTATTATTATTTGTTATAATATTATCTGTAAAAGTTATATAAAACATAGGACAAAAAGTGTTTTGATGGTCAACAACTCATTCCAATCTGACTTACAGACTATTTTGCTAACATTACTTGTAAGATTATTGTAAGTATAGCTTGATGTTAAAGAAATTTAAAATTACGCTCTTTATACAAGCTTAATCTCTATTAACCGTATTACTGTAAGGATTACGAGAGACTAACAAGGCACATAATTTGATATATATAAACAACAATATATAGAGTAATGAGTAAACTGCAATTTTACCACCTGGGGTTAGAGCCCATTGGCACTCTGACCCCTACCAGGAAAATTTTGCTGTCTGACCCCCCAACTAATGAAAAACTCTACAATATTACCCCCCACTGTCAAATAACTTAACAGTTCTGTTAAATGGTATGTTAAATGACTGTATTACCCTTTCATATTACCCCCTATGCTTTGTTGTAAGCAAACATATTACCCCCCGGTGTATCATTTAACACCGGGAGGTAATACGTTTGCTTACAACAAAGCATAGGGGGTAATATGAAAGGGTAATATAGTCATTTAACATACCATTTAACAGAACTGTTAAGTTATTTGATAGCAGGGGGTAATATTGCAGAGTTTTTCATTAGTTGGAGGGTCAGACAACAAAATTTTCCTGGTAGGGGGTCAGAGTGCCAATGGGCTCTAACCCCAGGGGGTAAAATTGCAGTTTACTCTAGAGTAATTGTGCAAACCATCTAATCACTATGCATAAAATCAGTTACTTAAGTATGGACATTAATATATAAAAAAGATTTGTTACTTAAGTAGCAGGTAGTGCTGAGAATAAAGTTTATTTTTTTCTTGAATCAGTTACTAGTTCAAATATGTAAATTTTCTTTGCCTGGAATTAGACCATTTGGGAGGTTAGCTTTATCAACAAAAATAATAAAATGACTATTGCAGATCGAAATAAGGTGTGTTTGTAAATTGTAACTCTAGTTTGCAGATTGATGATATTAATATTTGCTTTTCACTCTCAGTTGCCTGTTACAAGCATATTGATTGGATCAAAGAAGCTTGCGTATCGATCTAACGGGTTAAGACTTTATGCAAGATACTCAGAATCACAATCAGCACAGACACAAGATCTTTTTACTTCTCGTCTTCAAGGTAGTTAATCAGCGATCATTTTCTTTTCTCTTTCGTCAACAGTCAACACCAAAGTCAATCAATATAGTATGGTTTCTTCTATCTTGCTGTTATGTTATAAAATATGTTTTTTGCTTGCAGATAGTATAGAGAATTTGCCGAAACTTGTGGAGGATATTGTCCAGACATCTATCAATACAGGCCCTCGTGGAGCTTTACGACTGGCCCAAGGTATTCAAGCAGTCATTGGTGTTGGTGGCGAGTGGCTAACTGAATTATCACAGGTATATGCTAGAATGTATAGTATAGCTCATCATTAGCTGCTACTGAATGAATGTTTATACATTATATACTTTATTCGTACAACGTTACATCAACTATATTCTAGTAAATTAAGTTTATAGGTAAAGGATCAAATAAAAATAATATTAACGTACGAAACGTACGCATTGAGGGAAAAAGCAAAAAGTGGCGGTGTCATTTTGGTAATTATGAGCAACTTCAAAATAACTGGGGAAAAAGCAAAAAGTGTCTTGTAGAGTAATTTTGAGCATCTGTAGAGTAATTTTGAGCATCTGTAGAGTAATTTTGGGAAATGTAGGGTACTTATCAAATTACTCTAGTAGAGTAATTTTGACTTCTGTAGAGTAATTTTGGAAAATGTCTTGTAAAGTAATTTTGTTAGCATTTAGTTATGGGGTTTAGCTTTATGGTTTAGTTTTTAGCTTTTAGTTGTGGGGGGGGGGGGGTACTGTAATTTTGATAATTACCCTACAATTTTGATAATTACCCTACACGACCAAAATTACTCTACCTGAACATTTACAATAATTTAGGTTTTTTTTTTTTTTTATTTTTTTTTATTTTTTTTTGGGGGGGGGGGGGGTAGTGTAATTTTGATAATTACCCTACAATTTTGATAATTACCCTACACGACCAAAATTGCTCTACCTGAACATTTACAAAATTACTCTACAGAAGCTCAAAATTACTCTACTAGAGTAATTTTGAAGTTGGTGATAATTACCAAAATGACACCGCCACTTTTTTGACTTTTCTTTCACTTCGTACGTTTATTTTATTTTCACGTGAACTTAACTCTAAGTTTATATATGATTGATCTGGTTTAACATATTGCAGTCACGGAATTCACCTAGCGGAATACCATCACAGCTTCAGCTTGGATTGCTATCACCTCTTTACCTCAGGAAATTATTCGAACGTTTGGGTGCTACCTATATCAAGTTAGGTCAGGTGAGCTAGATAGATTACTTCTGAATTTGTTATTGATCAGTAACTGATCCAATCAGTGACTCATGTTTATGAACTTTTGTCTTTAAATCCTGATATATTATTCATTTGTAGTTCATAGCATCGGCTCCCACGTTGTTTCCAGAAGAATACGTGCAAGAATTTCAGTATTGTTTCGATAGAGCTCCAGTTGTTCCTTTCGATGAGATTAAAAGTATTCTGCATGAAGATCTAGCAGCCCCAATTGATAGTATCTATGAGTATGTCGATCCTACACCGCTTGCCTCAGCTTCAATAGCACAGGTTGACATCATTTTCTGTACAACTGCAATAATCTTTTCTAAAAGTTTGTCACAATATGGGAAATCCGATCTTTAGGTACATGCGGCAAGGCTTAAAGGATCGCAAGCAGATGTAGTAATAAAGGTCTTGAAACCTGGAATCGAAGACGTATTAGTTGCAGATCTGAACTTCATTTACGTTGTTGCCCGCGTTGTAGAGTTCTTGAATCCTGAACTGAGTCGTGCATCACTGGTATGACTTAAAAAGTTTAACACGAATCTAGTTATAGTTACTTTTGGGGTGGTTTTAAAGGATTCATTTTAATACATGTGTCCCTTTATCAGGTTGCGATTGTGAATGATATAAGAGCATCGATGCTTGAAGAAGTGGACTTTAAGAAAGAGGCAGCAAACATAGAGTCGTTTAGAGGATACCTTGAGTCAATGGGGCTTACAAGGCAGGCCACTGCTCCTAAAGTGTATCCAGAGTTTAGTACGAAAAGAGTTCTAACAATGGAGAGATTATATGGAGTCCCGCTTACCGATTTGGACTCGATAAGTTCTCTTGTTGCAAGTCCGGAAACCAGTCTCATAACCGCCCTTAACGTTTGGTATGGCTAAGACATTTTCCCATGATTAAATCCCTTAATTTCTGTTAGAGTAAAATGCCATTTTCGTCCCTGAGGTTCGGCCAGTTTTGCGACTTTCGTCCAAAGGTTTGTTTTTCCGCATCTGGATCCAATAGGTTTGAAATCTTGCCATTTTCATCCGGCTCATTAACTCCATCCATTTTTCTCCGTTAACTCAGGGGTATTTCCGTTTTTTTGTTAACTTAAAGGGCAATTCGTTCTTTTCAGGGGTATTTGGTCTTTCTACATAAAGTGAAAAAGACTAAAAAGCCTTCTAAGTTAGCAAAAAAACGGAAATACCCCTGACTTAACGGAGAAAAATTGATGGAGTTAACGAGCCAGATGAAAATGGCAAGATTTCAAACCTTTTGGATCCAGATGCGGAAAAACAAACCTTTGGATGAAAGTCGCAAAAATGGCCAAACCTCAGGGACGAAAATGACATTTTACTCTTTCTGTTATTTAACAATACAGTTCTGCACTTCATTATTTACATTAAAGCCCTTTTCTGTGTGATGAAATCTCTGTGCTTTTCAAAACATAACAAAACTATCTTCTTTTGCATGAATAAGTCTTTGAATTTTATTCAGATGACGTTTTTGATATTTTACAAAACTCGGAAGAGATTCAATAATGTGAAAAATATAGTCCAGGGACTTATATGTCAATTCTGGAAAAGTCTATAAGGTTTGTTTCTTTTTTCACAATTTCCTTAAATTTAACAAGCTAGTTTGTGACGAATTATGCAGGTTTGGTAGTTTACTGGCATGTGAAACTTTCCATGCAGATGTACATGCTGGTAACTTATGGCTATTACGCGATGGACGTATCGGTTTTCTTGATTTTGGTAGGTAACTTATATGATGCTGCATAGTTTACTTCTGCTACCCTTAAGCTTCTTATCGGTTCGTATTATGATTTGCGTTTTAAAATTTATTATTAGGTTGCATTAATCTGGTTTTTTCTTTCTCTGTCTGGATAAACATATTTTGATTCTCATTATCGGATTATTTTGGAGTAAAAAATTTATCACCAGAATTTGTGGGTTGCAGGTATTGTCGGACGGATATCACCAAAAACATGGAGTGCTATGGAAGTGTTTTTGGGTTCAATCGCAACCGAAGAATACGAGTCAATGGCCTCTGCCTTGATCGAAATGGGTGCTACAAACACCAATATAGACTCTAGAGCATTTGCTAAAGATTTGGAAAAGATCTTTTCATCTATACAGGCATGCATTCATATGTTTGTGTCCCCGTTTATTTCATCGAACTATTATAGCCTACAATATATGTAAAGACATAGATAAAAGTTTTTCTGGTTTTCAGGATTTGGATACAGAAGTTGTTGTTGCTACAGCCACTCGAAGAGATACAAATGCAACTGCTATATCGGCCAATTTAGTTGTTGATGAAAGGCAGATGAATGCACTGTTTCTTGATGTGGTAAGCCTTAGCGTCTAATTATAGTCCAACTTTTTATATATTTTAGCTGCGTATAACTCTGTGTGTGGCTTAAAATTGTCAATAGGTACGGGTCAGTGAGTCATACGGGTTAAGATTCCCTCGGGAATTTGCACTGTTAATGAAACAGCTCTTGTATTTTGATCGCTACACTCGATTACTAGCTCCCAACATGAACATGCTTCAGGATCAAAGGATTACGATTGCCTCAAATAGAAAAACTACCAACCGAAACATTTACTAGTCTGCCATTGAGAATCGTCATCCGTGTATAGCAATAGTACTCAAGTAAATACTTGCAGAAAGCGATTATGTAAAGCATCAATTCATGTAATGCAAATGTACCATCATGTGGAATCATAATCCTAAAGGTGATACGTTAAACCTTACCTGTGTACCGGCTTATAAATTCCTACGATGTTTGTCGGTAGTAAGTCGGGTCATTTGAGTGGAAGTCTATATGGCTAGCCTGAAGCTAGGGTTGTTCAAATCGCTCATCGCTCGCTCGGAAAATGCTCGTTCAATTTCCCGCTCGGTTGTAAACGACTGATCGGATCGGTTCAGTTTATAAACGAGCAAGCCAAGCACTGGCAAAGGTCCGCTCGGCTCGGCTCGAATTAGAATAGTATAAAACATATATCTAGCAAGAAAAAAACATATATCTAGCAAGATATATCTATTGATAAACAAACAGGTGTTATTTTAAGGAGTTTTCCAAACGACTTTTTTGAATCTAAAAAACCCCACACTATATCATATGAAGAAAAAAAAAATGAAAAATACCCAACAAGAATACAAAATCATATGAAGCAAATAAATATATGCTACTGTACACTATAAAATTTAAATAACTGCTTCAAAATTTCCCTCCATGTCCAGATCCTATAAACCCCGGATCACCTTACTCGGCGAAGCATATCCCATGAGCCAATGCAGCGGAGAACCGTTGTGCCCGGGCCCCACCTCCTCGATTTCTGAAGTAGTCGTTCTCCGGCCCGAGTTCCTTGAAGAAGGTGGCCGGCTTGAACCTGGAGAATCGCTGGGCCCAGGACCGGGCCCAACTTCCTCTATTTTCGATGTAGTCAATCTCTGGCCCGAAAACCTTGAAGAAGGTGGCCGGGTTGAACCTGATGGATCCCTTGACATGCTTGCCTTTCTTCTATCCTCACTGAACTCGCGACTCCGAGAACCATTTCTATCTGTTTCGGTAGAGTAACTCTTCTCAAACGAACGATCTGAACATGAGACTGGCCCGGCCCATGACCCGGCCAGTTTATCATAGTCTCCTGCCTCGCTGCTAGGAGGAGCAGCAATCGTTTCGTCCGGGTTGTACCGACTAACATGAGTTCCATCCGAAAGTGTAAAGTTGAGTACCTTCATACAAGCACCACATTTTAAACTATTGTACCGTTTGTCGAAAAGAAGAAAGCTTTGAGGCAGCTGTAGAATCTTGAAGCACCGGTAACAAGTGATCCATGGCGACCCACCTGCAATTGGCCGGACATATTGCTTCTTTTTCGGAGAACGAAAGGGTTTCCTGACATCATTCTGTTGCCAGTGATCATCGGGTGCAGAGAAGTCGGACTCCGAATGGATGTGTTTAGGGCTCGACGGGCCTGAAAAACGTGGACTGCGGTAACTACTGGGCCCGTAATTAGGCCCGTGACAGCAAACATGATGGCTGGGAAGCTGAGCTGAGAAATGGCGGTCTTGTGGACAACAGTGGTGGCAAGAGCTGCCGTCTCGTCGTCTGTTCACCGCCGTTGCTTCGCCGGAAAACGCCATTCGTTGGCCGTATCTTCCCGGATTGTTCAAAATGTGATTATAGTATGAAGGAACTTGTTGAGGATTCGAAATGTTTGTTCTTTCGAGCTGGTCCTGTAGTTCTCGAACCAGTTTCAACAGCTCCGTTCTCTCCATTTGAGGATTTTCGGGGATCATAGATGGACGATGCCTTGGGTTCTCATGGAACTCGTTCAAACCATAAAATGATCGAACATCCGTCGACCGGTGCTCATATTTACCGACACGACCGTTCAAAGGACGATCATTACGCCAATTGACACGAGACCTGTTTCCTGAATCGATTTCATCCCTAATTGAACCAATACGGTTTTTTCTAGGGATTTGATCATCGTTTCCGTCAAACGAAGATACACTACCCTCGTACCCGTAGTAACTTGTGCCACCCAATCGTGCGGTTTCCATAGACTCTGCCGAGCTGATACGACCGAATCTTCGCCGATGACGCAAATCGGTACTTCCATCTTCCGATAATAAGTCATCTTCATCCAGACACACAGCTTTTTTCTGTCTTTTCTCGGCAATCACGCTCCTAAAGCTCGACTTCGAGCCACTATCAGAACCACTAATGATCCTCATATCAGCGATAGTTTCTTCAAATTCACTACCGTTCTTTTCAACGCCAGTCTCCTTTCTACAGCTTACGAATTCAGTCTCTTGTTGTTTAACCCTGTTATGAGCTGTGGCTTCTGGCGATGACACCGGGTCGTCATGATATGAAAGCTCAGATGAGCTACGACCTTCATTACGATCATTGCTTCGGTATAGCTCATTCCTTGGATTAACCAACAATAGGTGTGCAAATCTGTTACGGAGTTCATTCTCATCAGAAAGCTGCTCGGTTTTCTGTTTGCCAGAGGAATGCTCGAGTCCAGCAACTGTCACGTTTTCTTGCTGCTTACCTGAATCTTGATAACGACTTTGATTTTGTTCTTGTTCTTGTTGTTGATCTATTCTGCTATGAGCTGCGGCTTCAGGTGATGACTCTGGTTTCTCATGACAAGAAAGCTCAGACGAGCTACGGTTTACATTACAATCATTATTATCGGCAGAAAGTTGCTCGGTTTTCTGTTTGGCTGACGAATGCTCGAGTCCAACACCTGAATCTCGATAATCACTTTGACTTTGTTCTTGTTCTTGTTCTTGATCTATTCCCTTATGAGATGTGGCTTCAGGCGACGACTGTGGATCTTCATGACCCGAAAACTCAGTCGAGCTACGAGGATCATTATGAATATTTTGATCCGGCTCATCGCTCGAACTTACCATTTTCAGCTGTATTGATGTACCATTTTCAGCTGTATTAGCTGCATCTTGATCTTTCATTGAGCCATTATGATCACTATTTTGAACCGACTCATCGATAGAACTAATCAGAGATTGTTGATTCGAGCTGCTGCTAGCGTCTTGATCAATAAAAACGCTGTCCACTTTCTGTTTTCCCGAAGAACCCTCATCCGGCCTTTGTGATGTGGTGTTGACGGTACTTTTATTCCGCTTCTTTGCTGCATTAATACATTAAAAGATTCAAACAAAAAACACAAAATGTTGGAAGCAAAAAAAAAAAAAAAACTTCAGTAATTATATCTATATATATAACCTTGAAGTCTTGCACCGCAGCCTCCACATGTGTACACCGGAACATCTGGCGGCTCTGGCAGAACATTCAGGCATTTTGGGCACCTCACTAACCGGACTTTTGAATTCATCTTTCCAGCCATAATTAGGAAGTGTTCAGTCAGTCACTTTTCAAAACCCTGAAATTATTTGAACAACAAATATGAAATATCTGAATCAAATTAAGTAAATTCAGATTAACAACAAATACTAAAAAAAAGGTGTCTCTTTTTTTTTTTTTTTTTTTTTGTGGAGTGATTGATGAACAATATTCTGTATAAGTAATAAAAATTTGGAAGATATGTAAAGTAAAATTTAAATGGATGACAAGAAAGTTTGACCTTTTCTAGGTTAAATAGTAACAATAATGGAGATTATCAGATCTTGATAAAAAAGAAATATGAATTATAAATTGGTTGGAGCAAGTCAAATAATAAAAGAAGTATAAAAAGTCAAACAACTGAATTTTCTAGCAACCCACTAAAAAAACTGTCTGTTTATAGAATTGATCAAAGCCAACTAAAATCCTGAAAACATGAAAAAGAAAGCAACAAAATTAAATAAAAATAAAATAAAAATAGAATTAACAAACCAACCCCAACACACACACACACAACCAAAAAGGGTAAAAATCTTGAAACTATGAATTCAATCATTAAAACAACAACACATTTCTGGAAAATCTGATCAGTAGATATTCTTACCCATTTTGTCAAAAGATCAAAAAACCGTTAAATCAATAACTATAAAAAGAAGGGTTTGGGGAAGAAATTAACGTAGAATTAAATCAAGAAGTGGGTTATTTTTTTATAAGATAAATTCAGATTGGTCAAAGAAGCAGAAATGAACTATGGTTGTAAAAAGCCTAAGAAAGAAAGAAAGAAAATATATGAATTGAGAGAGATGTTGAAGGGTGTAATAAATGAAGAACCTGGATAAGTATGTGTTGCTGATTACATGAACTCCATGATGAAAGCTTCTTGTGGAAATCTCTACTTTCTCTCTCTAGAATAGAAAAAAAGAAAAGAAGTATTTGGTGGGTTATGAAGAGGAAAAAGGAAAAAGGGAGTTCTCTTGTAATGAAAGCTTCTGAGATGGACCTGGTGAATTTTATGTGACTCTCTCTCTCTAAAAATGATGTGTGTGTGAGAGAGCGAGAGAGAGACAGCGGGGGGAGGGAGAGGAAGCTTGTTGTGATATCATTTAAAGCCACGTAATTAATACAAATTTAAATTACTTAAAATTTTGAATGTTTTTATTTTTTTAACCGCGAACTAAATGACTGGATAACCATCGGTCTATTCGAAGGCTCACTATTGCGATAAAACCTGGTTTGGTTCGGTTTCGAACTAGCAACCTTCGGAGAGGTCTAGTTTTAAACTTCATTGTCACCAACAACGTCCTTTGAAGTGATGTTGAACTTAAAACCTTAAGAAGGGAAAACAAGTGACTAATGTCACGGCCCCCGACCCGGTTTGGCCCGTTTCAGGAGCCGCGGAACAGAAATCCCGCGGTATTTTAATTTAGGCGACAGCGGAAGTCTTTTTAAAACAGGATCTTTAGTATTAAAACTGCTCATTACATAATTTAGGGATAAAACCCAGTAATTTATAATAATGTGATTTCCATGGAAATCTTTATTTTTAAAACATGTTCCTTTATTTATTTACACTGAGCCACTTTTCTAAGCTGGTAGTGCTTCCTGGCACTTTTCTTTGCTCACAACAGATTACCTGAAACATGTTTGAAAAAGGTTTTATCAGCGGGGAAATACTGAGTGAGTTCATTCAGTTTTTAGGAAATGACCCATAGTTATAATTTACAGCATAAGAGCAATTACAATGGTTCATATCTTATTTTTATCTGGCTTTCTGTCACAATGGTGACGATGGTCATACCACTATTAGGTCAATGAACTCTAATAGTGACGTTTCTCCCTAGTAGGTCAATGAACCTAACTGAGAGAAATAGTAATGTGCACAATACCCCACTAACCAATAAATCAAGATATCCACGACTTAGTCCCTGTAATTATAACACTTTGAAAATAATTTGGAGTATTGTAAAACAGTTGATAAAAAGAAGAATGACTCACATTGCAGATTTAACGAGCAGTGTATAAGCCTACTGATTAGCCTTGATTATTTCTAATTTAACAATAATGCACACAAAACAGGATTAGTGATCAATACAGCAGTTATGATAATTTCCCGAGATCAAATACTCGCAATGAATGACTAAGTGCAATACTTCAACTCATTTATCAAAATGACAAACGACAAAGTATAGTACTTCAACTCGTATATCGAATCGTCGACAACGACAAAGTACAATGCTTCGGCTCATTTATCGGATTACCGACAAACGATAAAGCATAGCCCAATGTGGGCGGCACTTAGACATTCCTTGGATATATTGATTCCGGAAACTAAATCGTAATAGCGATCGAGTAATTACCCTGTTTTGCGGCAGCGATTCGATAATTGTGTGGGTGTATTGGACTGTTTTGCTTATAACTCGACCTACGTAACTCCGATTTTCGTCGTTCAAGTGCCAAAATTCAAGTCCCAACCCCTGCTATTTATACTGAGATTTTGACACCGTCGCGTAGCGCGAGGGGGTACCCCCTTAGGCGTCGCGCTACGCGAGTGACCAACCTAATTTCATAGAGTAGCCCTTCGTGCGTGTAGGCTTGCTGTGTTGTCAGTTTTTAATTTTTCGAATTTTATAATTAGTTATGAAGATAATCGTTGGCTAGGGTTTATCCCCCCCTGAGTTTTAGGGGCCCTGATCCTGATTCTGAAAATTCTGAAAATTTTAGGGTTTGCGTAGAATCACTTGGGTGTCTCAATTAGGGTTTCCTTAATAGCTAATTACTATCCTAATTAGGGATTTTAGTGACAGTTGTTACATCCTCCCCACCTTAAGAAAAATCTCGTCCTCGAGATTCACTGAAATAGATGAGAGTATTTTCACTTCATCTCTGATTCCAGTTCCCAAGTGTATTCTGGTCCTCTTCTGGATTCCCATTTGACTTTCACTAACACTAGTCGTTTGTGTTTGAGAAACTTAATTTTCCGATCTTCTATTTGTAGGGGTTTCTCTATCATTTATCTCTATATCTTGAAGAGGTACTACCAAGGATTCGCCTGATAGATGTTTCTTGAGATTGGATATATGAAACACATCATGTTCTCCTGCTAACTCTTCTGGTAGTTGTAAATGATAAGCTACTGGTCCTATGCGTTGGATTACTGGTAATGGTCCTACGTATAAGAGACTTAGCTTCTTCTCTTACCGAATTTATAAATTCCTTTCCAAGGAAATACTTTCAATAGCATTTTGTCTCCAACTCGGACTTTGACGGCTTTTGTTTATTATTTGTATAGTTCTTCTAACCGTCTTCAGCCTTTCCTTCGTGATACTGAATATTACAGTCGTAATCATCGAGGATTTCCCTTTTTTTCTCATGTTTAATTCTTGTTGCTCAAATATGTATCTTAAATTCTTATGACCCATATGGATAGTAAGCTTGCTTAGATAATGTTTCATAATCTTAAGGATAACTTGTGGTTTCTAATTTTTAGGCTTACAAGTGGTAAGGCTTTCTTCGTGCTTTTGTAATTGCCTTGATGCATACACAATTACCTTTTTGTGTCGCATTACCATACATCCAAATTTTAACTTTGAAGCATTATCGTATACTTTAAAATCTTCTGTTCCTTCTGGCAAGGCTAGTTTAGAGGCTTCTTTTTGTTTGGGTTCTTATTTAGAATTAACTGTGTTAACTTAGTTAAGGATATATCTATCTAAAAGAATTCTTAATAAACTGCCTATAGTATCTGGCTAAATTTACAAAATACCTACTTTCCATTTAAAGATTGCGAACTCTTCCACTGCTATCTTAGCAGGATCTAAGTGAATATCTTCATGATTTATCATGTGATCTTACGTGGTTTATTTCCTATAATCATAAATACTTCTCCGGTGGTTACCTGGATTTTCTATAAAGTTCTTATCACAGAGAATTCGAGTAGGGTTGGCTACTAACCAATCTATTTCTAACACAACATTAAACTTGGCTAATTTCATAGGAATTAGGTTAGCGAAGGATTATATGACCTGAGAGTTATATTTTCCTTTTTGCATGTTTTGACTGTAAAGATTTGTCTAAGTTAAGAGTTTGACAGAATGAAGTATTTATAAAACTTTGGTGTGCATCAGAGTCAGTTAATACTTTTTGTGTAAACGTTGTAACCTAGGACGTACCGGCTATTACATCTGGAATGAGCTCTGTTTCTTGAGCAGTCAATTGAAAGGCTCTTGCATTCCTTTTTGCTTCTTCTGCAGGTTTGGCTTTAGTGTCAGATGGTTTGTTCAGTTTTGGACAATTTGGCCTAAGATGTCCAGTTTCTCCACAGTTGTAACAAACTGAAAATTTCTTCCTCCTGCAGTCTTCTTCCTGATGCCCCGGAATTTTGCAAAAATTGCAGTATCCTTTGCATCTTCCAAAATGCTTCCTTTTGCAAAAATTGCAAAATGAACTAGTAGAAGATTGCCCATTCCCTCCTTTCTTAAAATCGTTATGGTTATCCGAACGGATTACCTGGGTAATCTTTTGGGCTACTTCCTTCCTTCTATTTTCTTCTCTTGTCCGTACTAGTTCGTCAGTCAGAGTATTGGCTAAATCCACCGCATCATCAATCGTGCGAGGTTTCGCAGCCTTGACGATGTTACGGATTTCAGAAATCAATCCCCAAATATATCGAGAAATAAGTACTGGCTCTGGCGAAGCCAGGGTTGGTACTACTCGAGCATATTCGAAGAATGTCGTAGTATACTTTCGACAATCTACATCAACCATTCGGTGGGTTAAAAACTTGTTTGTCATTTGTTCTTTTTCATATTCGGGACAGAATTTTCTTTCTACCAAGCTCTTAAATTCTTCCCAGTTCATAGCATACGCCATCCTTCTTCCTTTTGATTGTAACACCGTATTCCACCATTCTAGCGCTCCTTCTTTGAAAAGGTTTGATACGTACATGACCTGATCATCCTGAGCACATTTACTTATGGCAATTACTGCCTCAGTTTTCTCTAACCAACGTAGTGCCGCAGTCGCTCCTTCGTTGCCTGCAAACTCAGATGGTTTACAAGCAAGAAATTCCTTGTAAGTGCAACCAGGCGTTGCAACTTTCATTTTCTTAGGGAGCGGCGCTGGTTGTGGTTCATTGTTATGATTAACATGATCATTGCCTCCGTTTACGCTATTACTGAAGTTATCTTCAGAAATACGTTTGCTAGGAACGGGTTGTTGTGGTTCTATTGGATTTTTAACAGCAGCAACGATGGCTGGAATAGCGTTGGCTATCCCTTGAGCTATCATTGTTGGAATAGTGTTGGCTATCCCTTGAGCAACGATATTTTCTATATCCTGCCTAGTCATATATTGATCCCCCGGTTGTTGCTCAGAATCATTAGCCTCATTAACTGGTTCATTATTAGCGTTTTCCATTTGACAACTAAGTTATAGATAAATAATTAGTATACAAGAAATAATCCAATACCATACTTAATTGCACATAATCACGTATACGAACAAAATTTGTAAATTTTCTAAAATTTCATGCTTCTATATACAACCGTTTTATTATTTTTCTTACACATACTGATTTTACTATTATTATTTCATAATAACAGTTTCATAAATCCCCTATTCTTTTTGTCAACGATATTTTAGTAACTGTGTTCCCTCTTATCGTAGTTCCAGGAGATTTGTCCCCCAATCTCTTGGATCCTATTCCCAGTATCCATTAGTTCTTTACCAAAGCGAAGTTCAGCCTTATTCTTGTTACTCATTGGTGGATTTGGTAAAGGTTCTAGATGGAACTTGAGGAAAAAGCTTATAGGGATAGTTTTGTAACTGTATTTCATTAATTAACCATTCGTCTATTTGCGAGTGGATTGAAGGGTTTGGAATAGATGGTTCTAAGTTCATTGGTAGTTGTGTTTCGAGAGAGCGATTAAAAATATTTTCATTAATAGTATTATGACTTGCCATTATAAAATCTAACTCTTCCTGAGATGGTAACTTTTCAATTTGCCTAGAACTTTTCCCAATTTCTATTTCCTTGGGTTTGGGTTTTTCGAGAGGTAAAGCATCGAATTCTATAGGTTCTTCTATATCTGGTATATACCTATCGAAATCTCTGGAAACTTCTACTCTTACTGGATAGAGATTTAAATTCTGAAGGACCTCAGACAAGTTACTCATGCTGTTTAGCACAAATAGACATAGTCAGAATTCATAAAATTTATAGAAAACTTTTTAAATATTAGTTCCTACTGGGTACTATTGAAATTTACATCATACGAGGTTTTATTTTGAAAATTTTATGATTTTCTTGATAAGACTTCTAGATTGTAGATAATAGAGTAAGGTTAACATACAAAAAGCCTTATCATACATCACGTAGGAGACAATGGTAACCGTTGGATCAGGGGTATAATCACGCATGGGACCACATAATCACACATGGGACCACATAATCACGCATGGGACCACATAATCACGCATGGGACTATAATCACGCACGTTCTATGATAATAACGCACGTTATATTTTTTGTCATGTATGTTAATGTAGGTTAAGCCCTGATGTACATTATACTTTCTCGTAGATAATAAAGGTACTAATACTTGAGTCAAATTATTTAAGAATTTGTATGACTTACTACATTGACTAGCATATAAAGATCTGCTCATACTGTACACAATTAGTCAGATAAATAAACAAATAATCACAAAATAGCAATTAATGGAAATTAAGTATTTTCTAAATACTTAATTGGCTTAAATCAGTGGCTTGAGAAGTGGCTCTGATACCACCTTATTTCTGTCACGGCCCCCGACCCGGTTTGGCCCGTTTCAGGAGCCGCGGAACAGAAATCCCGCGGTATTTTAATTTAGGCGACAGCGGAAGTCTTTTTAAAACAGGATCTTTAGTATTAAAACTGCTCATTACATAATTTAGGGATAAAACCCAGTAATTTATAATAATGTGATTTCCATGGAAATCTTTATTTTTAAAACATGTTCCTTTATTTATTTACACTGAGCCACTTTTCTAAGCTGGTAGTGCTTCCTGTCACTTTTCTTTGCTCACAACAGATTACCTGAAACATGTTTGAAAAAGGTTTTATCAGCGGGGAAATACTGAGTGAGTTCATTCAGTTTTTAGGAAATGACCCATAGTTATAATTTACAGCATAAGAGCAATTACAATGGTTCATATCTTATTTTTATCTGGCTTTCTGTCACAATGGTGACGATGGTCATACCACTATTAGGTCAATGAACTCTAATAGTGACGTTTCTCCCTAGTAGGTCAATGAACCTAACTGAGAGAAATAGTAATGTGCACAATACCCCACTAACCAATAAATCAAGATATCCACGACTTAGTCCCTGTAATTATAACACTTTGAAAATAATTTGGAGTATTGTAAAACAGTTGATAAAAAGAAGAATGACTCACATTGCAGATTTAACGAGCAGTGTATAAGCCTACTGATTAGCCTTGATTATTTCTAATTTAACAATAATGCACACAAAACAGGATTAGTGATCAATACAGCAGTTATGATAATTTCCCGAGATCAAA
Source organism: Helianthus annuus (assembly GCF_002127325.2). Classification (NCBI taxonomy): domain Eukaryota; kingdom Viridiplantae; phylum Streptophyta; class Magnoliopsida; order Asterales; family Asteraceae; genus Helianthus; species Helianthus annuus. The sequence continues at coordinate 169,120,833 of NC_035446.2, forward strand.
TACTCGCAATGAATGACTAAGTGCAATACTTCAACTCATTTATCAAAATGACAAACGACAAAGTATAGTACTTCAACTCGTATATCGAATCGTCGACAACGACAAAGTACAATGCTTCGGCTCATTTATCGGATTACCGACAAACGATAAAGCATAGCCCAATGTGGGCGGCACTTAGACATTCCTTGGATATATTGATTCCGGAAACTAAATCGTAATAGCGATCGAGTAATTACCCTGTTTTGCGGCAGCGATTCGATAATTGTGTGGGTGTATTGGACTGTTTTGCTTATAACTCGACCTACGTAACTCCGATTTTCGTCGTTCAAGTGCCAAAATTCAAGTCCCAACCCCTGCTATTTATACTGAGATTTTGACACCGTCGCGTAGCGCGAGGGGGTACCCCCTTAGGCGTCGCGCTACGCGAGTGACCAACCTAATTTCATAGAGTAGCCCTTCGTGCGTGTAGGCTTGCTGTGTTGTCAGTTTTTAATTTTTCGAATTTTATAATTAGTTATGAAGATAATCGTTGGCTAGGGTTTATCCCCCCCTGAGTTTTAGGGGCCCTGATCCTGATTCTGAAAATTCTGAAAATTTTAGGGTTTGCGTAGAATCACTTGGGTGTCTCAATTAGGGTTTCCTTAATAGCTAATTACTATCCTAATTAGGGATTTTAGTGACAGTTGTTACAACTAACCAGTAGACTAACTTGTCCGTACATTTTGAATGTTTATGTGTAAAGGAAATTGTAATCATATGTGTTAACATGTTAACCGGATATATAAAACTAATATTTAAATAAAAATTAATATCAAATTATTTAAAAATGCCACATGTCATCAAATGTGTGGTGATGTGGGTCACTAATTTGTAATTTTAGATTCATTCCGTAGCCTTTTAAAATATTTATATATAGGGGTTGTTGCCCTCATTAGATCGATACTTAACCCAGAGATAGGCCAGGACTTTTGGAGTTGTTGCCCTCTTTTAACTTGATAAACTTATTTTAGTTATGTACTTATGTGTGGTAGATAAAAGTCAAGGTCAATCCCGTTGACTTCTAGGTGTAAAGATCACTCCAGAACATAAGCAATAATAATATGCCACGTAACATGCTAAGGTAGCGGAGATGGGCCATCAAGAAAACACAAGCATGTAAGATGGAGGTAGCGGAGATGGGGATGTTGAGGTGGATGTGTTGCCACACGAGGTTAGACCGAATAAGAATGAGGTTTTTAGGGAATGGTTAGGAGTGGCCAGGGGCGGAACCAGAGGGCGGTCAAGGGGGTCCGTTGACCTTCCAATCACTGGAACTTTTTGAATTTTTATTTATAAATTTTGAGTTTTTGAAGAACAAACTTAGAGATGGACCCCCTAATTTGAACCAGTATAGAATATAAGCTTATGATGACCTCCTAACTAAATCGTTTTGGTTCCGCCACTGGGAGTGGCTAGTATATCAGACAAATTAAAAGAGGGGAGATTGAGATGGTTTGAGCATGTGAAGAGGAGACAGTTGACAGAACTAGTTAGAGTAGTGGAAACCATGACAGTGGAAGGAAGGAGGAGTAGAGGCAGGCCCAAGTTGACTTGGGATGAACGACTTAGGCAAGATTTGATAGAGTTGCACCTCTCCGAGGACATGGTTCAGGATAGGAGCTCGTGGAGACGTAGGATTAAGGTTAAGGACTTGTAGGGGAGGGTATGGACGTGCCCTAGCTTTGTCTTGGGGGGGGGATAGATTTCTTTCTCACTTTACGTAGACCTCATGTATGATGACTTTCTTGTATCTATGCCTACATGTTATTTGCTGATAATATATCTGACTACTGCTACGCTATATACTTATCTCTCTTTTGTCTATTTAGCTGTTGGTTGTTTTGGAGCCGGGGGTCTCTCAGGAAGCAACCTCTCTATTCTGAGGATAGAGGCAAGGTTTGCCTACATCCCACCTCCCCCATACCCTACCAATAGTTCAGCTATTTGTGGGATTTACTGGGTATGGTTGTTGTTGTTGTAACATGCTAATATCCAACATAAAACACAACCTTTGTTGTGCAGCGTAATTTCATTCTCGCTTATATTTAATTAATACTACTCTCATATCTTTTGACAATAACTAGCAAATGGCGTGGGTACATCGCAAATTTTGAATTGATTAGTTCAAATGTTATGTGATGCGTTAACCATATGAAAACAATGTGACCTATATAAGCATTGCGATTATATCAAAACGTAAAGTAAATCGAGTTTATATTGTACAATCATAACGTATTATGTGTGACCCGACTCATACATAGAAAACATCAACCAGGGGTATAAAGGAAAAAACCAACACGTGTAATCAAAAACGATAAATTGCAGCTTTTGAAAATGACAAAAAATCTTAAAAGTGAAGGATTATATAGTACAAAAAAGTTTGTTTGAATGAAAATTGCAAACATGCCCAAACCTCAAGGACGATTTTGGCAATTTACTCAAAATTATACTTGTTATAGAATGAATACTATTTTAAAAACATAAAGAAATTATACTTGTTAACATGGTAGGCCCGTTGGGCTTCCACCAAAACACAAGGGCCTCCATATCTTTTTTTTCCTTATACATGACTTCTTTTTGGCACATGTAAACAAAGTTTATAGACCCAAGATTTAGGATTTTACACCAGGAGTTTACACACGCTTCTTTCCAGAATCTAGAAGCAATAATGCAACACACCAGACCCTTGTTACTTACGGCTTCTTCACGAAAAATGACATTTAACGAGCATTTCTTTGTTACTTGCTAGTGATGGGTGTTATAGTTCAAATAAGTGATAAGTCAACTTGTATAGCTTTAGATAACCCCCCAACATGTCTTGGTAGAATTGGTTCTCTATTTATCTTTTGTGTGTTTTGCCATTTTTCATGGCGTCATTATAATAGACATGTTTGGTTGGGTAAAGATACCAAGAAATCTCTTGTGTTCCGTTCATATTTTTGAATATGACATTTAGGATCCTTTATTGTTTTTATCAAAGTTTTATACTTAAGTAATTATATATGTTTCACAATATAAAATTATTATTATTATATAAATAAGATGCTCGTTTAGCCTCTCGAGCCTTGTCATACTTAATATGTGAAGCTCGGTCTTAAACTTATTTATCAAATGAGTTTCAATTTAGGCTCAGGCCTGAGCTTATGTGAACCCCGTCCAATTCAAACTTTATCAAGCGATCTCGAGTAAATTACGAACTCTACCTAATTTTGTACTCTCAATTTCGGCTTTGGGGCACTTACTTTAGCTTTTCGTTTTTGATATTAATTAATTTTTTTGAAAATATTTTGATATTAATTAATATAATATAATTCTCTTGTTAAAAAAAAACGCTATTCTTCCGTTTGCTTTGGTATGGTGTGGCATGATGCATGACATCTTGCTTTGGCTATAATGACGTCATCAAACCTTCTAGATTCAGAAGCGTCAACTCAAGCGTCTTCCGTTTGCTTTCGTCTTAATATGGAAATCTTTTTTTCCAAGATACTCAATTGTTTTTTATAATATATTATATTCTAAGAAAATGTATTTTACAGTTTTTAAATTTAAAAACCAAATTAACGTTATGTTATAATTTTTTTCCATCGACCTTACGTGGCTTGCTCTAGGTGTTTGAAATATGATCGTATAAATATCAATGGAATTTAACGTATAAGATCCAATTTTTGTTCATTTTCAAAATAGCAATTAGAAACGCCGCTTCAAGTAAGTGAGTGTGAGTGTCCCCTGATTACGTGGTATCGGGATGACAACACTTTTTTTATACACTTACCTAACCACTACGGGTTGTCTAAGGATGTATTCCATTTTTACGGACGCAACTTGTTGCCCGTTTACCTTATATCTTAATGTAATTTCAAATGTATTTAATGTTTGTGTTGAATTATGCATTTATTTATAAGAAAATACGAATTAATCTATTCTGTTAAAAAAACTCACTAGCTAAAAAAAACTCAAGGTGTCTACCTAACAGGAAAACAACATACCCTCTTTATATATAGTGTAGTTTGTTTGATATGCTTATTATCCATTCATATATCGTAAGTATTTTGTAATAAGTTAAAATCAAATTAAAATATGACAAGATGCTATTTAAAATCCTAGCTTGATAGTCGTTGGATAATTTCATGAGTAGTCAAACTCATTCATATATACACAACCAACCCTACACATTAACTTTGCCAATAAATGCACGAATAGGTTGGGGCCATTAAGATAAGGTTTCAATTTTCCTTTTATTTTCTTTATATGAAGATAATGATAGTTTATTCTTTAAAAAATATCTAATCTAATACTAATAAAAAAGTATACAGAATGTCACATGGCATTCTTATACTAAAACAAGAGCTTACTTAATACCACATGGCATTATCTCTTTCAATTCACTATTATTGTTAATTAATTAGTTAATACAAAACAATAAAAAGTTCCTTAACAACTTAATACTAATAAATATTTTATTGTTTACTTAGATATTGATTATTTACTTTTGACTTATCTAAACTATATATTTAGTTATGAGTAATAATTCTATTTATAATAAACAATTTCAAATAATGACAATGTGACAAAACATTCTTATTCTTTAAAAGGATTTTTCTACTATATGTTTAAAAATCTATTAAATAAATTATTATTTTATATTATAATAATAAAAAAGGTAAAGAATAGGTTAATCAGATATTTGAAAACTGGTTTACTTCCATGCTTTGAAAACACTTTTAATGTTACTAGACCCGTGTAATAAACGAGTTTAAGGATAAAATATCTTCATAATAATTCTGATGCAAGTCTATACTCACCGGATGTCCTAAATGAAGTTATATTTTTAGGCTTGCAAAACCATTGATAATTAACAAAGTTCAGTGTTCCAGTGACGTTATCAAAAAATATTGATTGAAAGAATGGTTTAAGTAATGGAACTCGGCGACAGGTCCTATCACTGGGTGATCAGGTTATTGAGGCACTCATATTATCCGGAAGTAATACTAGCACTTGAATGTTTACCCCTAGATTTTGTTTAATACAGCCAAATAGAAGGATTCCGTTTATATTGAAAAGAGACAGTTTCCTCTCGCCCTATGTTTTGACATGACGATAAATAAAAGTATATGAAAATTTCTATGTAAAGTTAGTTTGTTTCTTAAAGAATTGGTTTTTACACATAACCAACTGTTGCATCATCTATGTTAAAAAATTCACTTAAGTAAATTTATGAAGAGAATATAAAATTTAAAAAATTTACAAATTTATATCCTTAAACCCGTGTAGTACACGGGTCTAATAATCTAGTTATATAATATTTACGTATTTGTTTGGTCATGTTTAATGAATGTTAATCTCTTGTGTTTCTTCACTTGATTGTCATGTTTCTCCAACAATGGTGGTTTAGGTATAAAGCAACAATAATCTTTAGCTTGCTTTTAAGAATCAATCAAATGATTTGAACCCACAAAGAAACACAAGTTTATGTTTGAAGCCAAAATGAGATCCAAGCATCATTTAATTTCAACCATGGAATCTGCTTGACAAAACATAGGAACCCATTAAAAATATGTTTGTAAAATGAAAACATAATGTATGTGTATATATCTGATCTTATAAGAAAACTTACCAAAAGTCCAATTACTATTTACACTTATCGGGTTACTCTTTGGGGTGCTAAACCGTTGGGTTGTGTTCGCAGGTTGACAGGTTCAACCCAACCCGAACCCGAAATTTTTGAGACCCGAACCCGAAAGTCGTGTCATACATATATGAACCCAAACACGACTTGAAAATTCACATGTTAACCCGAACACGACCCGTTTAACGCGAATTTTTTTATTTTTTTAACTTTTTATCGCAAATTAATATATTAAAATTAAAATTTATCACAAAAGGAACACAAATGCATGTAATACAATTACATTTAAATTATAAAATCTTATGTCAACTTCTCTTTGTAAGTTATGATTATGGCATAAATTACGCACTCAATTTAACTTACGTTATAAAACATATTGTAAAAAATATAATTTAATATAAATGTGTTAAACGGGTTAACCCGCCAACCCGTCTGGGTTGACCCGAACCTGACCCGTTTAGCTAAACGGGTTCGTGGGTTCAACCTGAAACTGGTCAAACTCGTTTTTAGTAACCCAAACTCGTTTAGACTAAACCCAAACCTGTGAGTTTCGTGTTCGGTTTGTGTCGTGTTTTCAAGTCCTACCGACGGTAAATGAGTGTTCTTACTTTTAACATTTTTTATATATAAATCCTAAAACTAAAGAGGAATGTGTTATATTGTTTAAGAACTAATCATTAGTAATCAAACATATAGTAAATGAATTATTTATGATGTAATTAATCAAACATAGTAAATGAATTATTTATGAACGATTTGAACAAACTAAGTGAATTTTTTTGGGTAAAGAACAAACTAAGTGAATTATGAGCCGTGGATAATGAATTTTCGGTTGAAGCGGTAAAATGGTTATTTGATAAAAACAGGATTGTTTTAGACATGTGTGTACCGGAATGGTGTAAATGGTTGCCTATAAAATGTAATGTGTTCATATGGCGGGCCGAGATGAACAAGATTGTGATAGTTGACGCTTTATCAAGGAGGAATATTGGGATTCAAGACTCGACATGTGTGTTATGCAACAATGGTGACGAATGCGTGGAACATATATTTTGCTCGTGTGTGATCGCCTCTATTCTTTGGTCTCTTATTAGTGCTTGGTGCAAAATCCCAAACCTTTTCATTTTTTCGTTTAGGACCTCTTGGAGATTCACGAACATCTCGGTTTAAAAAGGTATTCAAAAAGAAACTTTAAAAGGCTTAATAAGGATGGGTTGTTGGAGCATTTGAAGGGCGAGAAACGGAGTCAAGTTTAACAACAAGAATATAAAGATCGAGGAGATTATTAGTGAGGTTAAGTCGGTTGGATATTTATGGTTCAAATGTAGATCTAAAACAAAACCATCTCGTGTGATGATTGATGCAAATTTGTAAATATGTAATTGTCATGGTTGTGGCCGCCTCGATTTGAGATTGGCGTTCGTTCTAGTATACTTTAAAAAAAAGAAGTGAATTATGATTACTTTAATCAATCAAATTAAACGAACTGATATGTTGGGCAGTTGCTAGCACAAAACCGGGCTTCATAAGCTTTAGAAATTAACTAAAACCGTACTTTATAAGCTTCAAATAGAGCTTGGCTTTAAAAAAACCTAGGGGCTGTTTGGCAACATTTGAATGGTTAATTGCTGAACCATTAAGTGCTGAACCAGTGAGAGGACTGAACCATTAAGAGCCTATATAATGCTTAACCGTTTAGAGACAAATGTCTGACCAATTCAGATTAGAGGTCTTAACCACTCAGACTCTGTATAAATCTTAACCATTCAGAGGCAAATGTCTGAACCATTCAAACATCTGCTTGTGAAACAAACAGTCTGAACCATTAAGTGTTGAACCACTAAGAGGTCTGAACCATTAAGAGCCTTATTAGTGGTAAACAAACAACCCCCTAGTGTTATAAGCATATTAGAAAAACAAGGAAATTCCCTTAAAATTTATAGGATATTTTAAAATGAAAATTGTAGTCTACATAATTATATATGTTAAGATTTGGGTAGTTGAAAATTGAAATACTATAACATAGGAAGTTTAGTCTTTGGATATCGAGTTAATATCTATATGGAATGTCGGTCCAAGATAAATAGGTCTACAAAGACTTCCCATTCTAGTTGGTACTCATATGTCAATAATATAGTGTTTCCTAATTTCCACAAAGAAAATGATTGTTTTAAGCCACTTGCTTAGAGAAAAAAGAATACTTAAAAAGGGGATAAAAATCATATATGTGGTAGAGATGCATGCCCTCTTACTCTCTTAGCAAGACCAAGGACTTGGTCTACTATGACTATTTCAAATAATCCTTGACTTGATATGTATGACCAATTGACCAGGACAAAGTCAAACATCCCCTTATGAGTAATATATTCAATAAAATAAAAAAATATTGCAAAATCTAGGTCAAAATCACATTTAATAAGGTTGAATCATCATCTTGTATTCGAGAAAAAATATATTGGTTCCAAATGCATAGCATTGTACAAAGTCTTGGCAAAATGTTAGAGCATTCACATCCTAACCATCAAATTATGTGAGGAGGGGTTTTTATATTATAAAGGGTATAAAAAGTGGTTGTGAGTAGAGGAGAGAGAAAATGTTACTGTTCATCTGTATATTTGGGGGGACGCTGTTCACCCGTTATAATTTTTTAATATATTTTAAAAGTGGTTGTGAGTGGAAGTGAGAGAAAAATGTAATGATAATATTATTTAATTGAAAGGAGAGAGAAAAAGTATTTGTTTTTAGTGAAAATATATTGATATAGGAGTTGTTTTTTAGTGGAATGTATGTATAATTTGATGGATTGGATGTGAATGCTCTTACACAATGAAAAAACAGTAGCTTTTATAATGTTTTTTCTTTGAATGGCAAATTCCCACTTGGTGACTACTCACCTTTTACCTCCTTCACCGCTCACCGATTTTGTGCTGGCGCCACCTCACCGCTCGGTAAACCACACTCACCGAAGGGGTCACCGATGGGCGATGGTGCCCCTTCCACCCTAAATCATAGTAAGTTGTAAAAATACGAGTTCAATCCCGTGCAAAATATCTTTACTTAAAAATAAATATAACCAAAATATATAGTAATGAATTCGAAATATGCGTGTGTTAAGCCCAGCCCAATCTTAGCCCACCTAATAAATAACCACCTTTTCTGTTAATCTTTCTGTTATATCAATACCCTCCTCATTCGTCGGTTTGGTTAATCTTCAATTCCTCACCTGTTCTGTTAATCTGTTAAATCGTCTCCTACCTGCTGCGACAAAACACCTGCACCTCTAAAGTTACCGTCGTCGAGCGTTGTGGTAAGTCTCTGTTTTGGCTCTTGAGTCATGTGCCTTATAGATAGTTTCATTGTATTTAGTAGATTGGTTTCTTTTGAAAATAACCTAATTATAGTTTATATTACGCCCCGCTTGCGGTATGCGCATATAATGCATATATGTGTGGGCCAGGGCAAAAGTGAAAGTGCACTAATTTTAATGTTATTTTACTAATTTTGTGAAAATAACGTTAAAAGCTGAAGCTGAGAAGGGTTAATCAGGCATCATGTGGTGGTGTTGATAGCTGAAAGGCAAAAGGGTACATGCGCTAATTGGTCTTTGTCCCGATGTTGAGTGTTATGTGCTTTGTGTCCAAGGCTTGATGCATAACTACTATCGAGCCGGTAGTCTGGAAGCAGCCTCTCTGTTCCTACGGGGTCCTCAGACCCTACTTTTGCTTTGCTATTGGTGGGATTTACTAAGTATGGGATTTATGCTCGTAGTGCACTTGGTTCTTATATGCTTTGATTTTTACCATCAGACCTCAAATTTATATTTTGTAAAAGTTTGTTGGTTGATGGGCAAAATAGACCATTTTATGTGTCTACCGTTGCTTTTATGAATCCAATTCCATAACCGGTATATTTTGTTACTTTTTGTATGTTATCTTACTAATATTTTTATAATTTCTTTGCAGGGTTACTTCAGGAGTATGGCTGATTCCGCCCCTGCGTCAGCTGCCCAAACTACACAACTTCCCCTCGACATCAGAATCTTACTCAACACAACCGCAAGCTTTGTGGCAAAAAACGGACCTAGGACTGAGGAATGCATCCGTGTTAGCAATGCTGGAAATCCGTTATTTGATTTCCTGAATGGTAAAGGTCCATATCATGCCTATTACCAGCACCAACTGTCTGAGTTTCGTGCTCAAATTCAAACACAGTCTGCTGCTCCTGCAGATGGCATTGATTCCGCTGATTAATTGATGCATTTTAAATACACTTTTTTTTTTTCATTTTAGAGTAAATTACGTTTTTGGCCCCTGTGGTTATATCACTTTTACTATATTAGCCCAAAATAAGAATTTTTAACATATCTGCCCCATGGTCTTTATAACTAACCATTTTGGCTCCTAAGTCTAGAGATCATAGGGGCCAAAATGTTTAGTTATAGAGACCATAGGGGCCAAAATGATTAGACTTTGGGACCAAAATGGTTAGTTATAGAGACCATGTGGCAGATATGTTAAAAATTCTTATTTTGGGCTAATATAGTAAAAGTGATATAACCACAGGGGCCAAAAACGTAATTTACTCTTCATTTTATAATCAGATAATATGTTATATTTGAGGAGGTTTGATCAATGTTTTTTTCTTCTTGTTTCACCTTGGGTGTCTTATGTTACCTCGCTCACTGACATTATTAAGATGTGGCGTTATGTTATTCCTGTATCTGAAGAAAATCATTCGTAGCTGAATGTTATGTGGTTAACAAAGCTGCTGAAAATGACGTAATTATGGGAAAATTTTTAAAACCCTAACGTTGTGTTCTCGAGTTTAATAAACGAAATAAAAGAAGAGAAAATGAATTAAGGTGAGGAAAGAAGGGGAATGGAACAAGACTTTTTTTTATATCCTTCCGAATCCTTTTGTTTCCTTTGTTAACAAAACTTGGGAACACAACGTAAAAGCATTCAAGCGGAAAAAAAGTTTGGATGAAAGCGGCAAAACTGATCAAAACACAAAAATGAAAATGACAAGTTACTTATAAAAAAATATTACCATTGGAACTAATATTGGATGTTGCACTAAGAATTGGGATAACTTACACGCATGGGAATAACATGTAAGACTTGAAAAGATTCACAAGGACCCAAGTCAACAACGCGAAACAAGAGATTTAGGGGCAGGTTGCCAACTTCTGCGACGGTACGTACCGAGTCATTAAGAGGTTTGGCTGAGTAAGAGAATATGAACAAGTAACACAACTGACTTTGCGGGTTGATGAAACAATGGTTAACCGGGCAAGGTTAACTCACTGGTCTCGTCAAGAAGGGTTAATCCCTTCCTCTCGAGGATCGCTGGCTGGATCACCGGTGGTTGATCTCCTGCACAAGGAAACAAGCCGTGACTCGTAACAAGGAGGATGGGGTGGGGGGTGCTCCTTGTTACCACTCTCCGGCGTGAGAATCAGTAGTTTGCTTGGGAAGCAAAGTAAGATAGTAGTAGTAGTGAGAGAGTTGTGAGAAGATACCTCAAACCTGGTTTGGGGTTGGTATTTATAGCCGAGGAGTGGAGGAGGATGATGATGGATGGACTGACGACGTGCTGCCCCTTTTCAGGTGTGTCAGGCCCGTCGGTTATGGAGGTTACGCCACGTCAGTCCATTGCTTACGTAGCTCTGACAGGTAACTGTCATTGGTGCCACTTGCACTGTGGTGTCAGTACCACTTGCTTGAGTACATAGGATGCGGTGCAAGCCGCATCGCTACGTGCGGTAACATCTGAAGTTACCGCGTCTCCTACTTGTGATCAAGGAATACGCGAGATGCGGTGCTAGCCGCATCGTCGTCTTGCCTGCATCCCTTGTCGTGACGAAAATGTCCGTATGGTGCGGTGTCAGCCGTACCACTACGTTCATCTCCTTCTATGCCTAAGGTAAGGCTTTCCTGTATTGATAGAAGTGTTCACTGGACGCGGTGCGATGCCGCGTCGCTGTGAATACTTCCGTTTTCGTACACCAGATGTGATACTATGTCGCATCACTCTACCGTTCTCCTGTTCCATGTAAGTCCTCCTTTGTTACTAGATAGATTGGATTCAACCCTTGTGTCGATGCGTTCCCGCATGGGCACAAGTGGGTTGTTAGCTAGTGGGGGTTTTGATAAGGGTAATGGTCACTCGCGGTCGATGCTGACGCGAGATCTGGGACCATACCCCTTCAAGTCCCCCCAGTCTAGTGTTGCTGCCACATACAAGGTGTATGTGGGAGGAGTACTGGACTATGGTGTTTGGAAGGTAGTTTGGAGTCTGGAGAAGATCCTAGACCATGTGTGGTCTTTTCTGTATGTAAATGAAGCTGGAGGTCCGGAAGGGTCATCTGACGCCTCTTCCGTATCGGTGAAGGAAACTCGTCTGATGCGAGATTCTCAGCCGATTTATGTCATCAGGTGGTCTGCCACCTGTTGTTGTGCCGAAGGTCTCTTGGAGACCTTGTTAGTAATGCTGCACAAACTTCGAACCAACCTCTGAGATGGTGGTTCGAAGGTCTGTGGAGGTTTCCCATCCTTTAAAGGTGGGCTTTTCTTCATACCAATTGCTGAATTGGTGCATGAAGAACAAAAGAAACTTTTTGGACCAATCTTTGAGACTGGGATCAAAAAGTTGTTGATGCTTGCAAGTGCTTTGCTCAAGCTCTATGTTCAGCATCGAGTTATGAGACGACAATCCCTATTTTGTGGGGTTTTCGTGTTTATCGTCATAGCTCTCTAGTAACCGCATGTTCTTTGCGGTTACCTCGTTGCGTAATTGTTGGCCATGTTTGGTCGAACAATGTATATTCATACTATGGGTAAATAAACATGGTCATAGGCAAGGGTATGCCCACCATTGTTTATTCTATGCGGCCCATAATCGGGTTAACAAAGTCATAAGCAGACTTGTTACCGCTGTTCGGACGCTTGTTGTTCGACGAGAGTTTATTTAGAGCGCTGTTCTGCGTTCGTTTTGTAGCCACTTACCTTCCCGCTCCAATACCGAGTTTGCCATGCAGTAGCATTGTTCGGTGATGTGGAGTGAGCTTGGCTCTTCCGTAGCAACCACTCTGCGGAAGCTATGGTTATGTCCGTAGCTCCTCGTGAGTGTCTGTGGTTTTGTATTACCACATTTGCTCGAAGTGGGTGTGGGTCGGATGTAGCTCTTGAAGGTTCAGGAGACAGGGTTGCTGATGTGCGTTCGCGTGCATACCCTTCCTTCCTTTTGTTAAAGAAGGTGTTCATGTACCCTCTACGGTTGTGAACCGGGCAGGAGGGATTTGAAGCTTGAAGAGAATGAAGGCAATGCAGTTTCCCTGTGTCTGAGATGCGGTTCAGTCCAACGGCCAGCGCTGGTTCTGAGCATCTGACACACCTGAACGGGTGCGTGTGTGGGAAGGCCGCATATTCCACGTGTGCTCGTGGGTAGTGCGGATAGGTATTATACCCCCTTATAGTGTAAAGATATATGTTTTTACCTATTTTTAGGGGTATGTTAAAAAACGACATGCGGTATGGGTTATGGTGCGGTATACCAGAGAAACCGCATGCCGCTTATAATTGGATAATGTAGTCGCTTTTTGTTGTATACGTGGCTGGACGCACGTGTGAGTTGGTGGAAGTTGGTGAGATCTTCCTGGCATGTGCTGAAATGAAAGGACGTTTGCACTGCCCGAGGCATTAAATGCACTGTAGCGAAGAGTGTAAACGTCTCTTGTGTCAGGCGCGTGGGCGGCCACGCGCGCGTGATAACCGTCAGCGGAAACGGCGCTCGACACGTGGTGTCCTATGATTCGCTCTTTTTGAACGTGATCATTCGTTTTCTCCCTCCGCATTAATTGCGATGGGTATATAAGGGGAAACCGTTCGTGGTTTCCCCTCACTTGTTCGAAAATTCAAAAAATTTGCCGTTTGAGAGAGAAACTGTTCTGTCTTCTCCGACTATTTTTTCTGAAATTCCGGTGAGGTTGCTGGTGTTTCCGTTCACCATCTTTTGTTTCTTGAATATTTTTGATGGCTGAACCATCGAATCCACACAATGTGGAGGGTGAAAACCCTGAACAGCCGATAGTGGCTGAGGAAGAAGACGAGGATGATGATGTTGATGTTCCCGGTGGTGGGTTACCGGTGTTGAAGTGGACAAAAGGTAGTATTAAAACCCTGATGGCCACTGTTCAGATGGCCAAAGACTGGAATGCTACTTACCCACAAGTGGGGGACACCGGTGCCGATGCTCCGGCCGGTTATATAACCTTGTGGGCGGATTTTTTCACCCACGGCAACCTTAGGTTGCCGGTGACGGTGTTTGTGGCGGAGGTATTGGAGTATTATCACCTCCATATCTCCCAGCTTAGTCCTTTCGGAATGTTCCGAATTCGGAATTTTGAGTACACATTCCGTGCCCATGGCCTGCCCATTTCAGTGGAGAATTTCCGGCGTTTCTACCAGTTGACGGTGAACACCGGTTTTTTCTCGTTCACTTAAAGGCATGGGAGTCTGAAGTTGATGACACCCCCTAAGGGTGTGACAGGCTGGAAGAAGAGGTTCTTCTACGTGAAAGCCTGTGCGGTCTATGCTAACATGTCTTTTAGGAATGTCGATGTTGGAGTTTCCGATGAAGATATTCCTGTTGCTTCCGCGAAGACCGCGGACTGGTTCTCTAGGCTGCGGCCTATTGAACTCAAGAAGTTGGATAATGACCAACTGTGGATATTGCGGATGATGCTCTCTAGACCGGATAGGAAGGAAAGGCCCGTGTTGCGGGAACAGGGTGGTGGTAAGCTCGTTACCCTTTGTTATTTTCCTTATTTCCTAAGCCTTTGTAATAACCTGCATGCATGTATCAGCGGATGCGGTTGGCTTGTGGAGGATGTTTGAGCCTGATTTCAAGGGCCAGGTTGAACTGATCGCGGTTGAGCTGAAGAAAGGTTTCAACCTTGAAATTCTGAATAACTTCCGCGTACCATCAAAAGCGGTGCTGGAAGTCCCGGTTCCGGGAGACGCAAGAGGTACGTCTTACGTGGCATTAGTTTTTTCAGTTTATCTTTTTGACTGGTTCTGTTGATTGTGTGAATCCAGGTGTCCTTGCGGATTTGGGGAAGTTTGAGAAACGCGTCCCCAAAAAGACCGTGGAGAAGAAAACGGTAAAAAAGACCGTGCGGGGTCGTGGCAAGGGGAGTGTTGAAGGCTCAGCTGCCCCTTCTTCCGTTTTCAAAGCCGCAGGTACCTATCAATCTTGTTCTCGGGGATATACCGATTACGTCGTAGTATCTGACACCCTTGAGGGTTTGGGTGTTATAGGTAGTGGTGCGGCCGCGGGTGGAACTGCTGTGGTTCCCCCCGTTGTTGGAGAGAAAAGGGGGCCAGAGCAGAAAGCTGCTGGTGGTGGTGAACCGAAGAGGCGGAGACTGCAGACCAGGAGAGTTGCTCCGGTGCAGAAGAAACCTGCAGTTGCTGCTGGTAAGTATATCCCTTTTCTTTGTTTTGTATGTACCATGGGTGGGAAATACTCATTGAATACTCTTTGTATTGCAGAATCCCGAGATGCGGGGTATTCTTTTTTCGACATTCCTGCGTCTCCTCCGCACACCGCTGCCGCGGGTGCGGGTGTAACGAAAGAGACGGTCGCGCCCAAGGAGCCTGTGGCCCCTTTTGTTGGGCCAGTTCGTGATCCCCCTTTGGAGAAGACGGTGGAGACGACTGTTGACCGGATTTTTGATACTGTGGACTCCTCTGACAATCTAATCTCTCCTGATGAGGGTGATGGATTGAACTTAAGGTTTTCAGATGCCGGTAAGCAGAAGTCTGATGCTGAGGTGCGGCAGCAGGATGCTGAGCCGCAGAAGTCTCCTGCTGGGGAGAAAGGTAGCGGCTCGTCTGCTGGTGATGCGGGTCACGACGGGCCTCCGATTCAGCCTGGGGAGTCTGAATTGGAGTATTACTACCGCACATACTCCCCGGGTCGCAGTATGGTGTATCACCGACCTCCCTGGACTGTTATGCAGGGGGATGATATCTCAAATGACCCTGCGGCCTGCAAGGAGATTCTGGGTGGTCTGGGCACCCCTTTTGAAGTTGAGCGTGCCCGTGCCGCACCCCGAGAGCTGCGTGTAAACCAGCTCTCGTCAATGCTGGTAGGTACTTCCATCGTGGCTAATGCCATTTTGGAAGATTATAAGGTGCTGGGCCGCCGCGAGGAGGAGGCTGCTCGTATGCGGGCGGAAGCCGAGAAGTTGGTCGAGGCTGCTCGTGCGGGTGCGGAGCAGCTCGAGAAGGATAAAGCTGCTTTTGAGAAGCAGAAGCAGACTTCGGAATGGGCTGCCGCTGCCCAGCTAAAACAGGTGCGTACCCTTGCTAAACTTCTTGCTGATGAGCGCAAAAGTTGGAATGAAAAAATGTCCAATGAGCGCAAGAAGTGGAATGCATCGTGGGCTAAGCAGAATGACATTCTGTTTCATGCTCGGCAGGAGCTGACCAATGCTAAGGCAGCGAATGCTACCTTGAGCCAGGAAAAGGCTGCGGCTGAGGCCGTTTCTGTGAAAGCGCTGCAGGCGAAGGCCGACGCCCTGAAGGCGCTTGCAGAGGCCAAAGAAGCCGGGGCTCGTGCCTCAAAGGCCCTTGAAGAGGCCGCGGAGAAGGAGAGCCGTGCTTCTAAAGCTCTTGAAGAGGCGAATGCGGAGCGCATTCGTTTAGGCAAAGTTGTTGAAAGCCTGCAGGTACGTTTCTTTAACGTTGTTGCTTTCGTCTTTATTGTTTTGAAAATATTCACCGAGTGAACTGTTTGCTGTTCTTGTAACAGGCTGAGGTTCAGGCCCGGGAGGTCGCAGTTACGGACCTTACTACCCGCGTGTCCGCTGCGGAGAAGCGGGCTGACGCTGTTGCTGAGGCCAAGAATGCCTTGGTGTCCTCTTTTAACCAACTGGAAGCTGACCGTGAGTGGTTGCGGACTCACGGCATCGCGCGTGTAAGTATCCTTTGCCTTTACGTTTGCTTGGATTAGCATTCAAGACTTATGATCTTTTTATTGCAGATTGTCGAGGCTATAATGAATGCCCCTGAGACCTCATCTGGATTGGACCTGGTCAAGGAACGTGCGCGCGAGGCTGGCTTCAAGGCTGGTTTTAACCGCTGCATTGGGCATATCAATGTATTATCCGCAGGCGGTTATACTGATCAGGCATCCGGGTTCCGTGATGTGGATACCGAGGGTCGTCTGAAAGCGGCCGTAGCCTCCTTTTATGACACGCCCCTTGCCTGTGTAGGGGAGCTGGACGAGTGTTTGGAGGTTGCGGACTATGTTGACCGCTTGCGGATGCTTTACCCTGATGTGGAAGAGGAAGAACCCGCTGGTGGTGCCGGAGGAGACGCGGGGACCAGCGGTACAAAATAGGGTTTAGGTTGGCGAATGTGCCTCCTTTTTTGTATTCCTCTTGTATAGAATAGGAACTTTATGTAAATTCCGTAAGCATCATGTGGATACTTGAATTTTTTGAATATAAAGTTTCTTTGTTCAGTTTGTACAAGTGTTTTTAATTCTTGCATGTCTGAACGTGTGTATGCGTAATCTTTACCCATTTATGAACGGGGTCAAGTATACTCCATACTTTTGTTGTATGGGTATGCATCAATTCTGTTATTTACCGTGTGAGGGTTTTTAGAATTGCTTAAACTTTGTAAAAGCTTATATTACCGGAACTCTACCCATTTGTGAATGGGGTCGAGTGTACTCCATACCCTTGTCGTATGAGTCCGCGTCAATTCCATTGTTTGCCTTTTTGGGCTCAGGAATTGTGTTAAGTGTTTAACAAAAACTTGTGTATCCGGCCGGATAAACATGCAAGTCTTTTTGCCTTTTGCTGGCCTATTACAATATTTGTGTGTAGTTGCCACTTTGTATGGGTATCACGAATGAAGATTTTGCCAATCTGTTTTTGGGATACCGCAAAGTGGAACACGCATTTGTAATAGTAATAACAAACAATAATGTAGAAAATTGCTTATTTATTTATTTGCAAATGGCCTGCGGCCCGATAGGTTACATAGAGAAATGTAAGAACATGGCTTACATATAACAGCGTCGAAGCTGTTGTGCATTCCATGTGCGTGCGATAGGTTCGCCTTCTAGTGTTTGCAATCTGTACGCGCCTTTCCCTAAGACCTCGTGGATGAGGTAGGGTCCTTCCCACTTGGGGGCGAGTTTGCCTGGGCGCTCGGCATTAGATGCCTCATTGTCGCGTAGGACGTAGTCTCCTGGGTTGAAAGTACAAACGCGGACGCGCGCGTTGTAGTACTTTTCAAGTTTGGATTTATATTTGGCCTCGTTAATGGCAGCGTTTTCGCGCCTTTCTTCCAAGAGGTCCAAATCGATCCTGCGTTCTATGTTGTTGTCTAGTTTTCCAATAGCCAACATTCTAGGAGAGGGGAGACCTACTTCTGCGGGGATCACCGCTTCTGAACCGTAGACTAGGCTGAAGGGTGTTTCCCCATTGCTTGTTTTTGGGCTTGTGCGGTGAGCCCATGAGATACTTGGGAGTTCATCGACCCAGCCACGCCTGGCCGTTCCCAACCGTGCCTTGATCCCTTCGACTAGGCTTTTATTGATACTCTCGACTTGGCCGTTCCCTTGCGGGTGTGCGACTGAGGAGAATATGTGCTCAATGTGTAGTTCCTCTAGCCATTTTTGAAATTCGTCGGCAGCGAAGTTGGTGCCGTTATCGGTGACAATGCACATTGGTAACCCGAAACGGCAGATGATGTGTTCCCAAATGAATTTTCTTGTTATCATAGCAGTGGTTGAGGCGAGTGGTTTTGCTTCTACCCATTTGGTGAAGTGATCAACCGCCACTATGATAAATTTAACCGCACCTGGAGCATCAGGGAAAGGTCCCACAACGTCAATTGCCCATTTCTGAAAGGGCCATGCGGTTGTGACGGGGACTAAGTTGTTTTTTGGCCGCAAGGTTTTTGGAGCATGACGTTGACAGTCGATGCACTACCATGCGTGGCCCAGCGTGTATGCCACATATGCCCTCGTGTATCTCTCGAATGAGGTATGTGGCATCCTGGGGGTTGACGCATCGTAGTAGTGGCCCGAGGTATGACTTGCGGTATAAGATACCGTCTCCCATCTGATAGTGGCACGCTTTGTATTGTAGTTTGCGTGCTTCTGATTTGCTTTCGGGAGTCACACCGGATTGTAGATATGCGATAATAGGTGTCATCCATGATGTTGAACCGTATTGAATGACGTTGACTTGGCGCAGGGGTACCGAAGGATTTTGCAGGATTTCGATGCGTATCTCCTTTGCCAAGTGTTGGAAGCTGGTAGATGCAAGTTTTGATAGTGCATCTGCGGACTTGTTCTCGCTTCGATTAATATGGCGAATATTGAATGAAGCGAATTTGGATTTTAGTTGCAGGACTTGCTCGAGGTAGAGGATCATGATATCCCCCTTTGCGGCATAGTCGCCGCGTACTTGGCCTGCAACTAACAAAGAGTCGACGTGGGCTTCCAGATGTTGCACGCCGATTTTGACTGCTAAACGTAGCCCTGCTAACAGAGCCTCATATTCTGCCTCGTTATTTGTGCTTTTGAATTCGAGGCGGATTGCATATGTGAGTTCTTGGCCGTCGGGGCTGACGAGTCGCAGACCTGCACCCGCTCCTTCATCGTTGGAGGCACCATCTGTGAAGAGTGCCCATGTCTCTGAGGAGGGTGGCGTTGGTGCAGGAGTTTGTGCTTCTTCGCATTCTTGGATGCGATTCACCGGTACTTCGGCGGCGAAATCAGCTAAGATCTGGCCTTTAATCGCGGGGCGCGGTTTATAATGTATCGTGTGCGCGCCCAGCTCGATGGCCCATTTCGCTAATCGCCCAGAGATGTCGGGTTTGGAGAGGATCGGGCCGATCCTGTAATTGGTTAGCACTGTGATGACGTGGTTTACGAAGTAGCTTCGCAACCATCTTGAAGCGTGCACTAGTGCTAGCACCAATTTCTCCATTATTGAGTACCTCGTCTCTGGGTCGTTGAGCATCTTGCTGATGTAGTAGATGGGTGTTTGAACCCCCTTTCGCTCCACAATTAGTACCGCACCCACCGCGTTGTCCGCGGCGGATAGGTATAGTATGAGTGGCTCATCTTTGCGTGGTGCGGTTAAAGTTGGGAGTTGTATCAAACACTCCTTCATTTCCCGGAAGGCCTGTTCAGCCTCTGCGGTCCACTGGAATTGTTCTTTCTTTGAACAGCTCCGCAGTGTCTTGATGAACGGATAAGACTTAGCTGCGTGGTTGGCTAAGAATCTGTTGAGTGCCGCTAGCCTGCCGGCTAGCCGTTGCATATCCTTCATCGATGAGGGCGATGGCATGCGCTCGATCGCCTGGACCTTCTCCGGGTTCACCTTGAATCCATCTTTAGTCACGATGAACCCAAGGAATTTGCCTTCTTCCATTCCAAACGAGCATTTCCCTGGATTGAGCTTTATGTTAACGCTTCGCAGAGTTTGGAATGTTCTTTCGATATCTGTGAGCATGGTATCTTCTTCCATGCTCATGACGACCAGGTCGTCCATGTAGATTTCGACACTTTTGCTTATTTGGCCGCGGAAAGTGTCGTTCATCAACTTTTGGTAGGTTGAGCCCGCGTTGCGCAACCCAAACGGCATTTTTGTATAGCAGTAATTTCCGGTAGGAGTCCGGAATGCCGTTTTGTCTTCATCCTCGATTGCCATTTGTACTTGATGGTATCCTTTGTAGCAATCGAGGAAACACTTCCACCTGAATGGTGCGAGATTATCGACCTTTTCGTCGATTTCTGGAAGCGCGTAACAATCCTTGGGGCTGGCTTTGTTAAGGTCTTTGTAATCGACGCACATGCGCCAGCCCCCGGACGGTTTTTCTACCATGACTGGGTTGGACAACCAATTCTGGTATTTGACTTCCCGCAGGATGCCTGCGGAGAGCAGTTCTTCGATCTGCTCTTGCATCGCCTGATTTTTAGCTGACCCAAGGTGGCGTTGGCCTTGGATCACTGGCTTGATACCTGGCATGGTATTCAAGTGATGTTGCGCAATATCACGTGGGACCCCGGTCATGTCTGCGGGTGTCCACGCGAAGATGTCTTGGTTCCTGAAGAGGAGCTGCTTTAATTGCGCTTTGGTGGTCGGGGACAAGGCGTAACCCAATGTGACCTTTTGTTCTGGGTATCTCGCGTTGAGAAACCATTTTTCTGGTTGGTCATTGGGGGTGGGCCTTGCGACCTTGGTCGGACGTACTTCGTCCGACATCATGACGTCCCTGCGGGCATAGATTATCGCGACCCCCGATTCGGTTGGGAAACCAACCGCAGAGTGGGGGACCGACGTAATCATATTGAAATCTCCTTGGGATTCTCTCCCGAGGAGTACGTCATATCTGGAGGTGTGAGGTAAAACCATGAAGTTTACCTCCTCTGTCCGTGTGCGGTTTCCGCTGGAAAGACGCACAGGAAAAGTAATCTGGCCTAGGGGAAAGACCGTTTCCCCTGCGAACCCGGTTAACGGGTAATCTACTGCTTGCAACCGATCTTTGTCCTCCTGGTCGAACTGGTTGAAGCATTGTTCGTAGATTATATCAGATGTACTGCCCGGGTCGATGAATAGACGCTCGGTGCAGTAGTGTGCCAGTTGGCCTGAAATGACGACGGCGCGCCTATCGCGCGATCCGCCTCGTACTTTTGGAAAGACGACTTGCTCGTCCTTCCAGTCACATTCCGGCCTTCTTGCCGCTTTTCGCGGCCTGCCCTTGCCTCCGTGGATCATGTGGGTGGAAGCCACGTGCATGGTTCGCTTCCCGGAGGAGGTACCTTCGCCGTGAGGGGTAATGCGCTTGGTGGGTTTTTGCCCACCTGGCAAAAGATGTTGCAGTTTCCCCTCCTTCAAGGCGCGCTCAATCTCCAGTCGGAGACTGATGCAGCTGTTGGTGGTGTGGCCCGAGTCCTTGTGGTACTCACAGTAGAGTGTGAGGTCCTGATTTTTCTTGGACTTCATTGGTTGGGCCGGTCGCAAGAACTGTGGGTCCGCAAGGAGGACCTCACTTGGCGACATGGTGATCTCGGTCCAGTTGCGGTCCCGAGATTCTTTCTTGGACGCCCGATTGTCTCGGGCGGGGTTGTAGTTCTTTGGGTCGAACGTGTTGGTTTGCGGGAAGTATGGTTTGGAAATGTCGCGATTTCCAACGCCCCGATTGCGTTTATTGTTACGCCTGGACCCTTGTTGGGATGTTTCGGCTTGGGGTTTTGCCTTTGCCACATGCGGTTCGAGTGACCGCTGTGTCTGGGCGTATTTCTTGACCGCAGTCATGACATCTTCCCATTTTTTGGGCAAGCCCTCCTTGCCAGAGATGGTCATGATCATCTCTCTGTTTTTGACGGCCTGGATGAAGTGGTTTCGTGCCATCTGGTCTGCCACGTCACCTATCTCCAGGCACTCTTTATTATAACGGACGACGAATGCTTCGAGCGATTCGTCGTTCCTTCGCCAGATGTTCATGACGTCACACGAGTCTCGTTCGTGGCGTCGCTGCTGGCAAAAATGTGCGAGGAACTTGCTGCGCAAGTCCTCGAATGAATCCAGTGATCCCACTGGCAAAGAATCGAACCATGCCCTGGCCAGGCCCGTAAGGGTCTGGGGGAAAAAATTGCACCAAGTGGGTTCATCCCACTGGCCGTTGATGCCCGCGCCCATGAAGACGTTCATGTGGTCGTCCGGGTCGGTCGAACCATTGTATTTCCCAACGTTGAATGGGAATTTTGTCGTGGTGACATGGGCGTTGGCAATCCGCGTGCCGAACTTGGAATTTTCGGCCGCTGCCTTTGGCCTGTATGGTTCGTTTGCAGGGCGCTTTGCCGCCCTAAGGTATGTGTTGCGGGGGTGACTGGGAGGAACATAGTTGCGTCCTCCCGGTCTGCTACTGGTGTCGTGTGAATCACCGCGGTAGCTATGGTCGTCAGGGTCGGTATGACCGTACCCTTCGGTGTATGGTTGTGGGCCCAATCGGCTCTGAATGCCGGGGCCGCGTCTGGAGGTTGATCGCCTCCTGTCCTCGCCATGGGGGCCAAGGCGGGTGTGTACCGGTCCTCTGGTGTGGGACCCGTATGAGGAATCATCCTCGTTGAGGGTGTGGACCGAACAGTAAGACGATCCCCTTTCTTCACGCCGGCTTCTTGAAGCCGGGCGTGAATGGATCCTGCCGTCGTATTGTAAAATACGCTCGACAGGGGTGTGCGGTGCTGGGGGAAGCCCAGCTCGTATATTCGCTTCAGTACAAGCGCGGTTGTATGCTGCAGTCAGCGTAGCTGCCTGCTGCTCGTACCAGGCATGAATGGTCGTGCCTGGTGGGATCACAGATGGGAACTGTGATAAGTCATGTCCGAACATAAAGGAGGGGCTCCTTTGTGTGGACGTGCCAATGTGTCCGGGTTGGGAGGTCGAGGCATTGACCCCTACCGGGTTTGGGATTGGAGGATTTTGGTTATCCGCAGTATTGTTTTGGTGATCAGTCATGATCGTGAGAGAGGAAAAAGGATGATTTAGAAAATGCTAAGAGTAGCGGTGGGCGCCAATGATGAAACAATGGTTAACCGGGCAAGGTTAACTCACTGGTCTCGTCAAGAAGGGTTAATCCCTTCCTCTCGAGGATCGCTGGCTGGATCACCGGTGGTTGATCTCCTGCACAAGGAAACAAGCCGTGACTCGTAACAAGGAGGATGGGGTGGGGGGTGCTCCTTGTTACCACTCTCCGGCGTGAGAATCAGTAGTTTGCTTGGGAAGCAAAGTAAGATAGTAGTAGTAGTGAGAGAGTTGTGAGAAGATACCTCAAACCTGGTTTGGGGTTGGTATTTATAGCCGAGGAGTGGAGGAGGATGATGATGGATGGACTGACGACGTGCTGCCCCTTTTCAGGTGTGTCAGGCCCGTCGGTTATGGAGGTTACGCCACGTCAGTCCATTGCTTACGTAGCTCTGACAGGTAACTGTCATTGGTGCCACTTGCACTGTGGTGTCAGTACCACTTGCTTGAGTACATAGGATGCGGTGCAAGCCGCATCGCTACGTGCGGTAACATCTGAAGTTACCGCGTCTCCTACTTGTGATCAAGGAATACGCGAGATGCGGTGCTAGCCGCATCGTCGTCTTGCCTGCATCCCTTGTCGTGACGAAAATGTCCGTATGGTGCGGTGTCAGCCGTACCACTACGTTCATCTCCTTCTATGCCTAAGGTAAGGCTTTCCTGTATTGATAGAAGTGTTCACTGGACGCGGTGCGATGCCGCGTCGCTGTGAATACTTCCGTTTTCGTACACCAGATGTGATGCTATGTCGCATCACTCTACCGTTCTCCTGTTCCATGTAAGTCCTCCTTTGTTACTAGATAGATTGGATTCAACCCTTGTGTCGATGCGTTCCCGCATGGGCATAAGTGGGTTGTTAGCTAGTGGGGGTTTTGATAAGGGTAATGGTCACTCGCGGTCGATGCTGACGCGAGATCTGGGACCATACCCCTTCACGGGTGGTGGTGGGTCGAGGAGGTGGTGCGTGAGTGGCCGGATGAGGGTTATGAACACAGGTAGATGGGTAAAGCCGTAAAGGGGTAAAATCTTCATTCAGTATCATTTGAAACTTAATGGGTAAAAGGTTTACAAATTGATTCAGAGGTATCATGTTAGCAAACCAAACACAATTAATGTCGACTGATTTAGATGTACCCTCTTGATGGAATCATTATAAGGTTACCAAACACCACTTTAAAATGTGTAATTTATTAAAAACCCTAAGGAGTTAAAACATCGACCCTCAGGAAAATTACATAAGCAACAAGGTAATTAAGTAGGGTGATGTTGCCAATGAGGTAGTGGTGGAGTGGTTGGGGAAAGACTTGGTGTTCCTTGTGACCCATATTCGACTCCCGCTCTCCCCGTTATTTTCTGCGACATCTAGGTGAAGGGCGAATACGGGTGGCGCCGGTTCGTCTTGGATGGGAGGCGATGTTTTACCGATTATTGCACTGTCGTGCCTTCGGGCGGGTGGAGGTCGGGTTTCCGCGCATCTCGGAGAGCCAAGGGTTGGCGGCAGTCGAGTAGTCAACCTTGGCCACAGCGCCCGGTGTCATGGTAGTTGACACGCCGTTCCTTGCCGTTTAAAAAAAGTAGGATGATGTTACCCGCACGTGTTGCATAGAGGAAAATTGCCCCCATATTGTCTCTTGGCTAGAGCTTGACCAACAAGAACACCTTGGTTCATAGGAGCAACAGAGGTAGTGACAACGAAGTTCTGAGCCTTCCATTTGTTGTTCTTATGGAGAGGTTCGGCTTCGATCTCATTTACAAGAACGGTTGGATTACTACCCAAGACCATGTCTTGGATTTGCCTAGGAAGGCCCCCAATAAATTTCTCAATGGCCTCTCAGGACAGTATCGACCATAAAGTACAATCTTTGTAATTCTATCTTTTTCCTATTAATATAATATCTTTTAAATTTCTTAGGTTTTACAAAGGTTTTTTAATCATGCACTGTTCACTAAGTTGCGCCAATGTTAAGGTTGAACTTGGATTGTTTACAAGGGTTAGGATCAAATACAAAGGCAAATACAAAGTGAAAAATAAATAAGAATGGTGAGAAGAATTCTAGTCCATTCATCTTAGATACGAAGAGTTTATATTAGTTTTGGAGGAATAAAATTAAATTAAGGCATAAAGGGAATATCCTATATTTGTTAACTTTCTCTCTCCACATGTAAAACATACCAGAAATAAATTATCTTATAATGATTGGTTGTGTTTTAGTTATTGCTATGTTCATAACTACCGAAAAGATAGGCAATGCTTATGGTAAGAAATTTGGAAAATCCAATATAGGTTTATGCATGAAACGGATTTTTTTTATAAATTCGGATATTAATATTCATTATCCGAATATCCGAAAACTGGATAATCCGATCTCTTAGTTCCCCATTGTACAAAGAAACCCCAACATTGAAAACTAAAAACATTCATAAATACACATCCGAATCCGTTTATTTACTACTTTTTACTATATTTCAAAATAAATATAACAGTCATATACTATATATATTTATTAAAAAAATAGTTTTCGGGTATCGGATTATTCGAAATTTTTGGAATTTATATCCGAATCTGAAAATTCGGATTATCCGGTTTTCGGATATCTGGATTTTCGGATATCCACAATTTCAGATATTTCGGATGCGGATTTTCGGATATTTCGAATTCGGTTTTGGATCTGTATTTTTTTGAACACCCTAGGTGGAACCAAATTTTTTTTATGAGGTCACTTATTTTCGACGTCTAATTTCTAACAACCAGACGTTATAATTTTTGGGTCGGGTCAGGGAACATTAAAAAAATAAGACATGGTGATTAAAATACATAATCATTAGTTTGAGAAATTGACGTTTCTTGTTGTGTTGCTAGATATGAACATTGTCTTTAAGTGACTTTGTTTGGGCATGAATTCGAGGTAGAATTTAATAAGAAAAAGACCTTTAACATCATACTAGATCACCTTCAATTACTATCACCTCCTCTATTCCGATCATTTCACTAAGGTAGCGTTCGTTTCATGGAATGGAATGGAATGGAATTAGGAAGTTTTTCTTTGTAAAATTGATCTCGGTTGGGGGAGAGAGGAATTTGAAATCCCATGAATTTCTTTAATCAATGAAATTTGTGACTATTTCAACATTCCATTCCATTCCTTCATTAGAGTGAAGGATTTCTAAGGAATGTTGAAATAGTCACAAATTTCATTGATTAAAGAAATTCATGGGATTTCAAATTCCTCCCTCCCCCAACCAAGATCAATTTTACAAAGAAAAACTTCCTAATTCCATTCCATTCCATTCCATGAAACGAACGCTACCTAAGTCTAAATTATGTTCAATAGCTTTTGTCAGTATCTCAACAGTCTTTACACTGCTCTGTTGAATGCTGTTGTATTGGTTGATATCAATGGTGCACCACCACTGCCGGAGGAGAATGCAAATCCCGAAGGATTTTTCCGCAACGTCTGGAGAAATATGCTCGCATTTGTTGTATGTCTTCAAAAAGAAATAAAACACAATTTTTTAACATCTTGGAAATGGATCTATGCAGCCATTTTATCTGTAATGATCTTGATAGCTTCATTCATGGTCCAAAGATTCGGAACTAATACAGTTGGCTACGCTTTTGCCCCCATCCTTTGTGTCTGGTTCTCTTTCCATTACAGGTACAACTTAGAATTAATGATTTTATTTTGTTACGATTTTAGCCTTGTAGATTATATAATATCTAACAAGAACCGAGGCTATCTTTGCTGATCTTGGACACTTTACGGTCAAATCAATACAAATAAGCATGGGGTGTGTGGTTTATTAGGCTGTAATCACAGCATATAGCGGTTAGGCGGCATGGCTAAGAAACAATATCGATCAAGTTGCAGACACGTTTTATAAGTCGCTTCCAAGTGCCTTGTACTGGTCGATGTTCGTAATGGCTGTCATAGCGGCAATTATAGTAAATCAGGCTATGATATCCATCATCAAACATTCGCTTTTGCTAGGATGTTTTCCTCGCGTTCAAGTCGTACATACTTCAGACAAGACAAGTATGAAGGACAAGTTTACATACCAGAAATGAATTACCTTATAATGATTGGTTGTGTTTTAGTTATTGCTATGTTCTTAACTACCGAAAAGATAGGCAATGCTTATGGTAAGAAATTTGGAAAATCCAATATAGGTTTATGCACGAAACGGATTTTTTTAACTTTTGTATAAATTCGGATATTAATATTCATTATCCGAATATTCGAAAACTGGATAATCCAATCTTTAACACTCTTAGGGGGTGTTTGGGATTGCGTTTTCAACCTGATTATTTGATTATTGTGTTTTGAAATCGCAAAAAATCTATTTTGAGTGTTTGGTAAAAAAATAATAAAAAGTGAATTTTTACGTTTTGTAGAGTTCAAAACGTGATAATCCATAAGTAGGTCACCCCTTGCTGCAGGAAAACGTGATAATCAAAAAACTGATTTTTTACGTTTTCACTTATTTATTTTTTGAAATATATATACTTGCCAAACACTCAAATAGTTGATTATCTGATTATTGTGATATCAAACAACATAATCAAATCCAAACAATGTTGATTATCTGATTGTTATGATATCAAACAACATAATCAAATCCAAACACTATCTTACTGCAGCACGTTTTGTTACAGCTAATTATCTGATTCTGATTATTCAAAACGCATAATCTATTTTCAAAAATCAACCCCAAACACCCCCTTAGTTCCCTAGGGTACAAAGAAACTCCAACATTGAAAACTAAAAACATTCATAAATACACATCCGAATCCGATTATTTACTATTTTTTAATATATTTCAAAATAAATATAATACTCATATACTATTTATATTTATTAAAAAATAGTTTTCGGATATCAGATTATCCGAAATTTTTGGAATTTATATCCGAATCTAAAAATTCGGATTATCCGGTTTTCGGATATCTGGAATTTCGGATATCCACAATTTCAGATATTTCGGATGCGGATTTTCAGATATTTCGGATTCGGATTTTTTTGAACACCCTAGGTGGAACCAAAATTTTTTTATGAGGTCACTTATTTTCGACGTCTAATGTCTAACAACCAGACGTTATAATTTTTGGGTCGGGTCAGGGAACATTAAAAAATTAAGACATGGTGATTAAAATACATAGTTTGAGAAGTTGACGTTTCTTGGAAAAATCTCCGCTTTTCATAGCAAATAAATTCAATAAAATATATATTCTACTATTTCGATAATCTTTTATTGGGAAATTACCTTTTTACCACACCCAAACCCTAAACAACCTTCAACAATCGCCTATAAAACCTCAACCCCTTATTAGATATATGTATACCTTTTCAAATCTCCTCCATTCCGGTGATCTAATTCAGAAAGTTTGCCGGAATAGTTTCCGATCTTAGTTTTTCCGGCGACCTTTTTACCATTCTTTTCGTTTGTAAAAAAAGTGGGATAGAGGGAAAGGGAGACAAGGTTCGGGGAAGGTGCTAGAATAGGTGGCTTGGAACAAAATAATCATTGGTTAATTTATTATTCTATTTTGTTTCGAGACCACCTATTCCAACATCTTCCTTTGACTATCTCCCCATCCCTTTTTATCCTAAGACGACTGCTGCTGCTTTGTTTTATTTGGCGATCCATTTTATTTTACAATTTTATATTTTTATTCTTTCACAAATCACCGGATCTTGAAACTGGTGAGTTTGATAAGTTATTTATTTGTTTCTATTTTAACTATATCGTTTGATTTTTTAATTTTCTTTTATTAGTTTTTAATTGCTTTGCAGGTTTTATGAAACTTATGTGCATAAATATGAAGTGTGATGATAGATCCTAAAGCAGTGAACACCGGCACGTTTTCAACCGTGAACCCTGATTTGTTAAGATTTGCTAGATATGATCATTGTCTTTAAGTGACTTTGTTTGGGCATGAATTCGAGGCAGAATTTAATAAGAAAAAGACCTTTAACATCAAACTAGATCATCTTCAATTTACTATCACTTCCTCTATTCCGATCATTTCACTAAGTCTAAATTATGTTCAATAGCTTTTGTCAATATCTCAACACTCTTTACGCTGCTGTGTTTGCCGCTATTAATCTCAGCTGTGCACCACCACCGCTGGAGGAGAATGCTGGTGTACTGGTTGATATCAATGGTGCACCACCACTGCCGGAGGAGAATGCTGTTGTACTGATTGATATCAATGGTGCACCACCATTGCCGGAGGAGAATGCAAATCCCGAAGGATTTTTCCGCAACGTCTGGAGAAATATGCTCGCATTTGCTGTATGTCTTCAAAAAGAAATAAAACACAATTTTTTAACATCTTGGAAATGGATCTGTGCAGCCATTTTATCTGTAATGATCTTGATAGCTTCATTCACGGTCCAAAGATTCGGAACTAATACAGTTGACTACGCTTTTGCCCCCATCCTTTCTGTCTGGTTCTCTTTCCATTACAGGTACAACTTAGAACTAATGATTTTGTTTTGTTACGATTTTAGCCTTGTAGATTATATAATATCTAACAGGAACCGCGGCTATCTTTGCTGATCTTGGACACTTTACGGTCAAATTAATACAAATAAGCATGGGATGTGTAGTTTATCCAGCTGTAATCACAGCATATAGCGGTCAGGCGGCGTGGCTGAGAAACAATATCGATCAAGTTGCAGACACGTTTTATAAGTCGCTTCCAAGTGCCTTGTACTGGTCGATGTTCGTAATGGATGTCATAGCGGCAATTATAGCAAGTCAGGCTATGATATCCATCATCAAACAGTCGCTTTTGCTAGGATGTTTTCCTCGCGTTCTAGTCTTACATAGTTCAGACAAGACAAGTACGAAGGACAAGTTTAGATACCGGAAATGAATTACCTTATAATGATTGGTTGTGTTTTAGTTATTGCTATGTTCTTAACTACCGAAAAGATAGGCAATGCTTATGGTAAGAAATTTGGAAAAATCCAAAATAGGTTTATGCACGAAACGGATTTTTTTATTTTTTTTATAAATTCGGATATTAATATTCATTATCCGAATATCTGAAGGATAATCCAATCTTTAACACCCTTGGTTCCCTAATGTACAAAGAAACTCCAACATTGAAAACTAAAAGCATTCATAAATAAACATCCGAATCCGATTATTTACTATTTTTTAATATATTTCAAAATAAATATAATACTCATATACTATATATATTTATTAAAAAAATAGTTTTCGTATATGAGTTTATCCAAATTTTTTGGAATTTATATCCGAATCTGAAAATTCGGATTTTCCGGTTTTCGGATATCTGGATTTTAGGATATCCAAAATTTCAGATATTCGGATGCGGACTCTCGGATATTTCGGTTTCGGATCCGGATTTTTTGAACACCCTAGGTGGAACCAAATTTTTTTATGAGGTCACTTATTTTCGGCGAACAACCAGACGTTATAATTTTTGGGTCGAGTCAGAGAACATTAAAAAAATAAGACATGGTGATTAAAATACATAATCAGATAACACGTAATAATATTATAATATCATCAAAACTAAAAAATAAAACATTGTATATTTACATTGTTTTTCCTAGAAAAGCTAAATAAATTTCATAATCTTCTTGTTGCGTATGTTCCCTCCATTTTTAAAACTTTGGTAGGGTACACGTTTGTTTAAAAAAATCAACTAATTAATACTCAAATGTAACATTTTAGTCATTATTTGTACATACACGTACACACTTAAAGTTGCATAATCAAGTCGTTGCCAGTTAGTAGGGTGGCACCCGAAGAGCGGTTCTTGTTCAGAAGAGTGAAGCCAAACGAGTTATTAAAGTCTATGGGGTTCCACTCTAAAACCAATTGGTGATAGAGGGAGTAACCCAAGATCTTATTAATACAACCGGAAGGTCTTATTCTTTCGATGTGGGATAGGGCTCCTCCAATACCCTCCCGCACGTGTAACCCGGTCTATCAAGAGGTGTACACGTGGCCTTAACCGGAGCTGACATAGAGCCGTGGCTCTGATACCATATTAAAGTCTATGGGGTTCCACTCTAAAACCAATTGGTGATAGAGGGAGTAACCCAAGATCTTATTAATACAACCGGAAGGTCTTATTCTTTCGATGTGGGATAGGGCTCCTCCAATACGAGTTGTATGTTTTTAGGTGTGTCATGAGGTATGGGTACACGAATGTACGCAATGAAAAGGAGTCATTTGATTGAACGTTTGACGAATTACATCCAATATGATTATGGAACCGAACCACAACAAGTTCATTTAGCAGATGAGGATGTTGTGAAACTAGACAAGGCTTGGCGATCTGGAGTCGTGCATTTGGTGGGGGAGCACGAGATTGTGTCGAGGGAGGGGTCTTCAATTGGGAAAAGGTTCTTGATCAATTATGTTTACAATTTCCTGAAGAAAAAAATTGAGGCAAAGTTATAGTGTGTTTGATGTTCCTCATAAAAAGTTGTTGAAGTTGGTTAATTGACGAAGATATAAATATGACATAAGTTTATTTTCTGATGTGGTTTTTTGAGTTTTTCGTTCTATGGTTAATGATTTATATGTCTTTTTTTTTTAAGTTTTGGTTTCTCTTCACTTGATTAATCAATTTGGCTTCTTAATTAGAAATTTTGAAATTCTGAAATACAAGTTTGAGTTAGTTTAATTTAGAAAAATTGAAGGTGAAATGAAATTAGATTCAAAAAAGGAAGTTATAATTAGAACCAATGTTTTAAAATAGGGTTTTTATACCTTACCGGATTTGACTCAGAAACAGTTTAACCGGGTGTATCAGACAGTTCAACCGGGTGTACCGGCGGTTTAACTGATCCTACCGGACGGTTCAACTGGTACAACCTGCCGTTTGAACCGGTTTATAAAACATTGATTAGAACTTGTCAAATTTCGTAGGGTGAGGATGTGGTAATCAAGTTATAACTTTTGAAGGTGAAATCAAATATTTTATACGGTGAGGATATGGTTATCAAGTTCTTATCTTATTTATTTTTAAAAAATTCTTTATGTTTATATACCATGCTGATAATGTCTATCAAGTTCTTATTTTTTTAAATCATTTATTTGTTTAATGATGATAATGATAATGATAATGTTTATCTGGTTCTTATTTTTTTAAATCTTTTATTTGCTTAATGATGATAATGATAATGTTTATCAAGTTCTTATTTTTTTAAATCTATTATTTGTCTAATGATGATAATGATAATGTTTATCTAGTTCTTATTATTTTTTAAATCTTTTATTTGTTTATATGGGTTTGGGCATATACTATGATAATACGGTCATCAAGTTCTCATTTATTTATTAAATCTTTTATATGCACACTGGTTTGAATATACACTATGATGATTTCATTCCCAACCTCGATTATATTTTGTTTGAACGAGGAAACAACACAATTGGCCTATTAGCTCAGTTGGTTAGAGCGTCGTGCTAATAACGCGAAGGTCGCAGGTTCGAGACCTGCATGGGCCAATTTTTTTTAACCTTTTTTAAGGAGATTGCTCATTCTTTGTTTTTATTGAGTCAATGGGGATATTCACTTTTCCTAATTAGTAATGTTACATTTTTATTTAAACAAAATCCCTTGTGTGTTTCACAATAAGCAATAAAATTTGTCTCTTGTAATAGTTATTTATTTATAATGAATGATACTTAAAAGTTGTATGAAAAATAGGCTTGACTAGATTAAAAAAGCTCTCTTTAGTCTTGTACACTTATAAAATACGCCTACTTGTTGACAAGTTAGTTTATCTAGATCTATAAACCGTCTTGTGTATAACGCTAAACGCTAATTGATCATTAGTTTCCAAAAAAACAATAACATTAATAACACTTGTGTACTAACTATGTGTTACAAAGAAGTTCATTTACCCTTTAAAAACAGACAGTTGAGCAAAAACATGATTTTGAAAACATCCTGATTCATTTACAAACGAAAACCGAGAATCTACAAAGTTCTACATCAATAAGCATGATGCGGACACGAGTATCTTTGTATGTAAACTGAACGAAATCTACTCTCTATTTGACAAATGAAAGTAGAGAATCTACATAGTATGTAAACCGAACAACTACTCTTTATTTGACTTAACGTTCACCTGCTTCTCCACCTCGCTATCCAGTTCCGCCACTTTCAGCTTCAGTTCATCTATAAGTTTTTGTACATTGTCAAAGGACGGAATTACCCTCGCATTCTCAGATTTGACTGCATCCAGTTCAGTTTTCAGTTGATCAATTAAAGTGTTCTGAGAAGACTTGTCAGCAGAAAGTTTGCTCATCTGCTCACTTTGTTGACCAATTAACGCAGATTTTTCCGTTAGTTCCTGTCTTAACTGGCCAGTAACACCCTTCCAGATCTTCTCTTTCTTCTCATGTGTGGCTTTCAGCTGTGCAATTTCGGTCATGTACTGGTTCACCTTCACATTCATTGCTTTCATTTCAGACTCATGGTCTAATTGATTAGCTATCTTCTCTGCTATAACTCCAGCCAAGTGTCCATCAAGCTTCTTAACAATCTCTCGTGATTCGTTAAACCCGTTTTCCATTGTTTTATATTCCCGTTTAGACTTGGACATGTACAGCCTCATATCTGCTATATTTGCTTCAATATCTTTCTTCAACTTCCGATTTTCGACTGTTAAACTTTTATTTTTTCGTTTCAAACTCGCCACCTCTTGTTCCAATTTGGAAATCTTTCCAAGTAAGCCTTTAGGGGCCTTGTCATCATCCTTGTCATCAACCTTGTCATCAACCTTGTCATCTGCTATATTTTCTTCAATCTCCATCTTCAACTCGTCATTTTCGACTGTTAAACTTTCATTTTTTCGTTTCAAACTCGCCACCTCTTCTTCCAAATTGGAAATCTTTTCAAGTAAGGCTTTAGAGTCCTTGTCATCATCATTGACCGGTGGTATTGCAGGCTTCTTGACAGTTGACTTAGAAAGATAAAAACCACCGCCATCCTTTTTCAAAAGTAAATCATAGCCAGTAGCTGTACTGAATCTAGGAGCAAGCGTCTGAGTATCTTGCGGAGGGTCCGAATCTGAAGACTCAAGATGCGGATTTTGCGTCAGGGTTGCATAGTACGCACTGACGTCTTCAATCAAATAACCGAATTGCTCAGCCAACGCGGTATGTATCGATGATAACTCTGATAACTTTTTGACAATATAAGACTTCTTCCTAGCATAACTTTTGGCTGTCATTACATTGAAACTTTCATCTTGTTCTAGCGCCTCGGAAACATCATCAATAAACTGCTGGAAGTCTACATTCACAGACATTTCAATCCCAATTAACACACATATGTCTTTTCTTTCAACAGAATTCAACAAATACGGTATAAAAACCTCACCTACAACGTTTTCTGCTACGCCTGCAGAATATTCGTGTAGCGGACTATCCTCTGGTCGAGAGGGTGATTTTGGTTCTTCACGTTCCATTATAGCGATAC
This sequence comes from Helianthus annuus, assembly GCF_002127325.2. Taxonomy (NCBI): domain Eukaryota; kingdom Viridiplantae; phylum Streptophyta; class Magnoliopsida; order Asterales; family Asteraceae; genus Helianthus; species Helianthus annuus. The sequence goes on from NC_035446.2 coordinate 169,155,600, forward strand.
CAACTATCCTGCGTGATATTTAGTAAATGCATTTGTCAAATCAAACGAAAATTTCACTAATTCGACCCAAGAAAATAACTACAAACCCTAGATAACCCTAAGTTCCGGATGTTAAGTTAATCAATAACAACACATACAAAATACGCTAAAGAATCAATTAAATTCAATGAAAATGTCATGGATCAGATCTTTTCAATTATCAAACCGCATCTTATCCAAAAAAACAACAGTAATTAACCGCAAATAAACAACAGTATCAGATCGATTCAATCATCGAACACTACGTATTTACAGAAACAGAATCACAAATGATGAAGAAATTAACTGAAATCAGTACTAATCATAACTAAAAACAGAATCACAGATGAATTTAATCTCACAGATGATAACAAATTAACAAGAAACAGTTATAATCAGTAGTAATATTAACTAAAAACCGCCATTGTAGCAACTGTAATGAATCAGATCCAATCAATCATCTGAACGAAATTGAGAGCGATAAACGATAACGCAGACATCAAGAATTAACATCGATGAAACGAAAGTGAGAGCGAGATTCGACTAACCTTTCACGAAAACTGAAACTGTTTCAAAAGAATTGATCGAAGCTTCTTTGTGAGCGTTCTAGAGAGAGAGAGAGAGATGTGGTTTGAAAATCTGGTAGTGGAAGTTGTTAGTCTGTTACCCGCCTTTATGCCCTTTGAATATGTAGCCAGGGGTATTTTAGGCATTTCCAGTTTCTGGATAGATGGGTGACTATTTTTGTATATTATTATAAAATTAATTAATTTAGATTATAAAAAATAGCTAATTGAAAACTTGTATTAAAAACAATTCAAGGAATTGGGTTAAATAGTAAGAGAAAGTGTAGAATATAAAAGTCTCTTAACGTGTGAAGCGTACCTGACCACAAAGTGTAGGTTTTTACTTCATACGTGATTTTCTGTGTTTTGTTCATGCGTGATTAGAGTTTGAATTTTATAATATACGTAATTTACTCACGTACGCTTCGCACGTTAAGAGGTTATTGTTGTACGTTAACCTTCCCCCAAATTGTAAACTATAAAGTACAAACAGATGTGTAAACAAGTGGTTCATGGATCGACCCATGCTGACATGGACCATGTATATGGGAAACCATGTATATATCCACAAAGTTGTAAATGTGCCAAGTCGTTTGTGAGCTAATTGAGACTGGCTCGCTAAAAGTTCGAAACGAGCCGAGCTTAGATGAGCTTGAGCCCGAGCCCAAACTTCACTTATCGGGTTTAAGTTTGCTCGTGAGCCTATCGTTTATATCACTTTTATTTAATATGTTAAATATTGTTTATATAACAATTATTATTATTATTATTATGCATAAACCTATGTTAAAAAGCTAAATAACATATATTATGTTATACATAAAAATGATGATTATAAATATGCAAAACAATTAATTTATAATAATCGAGCCGCCCGAGCCGAGCTCATGTTTGAATAACTACTCATGAGCCAAGCTAGAGGTTTAGATATAGAGCTCGCAACAAGCCGAGCTCAAGCTCTCGTAAGTTAAGCGAGCCGAGCTCGAGCTTCGACAAACCCCACACCCCTAATAAATATCCACCAAAGTGTGGATCAATGTGGCTGTTAAGCATACAACATTGACATACATGAGCTCAATCATTTGATTCCGGGGTTGGGTATCCAGTAAACCCCATTTTTGAAACCTCAAACACAAAGACCCCATTTCATAAAAAAATGGACTTCAAATGATCTTTGACTATTATAAAGTCAAACACCCTTAAAGAAACACATTCAAATTTATGAGAATAATGGATGCATAACATTCATCTAATGTCCGGACTTTACAAGCAAAAGAAAGAACCAAATATCCCAAACCAGATGATTTGAAGGTTATTAGTTATACATAAAGGACCCGAGGGACTACTAACCGTGTTGACCCATTGTGTACTTGGTCAACTTAAAAAGTCAAAACAACATGCTTTTTGTTGCCAATGAACGCTTGGCGAAGTTGTTTGTATCCGGACATGTAATGTTCCAGTGAGAAAGATAGCTGCCTAATAACCAGTGGCGAAGCTTGAAATTTTCGACCGGGGGGGGGGGGGGTGTGGTTCGAAAATGTACATACCCAAAAATTTCTATAAAACAGGGGTGGGGGGGGGGGGTCGAAAACGTAGATACACAAAAGTTTCTATACGGAAACTACATACTCTCCACTACTGAGCGAAAAGTTCGGGGGGTCGGCCGCCCCCTCCCGCCCCCACTATGCTGCGCCAATGCTAATAACTTCCCTTTTCTCCTCGGCTGTATCGAATATAACTTCCCGTTGCCTTACCACTTCTCTTTCCAGTTCCATCACTTTCAGTTTTAGTTCATCTATAACTTCTTGTGCATTATCAAAAGACGAAAGTACCCCCACATGCTCAACTTGTATCGAATTCAAACAGGTCTCCAGTTCTCTGACTAAATTGTCCTGAGAACGCTTCTCAGCTCGAAGCGTATCAACCTTAGCAGTAACTTCATCTTTCTTTAACTTCAAAGAGTCCAAGTGTTTATTCAAATCGTTAACTGACCGACATTTCTCACTTACTTCCATTTTCAGCCTTCCGATATCCGACATTGACTGATCAAGATTTCTGCTCAGTTCTGTGATTTGATCGTTACGAACTGATATATCAGCTACGTATATGGATACCTCCTCTTGCAATCTTCGATTGCATTCCTTCAAGTTAGTATTTTCGTCGACTAAAGTTTGAACCTCAGGTGCCTTGGTTTCTTTGACCTTCAATGCATCATCGTTGACCGGAGAAATACGAAGCTTGTTAATAGACATGAAAGATTCCGAATCAGAATCTGATGATAACGAAAAGGAAGACTCTGAGCCTTCTCTTCTAGAAGCATACGAACCACCGCCACCAGAGCTCAAAAGTGCATCTAAACCGATAGGTGTCCTACATTTACGTGTGTTGCTCGTTTTATCAGGCGTAAACATTTGAGTAACTTGCGGAGAGCTTGAATCATAAGAATCGAGATACTGTTTTTCGATCTTGGATTCGCAGTCCTTGCTGAATTCTCCAATTAAGTGAGCATGTTGATCGACCAACACTGCGTGCATACGCGATAACTCAGCTACATGCGTCGTTAACTTCGACTTCTTGCCATCACAAAATTCAGATGTTGTTTCAGATAGATTGCCATCTTGTTCTATCAGCTTAAGGATCTCTTTAACACACTGCTGGAACCCTAATTTCCGAGCATTACAAGCTCAATTAGTATAAACCAAGGTTTAAAAGAACAGAAACGAGTTTCGAGGCGTTTTCCCTTTGCCTCACAAGGCGTAAGCCTTGAGGCGAAACGAGGCGTAAGGCCGAGGCCCGAGGCGGTATTAATAAATAAATATAAAAATTATATATATTATAGAAATAATAATACTAACTAATTTCATCATCAGATTCATCAAAATCATCAAAAACACACTTAAAAAAGATATGAAATGCTTGAAATTGACACAAAAAGTCAAAAATATCAAAACAACTATCAAAATCCCCTGAGGCGCAGCCCCTCTAAGGCGCATATACATTAAAAACACCATGAGGCGCGCCTCAGACTCGTTTTTTGGCCGTTTCGCCTCGAGGCGGACACCTCAAACGTTTTTTAAAACCATGGTATAAACAAAGTATAACGCGCAAGTTAACCAATTTGTTTAATTCACAGAACCATTTTGAAATGGCTACTTGCACATGTTCTGCCTGTGATATGCAAACTACACAAAAACATATGTAAATATGTAATAAGGGCCTCACCTTCAACGTTTTCGGCGAGGCAGGTAGAAAATTTGGAACCAATCTGACTACCTTCAACTAGTGAGAATGATTTTGTTTCGACACCCTCCATTTAAAGAGACCAACTTCCCTGTGTATCAAACGATAAGATTAGGCCGATCTTTCAACACTAATAAAGCAGTTAGAGTTATGTCATATGTCATATGCGTGTCATTTATGTATACCAATTTGTAAGAAAAAAAGAAACTGCAAGAAGCTAGAAACAGCATGTGCAAAACATTTGGAACTTATGCCTGTCAATATATAAAATTTACATTTGCGAAACAAATTTTTTAAATGTCACTTGAGTCATGGTTCTTGATAGACCACACGGAGTGGGCATGGATTTGCGGCGTGGTGGCCTCTCCACGCCGGGCACACCATCCCATGAATGGCATGGAGTTGGAGGGGGGGGGGGGGGGTTTCCACCGGCGTGGAAGGCTTTGGGGTGGCGATGTGGCATCTCGTGGTTGGGTGTGGATAATAGCCGTTGCCCCCAATGATTATTTTTTAGAAAACTTACTTTTCAAATAATTTTACTCCTCTTATTTAATCTAAACCCATGTTTTACCTTCAAAATCTCTCAACTTTCATTTCATTTCTCACAAAACTCTTCAAAATGGCAATGAATCCATGGAACGAAGAAGAGGACATTGCGTTGTGTGCATCTTGGATCGCAACAGTTACCGACAACGCGCCTCCCTTACCCACGCATCCGTTTTGGGAAGGAGTTTTCCAACAATTTTGTATGCATAGGGGTGAGGCCACTTTGTTCACGTTTCAAGATTATTCGTATGGCTAGTTCGAGATTTGAGATGGTTGACAACGCTGTGAACAACGACAATGGTGAGCTCAACGAAGACGACGTCATCCAAGTCGCCCTTGTCGAGTACAGGTTAACGTATGGCCGTGACTTCAAACACGCCGCGGCGTGGTTAAGTATGTTTAAGTTAACGTTTAATTTTCGTTATGTAATGTTTCTTTTAGTTTCATTTTTTTAAGTTATGTAATGTTTTTATTTTTTTAGTTACGTAATGTTTTTTTAAGTTATTTATGTTTTTTTTTATTTTTTAAATTATGTAATGTTTTTTTATTAATGTTATTAATTGTTTAATTTGTATTAATGGTTTTTTAAAGTTAATAGATTTTATATAATTTATAAATATAAAATAATAATAATAATAATAAAGTGTGTGCTACGTGGAAGAACGCTACCCCTTCACGTCCCGTCCCACTTCTCCCTTTTTTGCACCAAGTCACTTTTCTAACGCGTGCTGAGGTGGCGTCCACATGTCGCATAACCCCCCCCACCCCCCCACCCCCACTGTGTATAATCTTACAATGCAAATTAACTCATGCTTATTCATAACAATCATAAAACACACACACATCCAGATTCAGTTAAATCGGTACCAATCATAAAACACTACCATCATTTCAAATCTCAAATTGATAACAAAAACACCTAATCGGAATCATAAACTGGAAATAGACTAACAAATCCAATAAAACAAGAGTGATTTGACTAACCTTTTTCAGGAAAACTGAGATGATTCGAAAGAATTGGTTATCTGCTCCAATAATCACTGATTGAGAATATCCGAACCCGAAAAAATATACGGAATTTAAGGACCGGATATTACCCGCCTATTGCCTTTTAAATAGGTAGTGACTAAAATAACCTTGGGTTTTTTAAAACTTTTGACTTGGTTAGGGTGTCCGGGGCGCCTTCGGGGAGGGTGTTCGGTGATGGCATTCCCCGATCGGGAACACCGCCGCCATCAAAGCGGGATCCCGATTCGGGGTTGAACTTGGGCGTGGGTTCACCGATGGAGGAGAGGCTGATTGTGTGGGGCCATGCCAGTTTCAACCAATCCCAGATTTTCTTTGTTTTTTTTTTTTTTTTTTTTGAATAAAAAAATAAGGGGAGTTAAGAGGGGAGTGGCGCCATCAAATGGGGGTGTTAGGGGAGTTTAAGAGGGGAGTTGACGTGGCACACGGGGATTGGTTTGGCGTAAGAGAGTGCACTCACCTATTAGGTGTGCACCCCCTTCACCCTTAGTGAACGTTGGAGGGTTTTTAAGGAAGTCAACAATAATTGAAAGTGATTGGGCCGCTCGATGTGTGATTTTCAAAAGTTTGAGAATTATTAAAAAGCGGGGATCATATCATTTTTTAAAGAGTTAACTGCCATTTTCGTCCCTGTGGTTTGGTCACTTTGGCCATTTCAGTCCATTTTTTAAAAATGCGCCATTTTCCTCCCCGACGTTCTGGAAAGGTGCCATTTCAGTCCAAAAATCATAACCCAGTTAAGTCAGTTAGTAAACAAGGACTGATTGTGTAAATTTATAACACATAAGGACTGATTGTGTAAATTTGTAACACCACCACCACTAGCCCTGCCACCACCACCACCACTCCGCTGCCACCACCACCACCACCGCCACCACAGCCACCACCACCACCACCGCCACCACCGCCACCACCGCCACCACCGCCACCACAGCCGGGAATGATGTCCGATGATGACAACAATGGTGTCCGATGATGACAACAATGGTGACCGATGATGGTATGATGGTAATTATGATGAATGACGGGAATGATGTCCGATGATGACAACAATGGTGACCGGAGTTGCAGGTTAGCCGGAGATGAGAAGGGTGGTCGGAGTTCAAGCTTTCGCCGGTTAAACGGAGAATTTAAATTAGCAATAATTCCGTTGGTTACAGGCCCAATTACACTCAACCCTCACAACACACACAAACTTACGTATGTGTGTATGATAGTGAATTGGAAGATACTATGCAGAAGGAAACTGGGCAACTATTTTGATAAAACAAAAAAAGGTACAAAAGAAACATACTAGCACTATCTTATATATATAACAAAACAAATAAATCATGTGCTGAAAATAAACTCCACGTAAAAGCTCCAAGCCACATGACTCTCCAATAAACTCGGTCAAAGATCTATTCTACTGGTCCTACAGTTTCGCAAGCAAAACAGCTCCAATTTGTTCACTTTCCCACGTTTGCATGAACTCGTAACAGCTGACCAGTTAATCCATGGTCTGCGACCCGCTGACCGAACAAAATCCCGTGACTCGCGACCCGTGTAACCCGAGAACGAACCCGATTAATCCAACATCTCTCTCATCTCCCTGTTTCGATAACAATTCGCCGGAGACAACCGGAGAGGAAGCTCGCAACATTAGAGACGTAGCTAGAACTCGAATTCTCATCGAAGTCGTCACGTCGGAACTCACGTTATCCTTTTGTTCGGTATACTTTCTTTATTTTCTTGTTCCCTCGAAGACGACCGGAGTTCGTCGGAGTTCAAGCTTTCGCCGGTTAAACGGAGGTCGTCGGAGGTTCACGACGGGAACCACGTCAAACATCGTCTCGGTATACATCAGAGGATTGGAGGAATCCAACGCCGTTGCTTAACTGGTGGCGGTGGTGGCTGTGGTGGCGGTGGTGGTGGTGGTGGCTGTGGTGGCGGTGGTGGCGGTGGTGGTGGTGGTGGCAGCGGAGTGGTGGTGGTGGCAGGGCTAGTGGTGGTGGTGTTACAAATTTACACAATCAGTCCTTATGTGTTACAAATTTACACAATCAGTCCTTGTTTACTAACTGACTTAACTGGGTTATGATTTTTGGACTGAAATGGCACCTTTTCAGAACGTCGGGGAGGAAAATGGCGCATTTTTGAAAAATGGACTGAAATGGCCAAAGTGACCAAACCACAGGGACGAAAATGACAGTTAACTCTTTTTTAAATATGTAAGTTACTTTTTATACTTTTGTAACGACTATAAAGAAACCGATAATAATAATATAATTTTGATTTTTTTTAAAGATATATAAATAAAGTGCAGAAAACTTGTTAAGTTACATCAAAACAGAAGGTAGACGGGCAACAAGCTGCGCCGCCAATAAAGTGTATAACCCGTTGAACACAAACCCCAACCTCCTGAACACAAACCCCAACCTCCTGAACACAAACCCCTGCCCCCTGGAGTCGAACAATTGCTGTGAATAACCCGTTGAACCCTCGTCAATAAAGTGTAGGTTTTTATCCCCTTGTAATAAAGAAATAAACAACCTTTATTGATAGTATTTAGACTGTGTTGTGGTGTTGTGAGCACCAGTCGCTAGCCAGGCGGTTGTCACGGTGGCTCGCAAACACCACAACAGTGTCAAGCTATTGGGGGTGTGAGTGAGCAGGCGTGAGTGTGGTAGTTTGGGCGAGTGGACTTGTTTTGGGGTGCTATTGGTGAAGTTACACAACAGACTCTCAAGTGAGGGAGGGCGCAAGTGGGCAATGTGATGAGTAGACGTCTAGTCAGCACCATGTGTTATAATATTAGAGGATGAATCCGGTCGCCAGCTTGAGCCGCAACGGATAGTCTTATAAAGACCGAATATTATAAAAAAAATCGTTGCATGATAAGAACCTTAAAATTATGACTTGACCATGACATTTTACCATCTTGAATCAGCCATCTAGTAAATCAAATGATAAGGTATTAAGGTGTGGGAGAAACACGCGTGTTAGCATCATCTAAATTGAGCTGTAAAAAAATTCACAATCACTATTTATCGGCCTTAAAAAATTATATAAATGCAATTGTTATTCTCTTTTAAGTTCATTTATTGATTAAATGCTTTTAAATAGCATCTAAGGTTAAAAGATTATATTATTTGGTTAAAAAGTCATCACACGCCTCATTTCCTATTAACCAAGTCCCACTTTTTCTCTTCAAAACTCAAAATTTTACCACGAAATAATCCGCATATTAATAATTTCAATTTGAAAGTTAACGCATGTGAGAAAAAAAGATTTATCTTTGCTTGGCTTGACACACTTGAAGTTGAAATTTGCTATATGAATAATACATGTTAGTTTTTAAGCACCATTATTTTTATGTTATATATAATAAGACTATCTCCAACTTGGTATTGGAGATAAAATTCGGACAAGCCACTACCCTTAAACAAGTGCACTTCCAAGTTTCCAACCATTTTTGTTGGGCTTTTTTATTTTCCTTTTTTGTACCAATTTGATTTGAAGTGCATCATTAACTGTACATTTGTACATTATCTTCTTTAACAACTTGTACATCAACTTCACTTTTAGTTTTGAGTAAAGTACATGCATGGTTCCTCTCGTTAAACAAAATTTTGAATTTGGTCCATACATTTTCAAAGATACATGGATGTCTCTGTAGTTTGAACTTTGTAACACATTTACTCCTCGGCTAACAAAAATGTGTCACAAAGTGCACATCACGGGGACCATCGATGTGCTTTTGAAAAAAAAGTTAGGGACTAAAAGCGTTACAAAGTGCAAACCACAGGGACCATTCATGTAGTTTTGGAAAGCTAGAGAACAACTCTGAAACTTTGGTCAACCCCAGGGACCATTTGTATACTTTACTCTTTAGTTTTAAACCATTTTAATGTAATAACTCGGATAAAATAATAAAAATATGTAAAGTTTTACTTTAAATCATTTAAACATAAAATAAGTTTGAAAAACAAAAGTTAAAATTCCACATTAGCAAGCTTGTTAAGGATATGTGTTGGGATAGAAGTGCGGCGCGAGGGGGAGGCCACGTAGGCAATCGGTGGATGGAGCACCACCATGGCTGGGCCGCGAGGAGGGTAGTGGCGGGAAGCATATCACAAGCATGGGGACGAGGGGAGGTGAACCGGGGGGGGGGGGGTGAACGATGGTCACATATGCATATTCAATCAAAATTGTCAGATTTTACAATACTGCTCATAGTTCAAATTTCACATGACTACGACACATCTGAATAATTGTGGAATGTTAAAGTTTCATTGCCTCATGGCACATTTTTTTCCGCATCTCACATTCTAAATCCTGTAAATTTACATTAAAAAATTGTTTACTTTTCCACATGGGTACAATGCTATTATACTATGTGCGTTAACTATTAAGTCATGATTAATTCAATGTCTCGTTTTTCTTTCATTTTTCTCTCATTTATTTAACTATTGTCCCACAAGAAGCTTGTACATGTCATAAAAGATTAGAGGACATATAAAATAGCTATGTCATATGTGAATCTATATAAAAATGGTATCATCAGCAATGAAAGATTAATATACGCCTCGTTGCGGTGCATCTAGTTAAACTGGAACGACAATATCTATATAAAAGTTAATGCCGTTAATATTTACTATTTAGTAAAAAACTGTTTAAGTATCGAATATCAAAACCAAGTTTATCTTGGACAAGGGAAGAGCAGGGATGAGAATGTCACCGTCACCATACAGAACCATATGTTTTAGCAAAACTTTGATATCGTACCACATAGTACTAGCATTGAAGTTTTGCTAAAACAAAAACCCAATACCTTACCATATATGTTCGTTCAGTACTGATATGGTACGTCGTGGTGTACTATTAAAAGTCCTGAATTGGTACCGTACCACCGTACGGCATGGTGCCGATACCGAAATTGAGCTAAATTCAAAACTGAATATTGTACCTTATATATTCAGTCCACATCAATATGATACGACACGATATTAGTATTCGGTGTAAGTTTCTCTATCCTTATCTTGGACCAAATTAGGATGAGACAAGACTGATCTTTGTACACCTTTCGTTTAAATTATATGAATCGAAATTGCAATGTAAAATGGTCTATCTAATCATTTATTTGTGGTGATTTGACCGAATATAAAAAATGAGTCATATGATCATTATTATTATTATAAACAATATACCAATGAAGTTGAAACAATTTCTCTTTTGAAATTACAATATAACTTACTAATAATATAATTAGAACATGTCAAATTTTCAACCTTTAAACAAATTATTATATATTATAATGATAAGTTTATCAAGTTCCAATTTTATTTTGGAAATCTCTTACGTGTTTGTATGCTTTTGAATATTTATAAACTCAAAGTACATCACGATTGGCCTATTAGCTCAGTTGGTTAGAGCGTCGTGCTAATAACGCGAAGGTCGCAGGTTCGAGACCTGCATGGGCCACTTTTTTTAACTTTTTTTAAGGAGATTGCTCATTCTTTGTTTTTATCCGGTCAATGGGAATATGGATATGGGTTGGAATCATCTCACTTTGATATTCATGTAACATTTTTATTTTATCTGATGTTAATTTGGTCTCATCCAACAACGGAGGGAGATTAAGATTGAACGAGAAGGGTTTATTACGTGAATAATGTTAGTATGTTTTCTAAAAAATTTAGACCTATTATCCTTGGGAGAGGCCCGATGATCAAAAGAATCCAATAATTATAAGTCAACAATCCTTTAAACAACTTTATCTATCGATGGCATCTATCCTAGACTCGAGTCACACAAGCAAGCCCGATATGAAGCATATGCGCCATCTCGTCTTCAGCAATCACTTTTACAACAGTCTTTAGAAGGATGCTTCCAAACTAATGGGATTTTTCCTATACCTTTATTTCCCGTTGAACAAAACATCAACCAAATAACATCCCATTCTATGTTTCCATCAATGATCGTTATCAGTATCGAAAAAGGAGTTGACATGACACAAGATGCCATCTCTGGCCAAGAGAGCCGGCACCGCCATGGTCACTACCACACCAGACCTGGTGATTTTTGTTGAAGAACACTAGCCCTAGTTGCCAATCCAAAGATGAATCTGAAACCCCACACCAATAGCATTGGGATATTATTGAATCAGAATACAATCAGGTGGAATCGAAGCCAGGATGTTCGATTTAGACAAACCAGAGGGCGCACCTCCATCGGGAGGGTGGGTCTGGTGGCCATAAAAACGAATTATGAGATGACAAGTCCTTAAAGTTAGTGATAGATCATGTGCCTCTGGTGATTGATAGATCATGTGCCTCTGGTGATTGATAGATCATGTGCCTCTGGTGATTAACTAAAAGATATATTTGAAGGACGTATATTAAAGAAAAAAAATAAGTAATATTGTCATTCTATGATATTAACCCGATTTAAAATATAATAAAAAATCAATTTACAATTATTTGAGGGATGATATAACATTGATATGTGAGTTTCTTTGGAATCGTTTGTTAAAAGTAGGATATAAAATTAAAATTAGTATAGAAGGAATGCCATATAGAAGTCTAAGAAAAATTAGAATGTTTTCTTGCATATATCACAGATTAGTATGGAGAAATTTTCATATAGAATGTTCTAGATCATATACGAAAGATATCCTAGCAATATAAATATGGATACCTTTTGCCTCCTATAGCTCACTTGTAGAAGTCTTTTAGAAATCTTTTTCATTATCTTTCATTCATCTTTCATTCCCTCCTAGTTGCTTTAATCGTTATCAGTACATGGATAATAATTTCTTACCACTAATCTTTCATTTATATAATTTTTTTTATCATTTTGTGTTATCTCAAAGCCGCTTCACCACCTTCCGTCATCTTACACCACATCTTTCAAACTATTTCAATTGTGGCCCTTATTGTTATTTTTTTATGATTAATATTGGTTGACTAAATACTTTCAATAATGAATAAACATCCATTACCATGGTGAGCTTAGATTTTAGAACAAAAAATTAATGATATTATATATACACACACTATTAAGCCCTACTATTCTAATAGTAAGTCAATGGGTTTGGTGGACATCACATCTGTCCGAGTCACATTCGCAGAATGTGCGCATTCGTGCGAATAGACCTTGATCTGTCCCAGGTGCTCATCCGTGATAAAGTCCATCCGTTCTTAGATGTATGTGCGGATGCACTATGCCTATAAATAAGGAATAAATAAGGATGAGGTCTCCTCATTTGGACAAGTTTTGGTTCCTAGAGGGGAAACTCTGTCCAATTGGTTTCGTGATTCTGTAACTTCAAATAATCAATAGAAACCAGTTTAAATTAACTTGTTCGGTGTCTATTCTGCTTCTACTCCTTTCTTATCAATAATATTCTACCGAACCGGTTATCTCGAGGCCAAAACTCTGTCAAACCTGCCGGATAGGCCTAGGTTCGGCTCATGCTGGTTCCCCATTTTTATTATTTTTCACTCCATTTTAATTTGTGGGCGTGTATCAAATAATCGGCATCAATTAGCATATATATATATATATAATTTAGGTTTTTTTATCACTATCAAAATATGTTTATCATTGCGTCTTTGTTTCCGTAAAATAAATATTTTATTTCAATAAAAATTTATTATCTAGTAGCGTATTTTATCTATTTATTTGTAGTAATTTTTCCATTCAAAAACTATGTATTACTCTTCGATGTTAAATTTTTATTGCTTTACTAAGATCAAGTTTGCATTCTTTGCCAAATTTGTGATACCCCACGTTCTCTAATACGAATAATTCTTATGGGTTACTTGAACTTGTCGATCTTCTTTCAACGTAGTGAAAGCGCTTTTGAAAAACTCGTGAACCAGTGTTGTATGATCGCTACACGAGAAAAGCAACAACATAAAAAAATACCCTCAAGAATAACAATAACATATATAGAGATAACGAGATCAGTTCATACCATATAGCTTTATCATTGGAGTCGTTATATCTAAAACCGGAGTGTGGAAAGTTGTAGATGATCAAATCATATGTATGGCCCCGAAAATGGCGGTTTGTGCTCATGTTCCTTGCATCCACTTCATTCAAAACCCTAGCCCCTAAGTCTTTGAGTTTCTTGATGTTGTCATCAGCATCCTTGTAATTTTTCAGCAACACATCTTTACAATCAAATGTTAGGTTTCGGTTATATTCTAGCATCAAATGGAAAGTAAAAAAGAAAAAGAAAAGAAGCCTACGTATCATAAGCGTCCTACAAAGTAGCGGTAATCTTTGCACCGTCGCCAATGGCCGTCCCTAGGGATCAGGAGAACGAGAAGTTTCTGCCGCCGACGATAAGGATATGTTGATCTTTCGAATACTCCGTCCATTTGCATGCGATGTTTGTTTTCTTTTTGTTTGATCCTAATGAAGTTTTATCCGGGTTGGTATCCTTACTTACATATATTTACAATCGTCTATATATGTTTCTGAAAAAAAAAACTTTGATGTATTGTATATTTTTTATAACATTTTACTTTCTTTTATTTATTTATTAAAATGTTAGAAACTTTTGTGTTGCACGTGGTTAAATCAATGAAACATTAAATAATTAATAAACAAAAAAACAAAAGAAATAGTTAAAGAAAAGAAATATTAAATAAATAAGAGATAAGAGAAAAATAAAATCAAATAACTGTATATCAATAATCTTTGAAATTAACAGTAATAAATAATCCGTTATACTAAACAATATGTTATAAATATAGATAGATTAGTTTAAAGTTAAATTTGATTTTATTTTCTTAATAATTGGTTTAACGATAATTATTTCAAACTTATTATTATTCTTTGAAATGGTCTTTAATAAGGTAGCCATAAAATTTAAATTTCAAAGTAACTAATGTAGTAAAAGTAGCTCAAATATAGTTCATAATAATAACACTAACACTATATTTTAAAAATAAACACATGATAAAATAAAAATACCTAAAGTGATTCATATAATGTCAAATATTGAGAACTTATCCATATTTCCCTTTTTCCCTATATGTTTACTTTATTATATAGTATATCTTGATTAATTAACAATATCTTTATCATTAATTAATAAATAAAAAATCATGAGTAATTAGGATATTAACTAAATTAGAGGAAAAAAAAGGGCGGGGAATAATTATAAGGCTAAAGGGTGTGGGGAGCATCATTGGGTCATTAATTGCCATGTAGGACCATTAATAAATTGTTACACCATCCCCTTGCTTCATCCACCATGGTTGGCATGGATTAAACCATGGCAACCATGAGCCTCCTTTCCTTTTTTAATATATCTTTTTCCTTTTTTACAAATAAATTAAAATAAAAGAATAGTGGTTTGGGTCATGACCATACCCATAGGGTAGTGGTTTTGAATGATGAATTAAAAGCAAGTGACATGGCGCTGATGTGGAGGATCATGGAATCCATAAGGATCATGACCACACCCTATAGCCTAAGGATGCATGGTAATACGACACATGTCCCCTATAGGTTTACTTTATTATATATATTATATTATAATGCATGAGGCGGAGATATTTTAAGATACTCAAAAAATAAGAATTTCTTCACTCTTTATTTATAAAAATACCCTTAAAATGAGGGTAACTTGGTCTTTTAAACACTAATTATATTTTAGTCTCTCATATTATTATACTTAAATCCCTTTTTTTTAACAAAATTATGGCTAATTAGTTACACTTATCCCTTTCCACAACAATTTATAATTAGAGTAAATTACAAGTTTTGTCCTTTATGTTTGTCCCAAATTTCAGGCGTTGTCCTTTACCTTTAAAATTGATGACTTTTGTACTTAATGTTTCAAATTGTAGCACGTTATGTCCTTTAGGGTAAATGTGACAACCGTCACTTTTCCGTACATTCCGTACACTAAATGAACAGTGATATGTGCCTTAATGAACATACATGATCTAGTTTACAAGAGAAATAAGTTTCTGAATTCCATACAAGTGAATTCATGTACGTTTTATACTACAAAATATTGCTTTATGCAAAAACGAGAGCGTTGCGTCAAAAATATTAGTAAACTCACCGGTAAGACACACTGTGTCAACGGAACTGCAGAAAGCAGTCAGACAATAAAATTGGAGCCTAGGTGTAGGTCCAATAACAAGAATACATTGAAACCCAAGAGTACATACAAGGGTTTAATATATATGCTATATGAAAGCAAAAATAAGCACTAAAAAGCACCCGAAACACACTTTAAGAGCAGAACTAATTGCGACAAAACTGCGAAACGAACGTTGATGGCCGCCCGGATAATATTTAATCCCACAAATATTCTGTTATGATTAAAATTTTATTTTAATCAGGTTCGTGTTGAAAAATAAATTAAAACGCTTAAAAACGTTATTTTTTCAAGTTTAAGCACGTACCGTGTGTTCCTACGCGACACAGTGCTTACACTGCAAAACGCAGACAACGCAGAAAACCTAGGAATATTCCAGGAATATGCTAGGAATATGCTAAGAATATTCCAGGAATATGCTAGGAATATGCTAGGAATATTCCAAGAATATGCTAGGAATATGCTAAGAATATTCCAAAGAATATGCTAGGAATATGCTAGGAATATTCCAGGAATATGCCAGGAATATGCCAGGAATATGCTAGGAATATTCCAGGAATATACCAGGAATATGCTAGGAATATTCCAGGAATATGCCAGGAATATGCTAGGAATATGCCATATGGAATGTCTATAAATACCTTGAGATGGCACACTAGACAATTCACCACCCAACACCACAAAACTACTCTCTCCTCTCCCTCAAAAACTTTCGGCCGAACACCCCTTGATCATCCATCATATTTTTCGATTTTGTTCTTCACATTCCAACATCATACAAGTGTCAAGTGTCACGCATAAGAAGGCTTGGTGCACTCGGAGCTCGAAGGACCTCTTTCTCTAGCTTTTATCCACCACATTCGCGTCTAGATACTTCCCTAGCCTCGAGCTAGTGGTATGTTGCTTAAAACACATTCTTGAGCTATTTTGAAGTGGTTAATATGATGTGTAATGATTAAAACTCGAAATCTTACAAAAAGGTGCATTAAAGTCTACTAAAAACATGAAAAATGATGGTTAAAAGCTCACTAGTTGTGTAAATGTTGTAGTAATTGAAATTTGTGATTGTTTAGGCCCGATCTACGTTGTGGTAGCTCGGATCATCATTTAACCCTGTTTGGTTAAGATCATGGATCTTGACATAAGCTTGTTTGAAATGGTGCAAGGGTTAAAAGGTGAAACTCTACCACACAAGAAACATGAACTTGTGTAAAAGTATTTTTACTTATGAAATAGTGTCTAAAACTAGCCGATCTATGTGTCCACAAGTGGTATTTTCAAAAGACCAAGCGTCAAAAGAAATCACATGTTCTAATCCGGATCTTACACAAACAAAAGTGATTTTTGTGATCAAACAAGTGTGCGAACACTAGTGTAACAAAAGTTTTAACAAAGAAATAATTTTCGTAAAAACCGACTAGAAGTTGTGGAACTTCATATTCTTTAAAAATAAAGTTTTTTTTTTTAAGAAATTAAACTTATTTTTAAAGATAATAAGACTTACTAAATGTGCTAGTAAATTACTACACATTTTTGTAAATATGCAAGTTCATGAAATGGGGAAAATTAGTGATTGTTGTTGATGATTATTGTTGATAATTGTTGTTGATGATTATTGTTGGTAATTGTTATTGATGATTATTTTTGATAATTGTTGTTGATGATTGTTGACGATTTAAAAGAAAATAAACACATGTTTTGAAAACATGGGAAACCTCCATTTTTAGGGGAAACTCTGTCAAAATTTTTATAAATTTTGACACTTAGAAAAATATAAGTTTTTGAAGAACTTATTCCCTAAAAATGTATTTAAAGGTATTACCAAGGTTTCCCTAATTTTTGGTGATAAGAAATGAGGATTTCTTCAAAAATAAAAGTGGATATAAATATGTTTATTTTTGAGAGAAAAATATATATTATTTTATCACCAACTTTTGTGTAAGTGTATATAGTATGTGTTATACGTGCTAGCGTATTGAGACGTAAAGATACACTAAATACTCATGAGGAGTATAAACATGAAAATACACATACAACATGCTTAGACACATACAAGAGGATATATTTATGAAAATATATTACTTGGACAAAATACATAATTCGGGTGCAAAATACAAGATACGTATATTTATTTTTGAGAAAATGATATAAGACAAATAGTTAAAAATATAAATATTTTTAACACAAGAACACAAATACAAAAGATAGTGACTTGCACTTGTGCGATACAAGTCTAGTGACTAACGTTAATAAAACGCGTTTAGGTCACGACGCTAGATAAGCAACTCCGGTGAAGTTTACGACGCAGGAACGCAAAGTTGTGAGTTCATGCTCCCCCTTTTCTTTAACTGTTTTTGGTTTTATAACTCTCGGGGGTGAAATACATGTTACAAACATTATAATATTTTTACAAGTAGTAAAAATACAAGAAGCACTCTTGGTGAGAACGAGTACCGAGTGCAATACGAATCGAGAATACAAAAATACGAGAAGCACACTTGGTGAGAACGAGAACCAAGTATGATGTGCTTTAAGAAATGCCTAGAAATTACTAGATCATGTGAGCATAGACTTAATACTAAAAATGCCATAAAGTCTTGGTGAAAACTAGTACCAAGCCATTAAAAACATTCAGTAATTAGGGATGAGGGTTAGATCTAACGGGTACGGCCGAGCCCCACTCATGGTCCTTATGTGACCTCTTGAGTGCTTCGGTGTCCCAGTCGAGGTAAATCGACACAGTCGAGGTAAATCGACACAGTCGAGGGTAATCGACACAGTCAAGGGAAATTGACACAGTCGAGGTTAATCGACACAATCGAGGTTAATCGACACAGTCGAGGGTAATCGACATAGTTAAAGGAGCCAACACTAATGCTCCATAAGTCCTCACATGCCTTAAAGGAGCCAACACTAATGCTCCATATGTCCTCACATGCCGAAATGTCTTTGTACAAACATTCAATTAGTACGTGGTGTACACAAGAAAACTTGATTTTTGCAAGAATACTTTATTTATACAAGATACATACCATGTTTTCATACTCGGTATGCAAAACGCATGAACTCGCTCAACTTTATGTTGATGTTTTCCAAAATTACATGTATTTCAGGTGACAGGATGGATCTTGGGCGCAAGTGTTGTAACTAGAAGTAGACTACAAGTTTAGATGTCATCCACTTTTGTTGAATTGTAACCTAGATGAAGGTTGTGTTTTAAAACTTAAATGACAAGTGTTTGTGATCCTCAAAATTTTCCGAATGGATGAACATTGTTTTAAATCATGTAGTTGTTTATTATGATCGAATGCAATGATAACAAGCTAGTCACACATCATACGCTTCCGCAAAAGACAGGGTGTGACAGTTTGGTATCAGAGCTTCGATTGTAGTGAACTAGGATTCCTTCTCGAGTCTAGACTACAATCACTAAAGTGCTTTCACAAAAACATTTTACAAAATGGTTTTCATTGCATTCACGAAAGCGCCAAGATCCACGAGTCAGACACTTTTCAAAGAAAAGACAAGGCAAGGACATTAGTGAGGAATACCCATAGAGTAAGGTGCCAACCAAGGCATAGTCTACAAAAGTTAGACTTGACAAAATGACCCCCCCCCCCCCCAAAACGAGAGTTATACGTGGTATAATGCATTAAGTTACTTGATTATGCTAAGTAGCATATTTGTTATTTGTATTCATGCATACGAATAAGTGTACGGAATGATTATTGACGTGAATAAAATTCTTTCGACTCCGACTCCTATTACGGTACGTGACTCGCACGATGAAGCTATCGACCTCGCGTCCTTTGCAAAGCTCGTGGCTGGGAGTGATTACCAGACAAGACTCCGAGCTTACTTCCGTAGGAGATGGCTGCTCTTCCCTCTCGAACGTGAAGATGCCAAACTACGGTGGTGATGACGAGGCAGAGGCGGCGACCTTGAACGAACTCTTAATCAACGGGACGAGATCCCTCCGGATTATGTGAAGCAAAATTGACAACATACTTGACTAGAAAAGGAAGATGAAGTATTCATCACGAAGGTGCCCCTCCAACTACTAGGAATTCTCTCCATTCCTATTCCATCTAATCATCGTGCCTATACGCGCATAACAGTAACGAATGTTAGCGCATGGACCTCCGCAATGGTCCTTTCCATGGCAAGGAGTGTAAGGACAGTAGTGTCCCCTCCTAGATCAATCATCTGCTTGGACGAGAGAAAATTGGGGTAACTGTGCAAGACAATTTATTATTACGGGGGCCCACGTAATAACGACTTGTAGTGCACAGAAATCCTGGTGGACTCTACGGGTCGAGCTAATGAAAACCACACCAAATTCAATGTATAGGTGTCCTCACCTTCATCTGGTAGAACATCACATAGATCAGTGCTTTAGCACGTAAGAAAGTAGGAAGCCTGTCTCAGCCTACTTCGTGACTGACACTTCTACCTGCGTACGAGACGTTTGAGGAAAACGACATTTAAGCAAGTGAAGATGAGAAACATTCAAGAGATTCAACGACTTTGCACTCTCTATCACCCATACACGAGCAACCCCCTCTAAGGGAAAATGTACGCCCCAGTAAAGCCAAAAACCTAAGAAAACCAATGTAGCGGGAAATAACTGAAACCTAAATGACCGTGGCAATGTAACCTCAAGTTCATTTTAAGCCAAGTTGGCAAGCCTAAGTGAAGGCTCAGTAACTGTTTCCCGCTCATACATTGAGTATTTATGTATACATGTGAAATTGGGTGATTACATAATGGCTTATGGTGCTATGTACCTCATAGACACCTGGAATGTTGCCTAACCTACTTCATACCGTTTTGGCAGAAGGGAATGCCGCCCAGGCGAGACACAAACACCAGTACGCTACCAAGAACAGAAGCCGAGCTGCAAGAATGCATCTCGCAGGCAATTGCACGACATGAAGCCCTCCGCTCTAAGCACATCAATGGCACGACTGAGAATAACCCTCCAACTGGCTGCACCTATAAACAGTTCCTGGACTGCAAGCCTTTGAATTTTGATGGCACAGGAGGTGCCGTTGCATTTGTTCGTTGGACAGAAAAGACGGACTCAGTTCTAAGAATGAGTAACTGTTCACCCCAACAAAGCGTTACCTATATCTCAGGGTTATTTCTGGATGGCGCACTCTCATGGTGGAACCTTCAGGTTCAGACCCTTGGTGCAGATGCTGCTTATGCACTGAGCTGGGACGAGCTCAAGGAAATGATGGAAAAGAAATACTGTTCTAGGACTGAAATCCAGAAGCTTGAGGTGGAGTTCTGGAATTTGAAAATGGACGGACCGAAGATTCCTGAATACGTCCAGCGATTTCACGACTTGTCTAGGGTCGTCCCCTACCTAGTCAAACCGGAATTCAAGAGGATAGAACGATTCATTTGGGGACTTGCACCCCAGATTAGGGGCATGGTTACTACCTCAAAACCCTCAACCATCGCAGAGGCTATCGATATGAGTGTCACCCTTACTGAAGAGGCTCTAGGTGCGGGAAAATTTTCGGAATATGAGGATAACAAGAAAGAGACTCATGTGGAGTCGTCAAGCAACAAGAAGAGGAAGTTCTCAAACCTAAAGATGAGCACCCAACTCAACTATGGAAGCTCTAAAGCAAACAAAAGAAAGAAAGTGAATTCGCCACATGGCAGGAGCACTGATGGAGCCATTAATAGGGCAGGTGGTAATGTTTACTCGGGGACTAAGCTGAGGTGCAGAGAATGCACTTTTCACCATAAAGGTCGATGTCTGAAGCCTAGGTGTGGAAAGTGTGGAAAAGAAGGGCACAACAGGGACGCCTGTTGGGCGAAGGACCCAGATGGAAGAAATAAGAGAATACCCGGTTGCTACAAATGTGGTGAAGCAGGGCACTTTAGGAAAGATTGCCCAAAGAAGAAACAAGCAAGGAAGGGTTTTCACGATCGAAACTCGTGAACCACGCTAGGATCCAGATGCGGTTACGGGTACGTTCCCTATTAACCACCCTTATGCATCTATTTCTAATACTGGCATCAACCTTAACCTTGCATGCTTAGAACTTAAGAAACTTCTTGGCCTAGTCTCAAGTAAGATAGACGTCCCGTATTCTTTAGAAATGGGCATATAGAAGGATAGCTTAAACAGTCGAAGCGATTAAGGATCGTGATTAGGCACTCAGAGGGCCGTAACCTTCTGTTACCATTGACTCGTGAGGTCATAATAATCAGCATGGATCGGAAATCCAAGTATGCAGCTGAAGTCGTCAATACGAGAAAATCAGACGCATCCCTCGTGCGAATGATGAAACCCAACTTTACTGTAATAGGCGCAAGGATGCTAGACCCCATAAGGCGGCAGATCTACGACATCCTTCATTGGTCGAAGAGGCATAGAAATGCCTCTGAGTAGACTGCAGAACCTGGGAACATCCCCGCGATGGAAGAAGTTCTAGTAGCCTTTTCAAAAGACTTGCCAGAAATGCCCCTTCGCAGCGTCAAGAGAAGTTTAGGATAAACAACGTGCCAAGAGCAGCACCAGTGTCGAATAATGTCTTACCGACTAACTTCGTCCGTAAAGCATGAGCTCCGGACGTAACTGCAAGAGCTACCAGACAGAGGAAGTTAAGGACATGACGCCTTTAGTTAGGGATATGAGGAGAAAGTTGGCAGTTCCATTTTGCGTAAATTCCTGAGAATTGAGAATCAGAATCCTTTGCCAACGACTGGCAACATAAACAGACAAAATCATAAGATCCTAGTTGCCACCCAAGGATCAACTTGAGGACAGGATGTCCATGACTGTGTATACCAGAAGGAAGTGTCCCTGAAACGACCTTTAGGACTCGCTTTGGAAGTTACGAGTTCCTTGTCGTACCATTTGGCCTAACACATGCATCGACAATATTCATGGACCTCATGAAATCGAACGTGTAAGCCATACCTAGATAAGCCATATACTTATTGACTACATTCTCATATGGCCAATGACCAAGGAAGGTCGTGAGCAACAACTGCAATTTACCTTGCAACTCTTAGAGAAAGAACAGTTAAGCGCTATGATGACGAAAAGCGGATTTCGAATTCGCGAAGTGAGAACTTTCAGATCCATGATGGATAAGAACGAGATTCATGCCAACCCTGCAACCAAGAGCTAAGGAGCTAGAGTTGCAATTATGTGACGCCTCTCGACAAAGTCTCGATTGTACGCCGATGCAACAAGACCACGACATTACATACGTGGCACATTGATTAAGGAATCATGAGAAGAACCCTTGAGATAGGTACAGTCATTGCGCGCAGCAAACTGGGCGTTATTACCTGAAAGAAAACGTTGCACGATCTTTACTGATCGCAAGGGATTGCAGCACACCGATGATCGTAAGAACTCGAATATGAACTGAGCTGTTGAACGATGCAGACTGTATGAACAAGATGCGTGCTTGTGTGATAAACTTTGATAAAAAGTTGGAACACTCACTTACCCTTAGTAGAGTCTTCCTACAACAGTATTTATCACGCCGTCGTCTAAACCGCTTTGTGTAAAGCTTTAGATGGAACGTAATGAGTCAATTCCCGTTGTGTTGAACGGAGACCGGGAATAATGGATCAACTGGCCGAGATGGTCCAGGAAAAATCTAGAGGCAAGGTCGTTCATATATGCGATTATATCAAGACAGCCCGCAGAACACAGAAAGATTACGCCGATGAGAGGCAGAAATCGTAAGAATTTGAGACAAGAAGCACGACTAAATTGAGAGCCGCACCTAGAAAGGGCGTAGTGTGAATTGGAAAACGAAAAGATTGAATCCCCGGTGTAGGGATCAGAACCATTGTTCACAAGATGAAGCTTCCAGAAAAAGATCAGTAGTGATCGCGACACATTCATGTGTCTAGTCTTTAGAGGAGTCTGACGCAAGGAACATTCATAGTTCCCACAAATAAGATTCACGTCAATGATATACTATACAACCTGTTGAGGTTTCGGACCAAGAGTCCACAAAATGCAGAAAAGACATGATTGATTTACTTGAGCATGATAAAATACATGACATGAGAACACAAAGACGTGTTTCAAATATAAGTGACCATTTTGGTTTCACAACTCCCCTGCGACCGATGGCATCGCTTGAATTTCGGGACGAAATTCTTTTAACGGGGGGAGACTGTGACAACCGTCACTTTTCCGTACATTTCGTACACTAAATGAACAGTGATATGTGCCTTAATGAACATACATGATCTAGTTTACAAGAGAAATAAGTTTCTGAATTCCATACAAGTGAATTCATGTACGTTTTATACTACAAAATATTGCTTTATGCAAAAACGAGAGCGTTGCGTCAAAAATATTAGTAAACTCACCGGTAAGACACACTGTGTCAACGGAACTGCAGAAAGCAGTCAGACAATAAAATTGGAGCCTAGGTGTAGGTCCAATAACAAGAATACATTGAAACCCAAGAGTACATACAAGGGTTTAATATATATGCTATATGAAAGCAAAAATAAGCACTAAAAAGCACCCGAAACACACTTTAAGAGCAGAACTAATTGCGACAAAACTGCGAAACGAACGTTGATGGCCGCCCGGATAATATTTAATCCCACAAATATTCTGTTATGATTAAAATTTTATTTTAATCAGGTTCGTGTTGAAAAATAAATTAAAACGCTTAAAAACGTTATTTTTTCAAGTTTAAGCACGTACCGTGTGTTCCTACGCGACACAGTGCTTACACTGCAAAACGCAGACAACGCAGAAAACCTAGGAATATTCCAGGAATATGCTAGGAATATGCTAAGAATATTCCAGGAATATGCTAGGAATATGCTAGGAATATTCCAAGAATATGCTAGGAATATGCTAAGAATATTCCAAAGAATATGCTAGGAATATGCTAGGAATATTCCAGGAATATGCCAGGAATATGCCAGGAATATGCTAGGAATATTCCAGGAATATACCAGGAATATGCTAGGAATATTCCAGGAATATGCCAGGAATATGCTAGGAATATGCCATATGGAATGTCTATAAATACCTTGAGATGGCACACTAGACAATTCACCACCCAACACCACAAAACTACTCTCTCCTCTCCCTCAAAAACTTTCGGCCGAACACCCCTTGATCATCCATCATATTTTTCGATTTTGTTCTTCACATTCCAACATCATACAAGTGTCAAGTGTCACGCATAAGAAGGCTTGGTGCACTCGGAGCTCGAAGGACCTCTTTCTCTAGCTTTTATCCACCACATTCGCGTCTAGATACTTCCCTAGCCTCGAGCTAGTGGTATGTTGCTTAAAACACATTCTTGAGCTATTTTGAAGTGGTTAATATGATGTGTAATGATTAAAACTCGAAATCTTACAAAAAGGTGCATTAAAGTCTACTAAAAACATGAAAAATGATGGTTAAAAGCTCACTAGTTGTGTAAATGTTGTAGTAAATTGAAATTTGTGATTGTTTAGGCCCGATCTACGTTGTGGTAGCTCGGATCATCATTTAACCCTGTTTGGTTAAGATCATGGATCTTGACATAAGCTTGTTTGAAATGGTGCAAGGGTTAAAAGGTGAAACTCTACCACACAAGAAACATGAACTTGTGTAAAAGTATTTTTACTTATGAAATAGTGTCTAAAACTAGCCGATCTATGTGTCCACAAGTGGTATTTTCAAAAGACCAAGCGTCAAAAGAAATCACATGTTCTAATCCGGATCTTACACAAACAAAAGTGATTTTTGTGATCAAACAAGTGTGCGAACACTAGTGTAACAAAAGTTTTAACAAAGAAATAATTTTCGTAAAAACCGACTAGAAGTTGTGGAACTTCATATTCTTTAAAAATAAAGTTTTTTTTTTTTAAGAAATTAAACTTATTTTTAAAGATAATAAGACTTACTAAATGTGCTAGTAAATTACTACACATTTTTGTAAATATGCAAGTTCATGAAATGGGGAAAATTAGTGATTGTTGTTGATGATTATTGTTGATAATTGTTGTTGATGATTATTGTTGGTAATTGTTATTGATGATTATTTTTGATAATTGTTGTTGATGATTGTTGACGATTTAAAAGAAAATAAACACATGTTTTGAAAACATGGGAAACCTCCATTTTTAGGGGAAACTCTGTCAAAATTTTTATAAATTTTGACACTTAGAAAAATATAAGTTTTTGAAGAACTTATTCCCTAAAAATGTATTTAAAGGTATTACCAAGGTTTCCCTAATTTTTGGTGATAAGAAATGAGGATTTCTTCAAAAATAAAAGTGGATATAAATATGTTTATTTTTGAGAGAAAAATATATATTATTTTATCACCAACTTTTGTGTAAGTGTATATAGTATGTGTTATACGTGCTAGCGTATTGAGACGTAAAGATACACTAAATACTCATGAGGAGTATAAACATGAAAATACACATACAACATGCTTAGACACATACAAGAGGATATATTTATGAAAATATATTACTTGGACAAAATACATAATTCGGGTGCAAAATACAAGATACGTATATTTATTTTTGAGAAAATGATATAAGACAAATAGTTAAAAATATAAATATTTTTAACACAAGAACACAAATACAAAAGATAGTGACTTGCACTTGTGCGATACAAGTCTAGTGACTAACGTTAATAAAACGCGTTTAGGTCACGACGCTAGATAAGCAACTCCGGTGAAGTTTACGACGCAGGAACGCAAAGTTGTGAGTTCATGCTCCCCCTTTTCTTTAACTGTTTTTGGTTTTATAACTCTCGGGGGTGAAATACATGTTACAAACATTATAATATTTTTACAAGTAGTAAAAATACAAGAAGCACTCTTGGTGAGAACGAGTACCGAGTGCAATACGAATCGAGAATACAAAAATACGAGAAGCACACTTGGTGAGAACGAGAACCAAGTATGATGTGCTTTAAGAAATGCCTAGAAATTACTAGATCATGTGAGCATAGACTTAATACTAAAAATGCCATAAAGTCTTGGTGAAAACTAGTACCAAGCCATTAAAAACATTCAGTAATTAGGGACGAGGGTTAGATCTAACGGGTACGGCCGAGCCCCACTCATGGTCCTTATGTGACCTCTTGAGTGCTTCGGTGTCCCAGTCGAGGTAAATCGACACAGTCGAGGTAAATCGACACAGTCGAGGGTAATCGACACAGTCAAGGGAAATTGACACAGTCGAGGTTAATCGACACAATCGAGGTTAATCGACACAGTCGAGGGTAATCGACATAGTTAAAGGAGCCAACACTAATGCTCCATAAGTCCTCACATGCCTTAAAGGAGCCAACACTAATGCTCCATATGTCCTCACATGCCGAAATGTCTTTGTACAAACATTCAATTAGTACGTGGTGTACACAAGAAAACTTGATTTTTGCAAGAATACTTTATTTATACAAGATACATACCATGTTTTCATACTCGGTATGCAAAACGCATGAACTCGCTCAACTTTATGTTGATGTTTTCCAAAATTACATGTATTTCAGGTGACAGGATGGATCTTGGGCGCAAGTGTTGTAACTAGAAGTAGACTACAAGTTTAGATGTCATCCACTTTTGTTGAATTGTAACCTAGATGAAGGTTGTGTTTTAAAACTTAAATGACAAGTGTTTGTGATCCTCAAAATTTTCCGAATGGATGAACATTGTTTTAAATCATGTAGTTGTTTATTATGATCGAATGCAATGATAACAAGCTAGTCACACATCATACGCTTCCGCAAAAGACAGGGTGTGACAGTAAACCCAGTTATAATTTTCAGTTAAGTTATGTCATGTGCACTGCGCATGAGGGTAGAATGGTTTACGGTCATTTCACCTCTCTACTTGTCTTTCCCCCTTTTAATACCCTAATTTACTTCATCTTCAACCTTATTAACAATTTGAAAAGTAATAATCCAAGTTTCTAATCATGTTCTATTGTTTTTTGTTCAATTTTCATAATTTGAGCCCCATTTTTGCTAAAATGTTGCTTAGTGTATATCAAATTGTTCTTGGATTGATGTAATCTGTTAATGTCTACCATTTCAAATCTATATTAGCTACATAACCTTTTCAACATTCACCTTCATTGTCAATTCAATGAGTTTAATTAAGGTGCTACATAACCTTTTCAACATTTACATTCACTGTCATTTACTTCACTGTCAATTCTCGATGCAGTCATACAAATCATACTAAAGTCTTGAAACTACAGGTGCTTTTGTCGGAATAAACGTCGGCATCGATCTTTTAAACCTACCGTCACCAGAACAAGTAGTGGCAATCCTTCGATCCCATCAAATAACACATGTGTGTCTTTTCGATGCTGATAATCATCTCCTCAGCACACTTTCCGACACCGAAATCGAAGTGATGATCAGCGTAACAAACAAAGAAGTTTTAAGAATCAGAAAATCACCGGCGGCAGCCGCCGCTTGGATTAGCAAAAACATTGCAGCCTTCGTACCCTCCACCAACATCACCGCCATAGCCATCGGTAGCGAAGTTCTTTCCCCAATCGCGCATGATTAGAAACTTGGATTATTACTTTTCAAATTGTTAATAAGGTTGAAGATGAAGTAAATTAGGGTATTAAAAGGGGGAAAGACAAGTGGGGAGGTGAAATGACCGTTCTACCCTCATGTGCAGTGCACATGACATAACTTAACTAAAAAAATATAACTGGGTTTGCCCTAAAGGACATAACGTGCAACATTTTCAAACATTAAGTACAAAACTCATCGGTTTTAAAGGTGAAGGATAGCGCCTGAAATTTGAGACAAACATAAAGGACAAAACTTGTAATTTACTCTTATAATTATTTTACATATTCTTGTCATATTTTATAAACTATAATGTTTAAAAAAAATCCAAGGGTACCGTGATAAGCTACTCATATCTGTTGACATTTCGATAATTGTCTTGGTCAGTATTGTTGTGCGGATTAAAATGTACAAGTAGATGATGCATTAGTGTACAAGTGATTAAATGTCACACCCCAATCGATGGCGGAAACATCGGGGCGCGGCACTAAGCGAATCAGATTACTCAAGAGAATCCACAACACTACTTGTTTCGATATAGATTAATCAAATTTCATAAAGATGTCTAAAAACGTGAACCACATTTCACAACCAATATAATGTATCAAAATAACATGACGATTCAAATATTGTTCAAAATTGTCTGATTATCTAAGATGAGTTTCTAAGCATCATCCTAGCTTGTTTCTTGATTCCCAGCTACTATCAACCTACAACATGTATTAAAATAAGATCAACAAAAATGTTGGCGAGCATACAAGTTTGAATACAAAGCATAATAGTTTAAAAACTCATATCCAACATGAACACATATCACAAGTTTCAACATGCTAGTTTACGTGGTTCATATGATAACCCAAGTTTCCAACGCGTTAACATGCCTTTCCTACTTCGACGCATCGAAGAGGAGGTAAAAGAATCAAAAACTTAACAATACTACCGAAGACTCAAGGAGAGGTGCGTTACCCCTATAGCGCTACAATTGTTAAGGCGAGTTACACATAAGAATCAAACGTTCACATAGCATAAAAAGTCTCAAGTATCACAAGTATCATGTTTTCATGTTTAAAAGCGGATAAAGTATGTTTCAAATAAGTTTCAAGTGTCAAGTGTCTTGATATAGAATACATGTTGCATCCCAAAAGTGTTAAAACAACAAGGGATCGAGTATACTCATAGTGGGTGCTCAGAACCAAACACTGCTAAATTGGATCGAATGGAGCGCTGGATTAGCCTGCGTGCGGGGAAAAGAGCATAAGTCCTCTAAGTGCTGACCTGGTCGGGAATAGAGTGTCGAATAGTGCGAAAATCGAGTTAAAGTGTCTGACAGACTACCTGAGCGAATGGTCATCCAGACGGATGGCCATACGAACAGATGGCCATTCGAACAATGTGTAGGTGTTTGCGAATTTGTTTAAGTGTTTGATCATAGTGTCCTGTAACAACAAACAACAAGTGTTATCATAAACAGATCATTTGGACAGATGGTCATCCGATCGGATGGCCATTCGAACAGATGGTCAGTGTGTGAAGTTTCATGAGATTTCCAAGTCTGAGTTAACGATGACGGTGTGACGACGTGTCAAACAACGGAAACGTACCTAACCCAGCTCGTTCGACCGGATGGGTACCACCCCTTTTCGAACCGACAAGTTGTTTCTGATGAGGTTTCATGTTTGGACCCATCAATCGGCCCGTCTTCCGGTGGAATTCAGTTTTCAAGCCGACTTTCGACTAAGGAATGAGTCGAAAGTCTGTTTGAGTCTGATTTCACCCGTGTTTTGTATAAAAATTGATAAAAAGTTTGGAAATCAGTTGCAAAACGTGAAGTTCATCAGATCTGAGTTGGAAACATGTGAAATTCTGTCAGATCTGGTGTAAAGAGTGTGAGATTCCTTTAGATTTCGTATAAAAGTTGTGAAAATCCACTAGATCTAGCACCAATCTTGGTTAAACGGTGCTCCACCACAGTTTGCATAAGCAACCGTGTGGAAACCACATTCAAGAGGTCCAAATCAGTTGGTTTTCAGGAAAAAGTTGAAGTGTTCATGTGATTTTGACGAAGAATGTGGTGTAGAAGTGATTAAAGATGAAAGTTGTACAAGATTTGAGGTGAAATACTTACAAGAAGGCCTTGAATCGTGATTGAAAGGGTCTAGGAGCTTGAGAGCAAATGAGCCCAATGAAAGGTGAAAATGGAGGCCAGGTGCTCTATTTATAGGTGATAGTGACAGCTCCAATCGAATGACATCGATCGGATGGGGTTAAGTTGGTGCAAGTGTCAGGCGGTTGGATGGCCTTCCGGTCGAAAGGCCATCCGATCGGATGGCCATCCGATCGAATGTCCATTCGGACAACCGACTCTCATTTGCTAGTTTACCGACTTTGGTTTGTTTTGCAAGCGTTGCGTATTATTGTGAGTAACCATTGTATGTATTATTACACTTAGACGATCAAATAACATAAGTATCTCAAGAAGTTTCCGTGTTTCAAGTTTGCGTTTACGCTAGTTTCTTGTCCAGTAAGTATCAAAGCATAACAAGTGTCAAGTTTCTAGAATATACACATCATTTTCATGTAAAGCATCACGAGAGTCAAGAATCACATTATTTATATATAAAAGTATCACAAAAGCATCACATAGAGTAAAAGTTTCACGTAGTTTAACACAATTAAGATTCGATTAGTATTATTTCTCATTATGATCGATCGTCTCGAGATTACAAGCATCAAAAGGTAAGAAGTACGACGAGAATTGCCAAAAGATAAAAGTTTTGAAACGCAGGGTGTTACATTAAAGCAATGTGTCATATTACATTTCAAATGCTCAAGACTCTCTATGTAGTTGTCATTAGTATCAGTTTAATAATATTCTAACTCTTTTTAATCTGATTTTGGTTTGATTAAGATTGTTCACCAATTTGTTCGGGCGACTAGATTAAATTTCGAAACCTTGCACATACGGGTTTGATATGAGCTTTGTTCGTGTTTTGTATGTGTATTTACTTAGTTGGGTGCACACACTTACATGTGTTAACAGGTAGTAAATTGACATCAAATAAGCTCACTTGTTTTATCTAATTGGTTATATTAAAAAACATTATATAATACCATATTCAACAAAATGAAATTTTAGTTTTCATAAAAAAATTTATAAAAACGTTTTCAGAAGCATTTTCGTTTTCATAAAACTTTTTTTTATAAAAACGACTTTTTAGAAGTTTGATAAATAAGTTTTCCACTAACAAACTTTTAGGAAAAACAACTCCATAATCTAAACATAATACATCTTAAAAAACTGAATGCTGTTGCATTTTTTAGGGATTATAAGTTCAAAAATACTCTTATAGATAATATTAGTTAGTTGAAAAAGCTACAGGTTATTCAATTCGTTGGTTTAAAGGTTCTATATATAGTATAATTCATTAATTTTTTTTCACTTCAAGAAATTTCTTGTTCTTAGAATTTTTGGTTTATAAATATTTCAATTTTATGTTGTGTATACTTTGAC
This sequence comes from Helianthus annuus, assembly GCF_002127325.2. NCBI lineage: Eukaryota > Viridiplantae > Streptophyta > Magnoliopsida > Asterales > Asteraceae > Helianthus > Helianthus annuus. The sequence continues at coordinate 169,187,171 of NC_035446.2, forward strand.
TTATTCTTCTATGTTCACTCTTAACATTCATCTTATTTATTATTCAGTGGTTTTGGAGCTTTAATATTCATCCTTTCAGATCTTCACACATGTATGTATGTTTCTAAAACATGATATATTGTTTGTTTTTATTTTATGTTTAACTGTGAACATCGTTTTTCATCCTATATTATTTATAACGGTAACATGATAAAAATATGTAACTAAAATACTTAACATTTTTTTTTTCAGTTCCCCAAACTACTCCAGCTACTACTACTACTGATGTATCAGTTAAAGAGGAGAACAGAGAAGGAACTCACCAAAGGATGTAACAATAAAAAAGGAAGAGATACAAGTAATTTCGGAGGACGCTGATCTCGATGATTACAAATGGTGGCGTGACAATATAGATGACATCCTTGAGATGTTCAAGCCGTATGATTACTAAATTGATCTCATCATGATGCAAAGTATTTGACACTTGAGTTTTTAGTTTCCAACTTTTATATTTAAGACTTATACTTCCTTATTCGTGTACTAATTTATATAACTTTTATTTATGTTTAAGACTTATTTTTTCTTATTTGTGTGTTACTTTATCGTATCAATGGTTTCTTGAAGTACTTGATAATTTAAATTCTAAATTTAATCATTACTAGACATGTGTTGTCACACCCCGATTTCCACGTGTCTCACCGGTGGGCCCGGTGGGGGATTACCGTGACGATGTTGGCAACAATATAGTCAAACCACACAATTATATAATGCACAGCGGAAGCATAAGATAAATATATAAATTTCAACCTCTGATTGTAATATCAAAATGTATTACAGGGGTTGGATATATCCACAGCGGATCGTAAATAAAAGTAAAGTATTGTTCCATTAGATACTACAATCAAGCTTGCGAGGCTTATCCCGACGCTAGGGAGCTATTACCAGCCAATTACGTTTAGGTACCTGCACTTAATCTTTTTGGGGAAAATACGTCAGTTTACACTGGTAAATACATTCAACTGACACATTTGAAAATGTTTATTAAAATTGATTTGAATGCACAAGGCACAAACTCTTTTATAACTTGGGAAAATTCATAATGATCTTGTGAACGTTTTACATGTTCTTTTATGCGTTCAGTAGCCCGGGTCGTGCCGGGTTAAAGATTTATAGACACACCACGTTTGCGTAAAACCGTAGTACAGAAACCAACGGCTACGTCTTTTAGTTTTAATGTCGACACTTTATACCGGGTGTACGCCTACACCGGGATGTCGATGGTCGTGGCCATTTCGTAAAATGATGCCAAGGATATCCGGGACAACGGTCATTAAACCCCCCAAAGGCTTATAAGCAACAAAACTGTTTAAATGAGCCGATCATATTTAATCAATTAACCACCTAAGCGATGGAAGTATATAATGCTCAATCAAGCGGTATTAATATACCGTAACCCAAGCCCATATAGGGGAAATAAGTCAAAAGTATTTACCTTTGCAAGTATAAATCCTTAATTTAGATCAAGTCACCGATAGCTTTTACTGGGGCTCCTAATCTGGAACGAAGGTTTTAATTAACCTCTTAGAATCCTAACGGTCCTTATATTAGCCGTAGCTTAAACCGGTTGATTCCGATATATAGATATGGTTAATTCGCACGAAAAGGCGAAAACCGAGAATGGAGCATGATTTGGACCCAACAAGTTCAGAGACTTGTTTTATATGGGTTTATAGTTCATACTCTGGATTTTGGGGTTCAAATAATATAATTTGACCCATATCGGCTATTGCACGAAAACTAGTTCCATGAGCCGTACCGTGTGCGCAAATAGGCGAAACGGTTAACCATAAGAGTCGTACGCTTATTTCCTAAGTCAATATGCCTTAAAAGTATTTTGGTATCCGTAGGATACCTTCCGTAATGCCCGCAACGAGTCTAAGTTAATATTATGCCCCGTAGGGGCTTTTCGGTCATTTTAAAGACTTTAAAAAGGCTTTTCGAGTTCTACAGGAAATCTGAGTTTCCCGAACAGCTTATAAAGCTAAAAATACTTTATTTATTATTTAAAACCAGTGGAAATTGGAATCGGGTCAAAAGACCTTGTAGAACTCTCGTTTTGGCCAAAAAGGGCATATTCGGTATTTACCGAACCGTAGCCATAACCGCAGGTTATGAGCAAGGTAAAAATTGTTAAAAATCTCTAAAATTCCCAAAATATTATTTTACCACAGTGGGTAAAAGTTTTGGTGATGAAAACTTGGGTTAGATGGGCGTTATGCTAATTGCGCCGTTAATTACAAAATTTTCTTAAAAGTGCGCCTTTTAGCATAACTCTCATTCTAGGCCTCGGATTGACGCGAAACTTTAAGGACATGCTTATAATTTAACAAGCAAGGTTTTGGTCCGTTCACGTGTCCGAAATACTCGTTTTAATTTTAAAAGGCCGTTACGGTCAACTTTTAGGCGAATGACGGAATTGCGCAAAAGACTCGGATAACTCATGAACCGACCACAGAGGCGTATACCAACATGTGACCTGGTCCTAAGAGAGTCCTAAGGTATATTTATACCTCACTAAAACGGGTCAGAACTGAAGTCAAAGCAAAAGTCAAACTTTTGCGACATTCGGCTCCGAACCGGTTCTATATAGTAAATGATCGATTCAAACGAGCGCAAACATGTTTATATACTTATTATCATGTTTTATGATTATCAAAACAGGTTCCATAACATATATATTACAGATTATGCATAAATCGCCAAAATAGCTTTCTGTTGACTTTTTAACCGCGCGTTTGACTCGATATTTGACATAGTTAGAGTGGTGATCAGGGGGAACCCTTTTAGAGGTTTATTACCCACATAAATACCAACTCATAACCATTTTTGATTCGTCATAAGACTGAACCATTTGCAAGATATTGTAATGACAACCGTTAGTTACGACGGTTGCGTTTATGAGCTATAACTATGGAAATGTGAAACCATAATGGTTATGAACGACTTACAGAAGTTGCTTCTTGCTTATAGAGCAGAAGAGAATGCTTGGGAGCACTTAGAATGATCAGTAGTTGTGTGTTTTGATGTTGTGAATGATATGAGCCAATGTAGCTTATTTATAGTGCTTAAGAGCCTTCAAGATCATTACACAACAAGCTACAATTGATCATGGATCATGGGCAGGTGTCCCTAAGTGGTATGGGTCGTGTAGGGGGCACCCATGCTCAATTAATTGGTTGTTTGATCGTTCAAAAGCTCCAAAAGCCAAGTAGTTACAACCATTCTGCATCTTGGCACTTTACGCGGCCCGCATGGGAGTTCCCATGCATTTTAATGCGGGTCGCCTAAAGGTTAAGAAATCAGGCGAATTAGTGAGGAGGCTCGCGGCCCGCCTCAACTAATCCTTAACCATCACGCGGGTCGCCTAAGGTTAAGATTTCAGGATTTTTAAATCTTTTTGCAATGATTGCAGAATCCGACCATTAATAACGAGATCTTTCGTAATGATTTACCTGACCTTTCGGGTTTGAAGGGGTAACTTTGCGGTTTGGCCCTCGGTTATTTACCGATAGGGGCCTCGTGTTATTTACCCGCATTATTAAGTCCCCGGTTTATTTATTAATTATATTGGAAAGCCTTAACTTTCTCTGTTGACGCTTTTAACCCTTCTTCTACGAATTCGATCGTAACTTTCTCGTTTCATATCGAAACTTCGCGAAATTCATATATATTATTTTAGTGAGGGTATAATACCGTTACAAAGTCTTTGGAACGTTAAAGGGTCACTCAGAGGTATTATTAAACATGTTGACACAGTTAACCCCTGGAGTTTGTAATCTCTCACTTTCTTCCGCGTTTAATTTTTGTACGATCTATAATTTATTCGTTTGAAGGTTTAAGCATTATTTAGGGATACTATACAGTATTTTTACCCTTGTTGACATTTATAACCCTCGAATTTATATACTTTCAAGGTTTGTCAAAATTAGTCCTTTATTTATTATAGATGCCACGTGTAAACAAATGACACGTGTTAACACATCATTGGACACAAAAATTCGAGGTGTTACATCCTCACCCCCTTAAAATAAATCTCGACCCGAGATTTACTCAAATAAATAGGGGTATTTTTCTTTCATTGTAGCTTCGACTTCCCACGTATATTCAGGACCTCTACGAGCATCCCATTTGACTTTTACAATCGGTACGTGCTTTCTGCGAAGCTTCTTCACCTGTCGATCTTCAATCGACAAAGGTTTTTCGATGAACTTTAAGCTCTCATCTATATGCACATCTGTGTGTGGAATCACCAACGATTCGTCGGCGAAGCACTTTTTGAGATTGCAGATGTGGAACACATTGTGAATTCCATTGAGCTCTTCAGGCAAGTTTAGTTTATAGGCAACTGATCCGACTCGTTCAATGACCTCAAAAGGCCCTATGTATCTCGGACTCAGCTTGCCCTTCTTGCCGAAACGCATCACCCCCTTCCAGGGCGATACTTTAAGTAATACCTTTTCACCCACCTCAAAGTGAAAATCCTTACGCTTTGGATCAGCGTAGCTTTTCTGCCTATCGCGGGCAGCCTTGAGACGTTCCCGGATCTGGACAATCTTGTCCGTCGTCTGGAAAACAATCTCTGGTCCCGACAATTGGACCTCTCCTACTTCCGCCCAACAAACAGGCGATCTGCATTTCCTACCATATAATGCCTCAAAAGGCGCAGCCTTTATGCTGGTGTGGTAGCTATTATTGTAGGAGAATTCGATCAGGGGTAGGTTTTTATCCCAGTTACCACCTAAATCGATCGCACATGCACGAAGCATGTCTTCTAGCGTTTGGATAGTACGCTCACTTTGACCGTCCGTCTTTGGATGGTAAGCCGTACTAAAGTTTAAACGCGTGCCCAAAGATTGCTGGAAACTTTTCCAGAAGTGAGATGTGTATCTAGTATCCCTGTCGGAGATAATAGACACAGGTATGCCGTGTAAGGCTACAATCTTATCAACATAAAGTTGGGCTAACATATCGGAGCTATACGTCTCCTTGATGGGTAGAAAATGAGCTGATTTAGTCAGCCTATCGACTATGACCCATATTGTATCGTTTCCTTTCCTGGTTTTGGGTAACTTGGTTATGAAGTCCATAGTTACACATTCCCACTTCCACTCGGGAAGCTCAGGCTGTTGTAGCAAGCCAGACGACTTTTGGTGCTCGGCTTTAACTTGAGCACAAGTCAAGCACTTTGCTACATGGGCGGCTACAGACTTTTTCAAGCCTATCCACCAATAATTTGCCTTTAAGTCTTGGTACATTTTATCAGCACCAGGATGGACTGAGTATTTGGAACTATGGGCTTCCTGGAGAACAACATCTCGTAGTCCCCCATAAATCGGAACCCATATACGTCCATTCAGCCTAAGAACTCCATCCTTGCTAAGAGTCAACTGCTCCGCAGTTACTCCCAGCTTTTCATTAGGATAATTAGCTTCCAACACAGCCTCTCGCTGTGCAGCCAAAATCGTTTCAATCAAATTATTTTTAACTTCAATGCTCTTGGCATTGCTTCGAATGGGTTTTACCCTTTCTTTCCTGCTCAATGCATCGGCGACCACATTCGCCTTGCCGGGATGGTACCTGATTTCGCAGTCATAATCATTCAGGGTTTCCATCCAACGGCGCTGTCTCATGTTCAACTCCTTCTGGTTGAACAGGTGCTGGAGGCTTTTGTGATCAGAATAAATCACAAATTTAATACCATAAAGGTAATGCCTCCACAACTTCAGTGCAAACACAACGGCACCCAACTCCAAATCATGGGTGGTGTAATTCTTTTCATGCACCTTTAATTGCCATGAAGCATAGGCAATCACTTTGCCCTTCTGCATAAGCACACACCCCATGCCTGTATGTGATGCATCGCAGTAAACTACGAATTCATCTGTACCTTCCGGTAATGTCAACACAGGTGCGTTGCTTAGCTTTTGCTTCAGTATTTCGAAGGACTCTTGCTGCTTCGGGCCCCAAATGTACTTTTCTTTCTTCTTGGTCAAGGAAGTCAAGGGCGCAGCAATCCTTGAAAAATTTTCAATAAATCTCCGGTAGTATCCTGCTAAACCCAGGAAGCTACGGATCTCGGTAGGCGTCTTTGGCTCTTGCCAGTTCATGACTGCCTCTACCTTAGCGGGATCCACTTGGATACCACGCTCACTCACAACGTGTCCTAAAAACTGGACCTCTCTTAGCCAGAATTCACATTTCGAGAATTTGGCGTAGAGTTTCTCACGTTGTAGTAATTCGAGAATGCAACGGAGGTGCTTCTCGTGGTCATCTTGATTCTTGGAATATATAAGGATATCGTCGATGAAGACTATGACGAATTTGTCCAAGTATGGCTTGCAAACGCGATTCATGAGATCCATGAACGCAGCCGGTGCATTTGTGAGCCCAAAAGGCATCACTAGGAACTCGTAATGACCATAGCGAGTCCTAAATGCAGTCTTGTGTACATCTTCATCTCTGACCCTTAGTTGATGATAACCCGACCTTAAGTCGATCTTTGAGAAGTAGCTTGCTCCTTGCAGCTGATCGAATAGATCATCGATCCTTGGTAAAGGATATCTATTCTTTATGGTAACTTTATTCAGCTCTCTATAGTCGATGCACAACCGCATCGATCCGTCCTTCTTCTTTACAAATAGGACAGGAGCTCCCCAGGGAGATGAACTAGGTCTGATAAAACCTTTCGCCAGCAGTTCATCCAACTGGGTCCTTAGTTCTTTCATTTCCGTTGGCGCTAATCTGTAAGGTGCTCTTGCTATCGGAGCTGCTCCAGGAATGATGTCAATTCTGAATTCCACTTGTCTATCTGGTGGCAAACCAGGTAGTTCTTCAGGAAAAACCTCGGGGTATTCAGAAATGACAGGAAGATCCTCGATCTTCGGCTTTGGTTCTTCAATTATCACCTGAGCCATGTAAATTACACAGCCTCTGTTCAAACACCTTGAAGCTTTCAGCATAGATACGTCTTCGGGCAATCCGTAATGCGTATCCCCTTGAATGGTAAGAGATTCACCACTCGGGGTCTTTAAAACTATTTGCCTCTTGCCGCAAATGATTTGGGCCTGGTTATGGGATAACCAGTCCATGCCTAGCACGATGTCAAAACCCGCAAGTTTGAAAGGAAGTAGAGATAAAGGAAAAGAATGGTTCCTAATGGATATTTCACATCCTTCTAGAACAGTAGAGACGGTTTCTATCGTGCCGTCTGCTAACTCTACTTCGTATTTCACGTCAAGGGTTTTGATTGGCATATTTAGTAGTTGGCAAAATTTCTGGTCTACAAAGGACTTGTCAGCGCCAGAATCGAATAGTACTCTTGCAAATATATTGTTTACGAGAAAAGTACCTGTAAGCACATTGTCGTCCTTGACCGCTTCCTTTGCATCCAAGCGAAAAATTCTCGCATTTGATTTCTTAGTCTCCTCCGTCTTCTTGGCATACTTCGGGCAGTTACTCTTTATATGCCCTTTTTCATTACAATTATAGCAGGTTGCGTCCTTTATCTTTTTGCACTCCACTGTCTTATGCTCCTTGGACTTGCATAGCCCACAGGGTGGAGTCCTTTGTTGCGACTGTGAACCAGACGCAAACCTACACTTCCCGGAGTGAGGTTTCTTGCAGACCTTGCAGTGAGGTCTTCCATCAGCTTGCCCCTCCTTCTTTGCCTCCGACCCTCTTTTGCCCTCACCGTTTCCACGGTGCTTTTTACCGGACTTTCGTGAGGTATCATCCTCACGCTTTCGCTTTTCAGCCTCCTTGCTCCTTTGTGCCCTCAGACGGACAGCATCAAGTGTAAGAGACAAAGAGAGGTCAGTAACTGACCTGAAGGTCGTTGGCCTAGAGGCCTTTACGCTGGCCTTGATCGCCGGCTCTAAGCCCCCAATGAAACGGGCAATCCTTCTAGGTTCTGGTGTCACAAGATATGGCACCAGGCGTGACATAGTGTTAAAACTTGTCAGATATGCTTGACAATCCAGGTTTGTCATCACTAGTGAGACAAAATCAGCCTCAATCTTCTCAACCTCGTGCTGAGGGCAGTAGTTTTCTTTTATGAGGGTAATAAACTCCCCCCATGACATTTTGTACAAGGCAGACTTACCTGAAGCCTGCACCAGAGCTCTCCACCACGCCAGGGCCTCGCCCTTGAATGACTGGGACACAAACTTAACCACGTCCCTCTCGGCGCACCCGCTGATGTCCACAATCGTGTCCATCTCGTCCAGCCAGGTGATACAATCAACCGCACCCTTTTCCCCTGTAAATTCATGGGGCTTGCATGATACAAAGTATTTGTAGGTGCAACCCTTAGCACTGGACGCATCAGTATATTCTCTATCGCGGTGAACGCTGTGCTCAGTAGACGAATGCTTGTCGTCATCTTTCTTGGGTTCAGAGGGTGGTTTGGAGTGTGTCTTTGGTTTAGAGGGTGGCTTTGACACAGTTCTGCCTTGAGACTCAGTATGTTGACGATCAATAGCTGCCTGGACAGCATTGTTGATCAGAGCCTTTAGCTGTGCGCCTGTCAAATGTACTGACGCATTGTCGTAGTCATCTTCGTTTGTGTGGCTGTTCTCTCCATTGGGATCCGCCATTGTAACTTGAATCTGTTACAGAAGATAACAAATTTTAATTTAGGAGATTATTATATAATTGTCTTTTATGACAATTTGTCAACCATGGTACAGAGACCATATTCGGTTAACTTATTAGTTCATTACATATTAGGATCTGAATATATCCTATTTTAACTATATAAATAGTATTGGCGGCATAAAGCCTAATCACGATGATGTTTTATAATATTAGCCGAGATTCCAGAGAATCAAAGGCATAGAGAGTTGAACCGTAGTTCTTTTATCTCTTTCTGACAGAGAGTCATAGACTACTACTGCCTTTTGTCTTATAAGACAATTATTATGGCCCATAGGCACTACACCTCTAATGGATGTCTTAATATGGTTGGCCCGTAGGCACTACATCACTAATGGATGTTTTGATAATATTGGCCCGTAGGCACTACATCACTAATGGATGTTTTAATAATTCTGGCCCGTAGGCACTGCATCACTAATGGATGTTTTAATAATTCTGGCCCGTAGGCACTGCATCACTAATGGATGTTTTAATAATACTGGCCCGTAGGCACTGCATCACTAATGGATGTTTTTTATAATATTGGCCCGTAGGCACTGCATCACTAATGGATGTCTTTATAATACTGGCCCGTAGGCATTGCATCACTAAATGGATGTCTTTATAATACTGGCCCGTAGGCATTGCATCACTAAATGGATGTCTTTATAATATTGATCACCTTCATTGGTGATTTAACCCACGATCTATATATCATTTAGTTGGGTTTTGAAATCCTCAAAGGATTATTGTATAAGAATGACGTGCGTGATTATAACGAATCACATCTGCCATGAATGTTAACATGCGTACAGAGGTTAACAGGGAATCAGAATCTTTTCAGCTAGGTCGTACCATCTTGACTGATCTTAAAAGACCCCAAGCTAGGTTTCACCCCCTTAAGATTCTTTATTAGGCAGATCAATATAAAATGAATGGTTTTGATTTATTTTTATATATATTAAAACAAAACTCATAACATACATTCCGAAATTTCAAATACAATTACATATTGCCCTAAACGGGTCTTTCAAATAATACATACCTCCAGAGAGGTTTAAAATAAGTGACAAGTCCACGCAGGGACTAATACAAGATAGGTGTCCATGCAAGGACTAAATATAAGTCCACGTAGGGACTGAAATACGATAAGTTGTCCACGTAGGGACTTATTTCAAAGTAGAAATTACATTAGTACAACTATTAAGGGCTAGTGGTCGCGTTTCTTCTTTTTGCCCTTTAGTAGGTTCGCCAAGCCCTTGAGAAATCCTCGGTGGCTTTTCTTTTCTTCCTCGAACTCTCTCTCCACACGATCTAGTCGATGGAGTATTTCTTCCTGTTCAGGAGGAGAGAATCGTGGTTGTGGCGCTTGATGCGGAACTGGAGGTCTGGGAGGTATTGGATACCCATGAGCTGAGTAATCCGGTGGTCCCATGCTTCCATGTGCTCCGTCAGGGTAGCGCGCATTGTATCTTGCCGACACCACATATGGGTCGCGCTCATAGCCGTAGTTGTATTGTGCTTGTGACGGTTCAAACGGGTTGTAAGCCGTTGGACCTGTGTAAGCTGGTATGGGTTGGTCATACCCAAATGGTGGCGAATTTCGTGCAGTAGGTGCGGAGTTCGCTTCCTGTATAGAACTTGAAGGTCCTTCTTCATGTAGTGGCGGATAGTGGCTACTACTAGAATGTCGAGGAGTGCTGAAGTGGTTACCCCCTCCTCCTCGTGTAGACATACGAGCATTGGTCCTCCTACGCCTCGGCGGATCAGGTATAACTGGTTGTGCCGGTGGCGGAGGTGGTGGCGTAACTGCCTCAAAGCGTGAATCCTCAGAGGGATCCTGTGGATGTCTCGGTTGCGATGTCTGATGAGATGGTGTGTTGTACCACTCATGTCGGTCAAACAAGGCCATAAAGCTGTCTGGGCCTTGATATTGTGGACCATGATATGAAGATCCATCAGATACTTCTATCGGATGCGTGGGCGTACCACGAGCTGGTTCAGTTGGATCCTCATCTTCCTCCATGGGATCTTCAGAAAAATGGTCTTGTGGCCCTAGTGGAACAAAACCTGAAGGTTCCTGTATGTAGTCAGCCGGATTAAACTGAGCTACGTAGTATGGACTAGGGTCGTCATAGTTTCGGTGCGATACCGAACGTTGTAGAGGTATAAAGGAAGGTTGTGGGTTATTGGGATTATTTTCTGAATCTGGCCCAAAGGAGTGCCGATAGGATGGCGTCGAGCTGTGCGAAGTAGAATGCCTCGCGGGTTCGTAAAGATCTCTTCGTCGTTGTGGCTCTTCGCTCCGTGTCATCGAAGGATGTCTTGTACCAGATGGTCCAGCTTCTTGATCGTGATGTGTCACGATTTCTCCTCGGCCTCTTTGTCCCCTTCCTCTTCCTCGGAATATAACAGGTGGCATTTTCCTGCTCCAAAACTTATTAATAATCAAATCGAAAATAAAGACAAAAAGGAGTATCAATCCGAATTTGTCCTAAGTTCTTGTCTAGACTCAAGTATGTGCAATTGTGTCATTGAGATTAAACACAACAGGATAGTGTTTAATTCACTCAATGTTGGCTCTGATACCAACCTGTCACACCCCGATTTCCACGTGTCTCACCGGTGGGCCCGGTGGGGGATTACCGTGACGATGTTGGCAACAATATAGTCAAACCACACAATTATATAATGCACAGCGGAAGCATAAGATAAATATATAAATTTCAACCTCTGATTGTAATATCAAAATGTATTACAGGGGTTGGATATATCCACAGCGGATCGTAAATAAAAGTAAAGTATTGTTCCATTAGATACTGCAATCAAGCTTGCGAGGCTTATCCCGACGCTAGGGAGCTATTACCAGCCAATTACGTTTAGGTACCTGCACTTAATCTTTTTGGGGAAAATACGTCAGTTTACACTGGTAAATACATTCAACTGACACATTTGAAAATGTTTATTAAAATTGATTTGAATGCACAAGGCACAAACTCTTTTATAACTTGGGAAAATTCATAATGATCTTGTGAACGTTTTACATGTTCTTTTATGCGTTCAGTAGCCCGGGTCGTGCCGGGTTAAAGATTTATAGACACACCACGTTTGCGTAAAACCGTAGTACAGAAACCAACGGCTACGTCTTTTAGTTTTAATGTCGACACTTTATACCGGGTGTACGCCTACACCGGGATGTCGATGGTCGTGGCCATTTCGTAAAATGATGCCAAGGATATCCGGGACAACGGTCATTAAACCCCCCAAAGGCTTATAAGCAACAAAACTGTTTAAATGAGCCGATCATATTTAATCAATTAACCACCTAAGCGATGGAAGTATATAATGCTCAATCAAGCGGTATTAATATACCGTAACCCAAGCCCATATAGGGGAAATAAGTCAAAAGTATTTACCTTTGCAAGTATAAATCCTTAATTTAGATCAAGTCACCGATAGCTTTTACTGGGGCTCCTAATCTGGAACGAAGGTTTTAATTAACCTCTTAGAATCCTAACGGTCCTTATATTAGCCGTAGCTTAAACCGGTTGATTCCGATATATAGATATGGTTAATTCGCACGAAAAGGCGAAAACCGAGAATGGAGCATGATTTGGACCCAACAAGTTCAGAGACTTGTTTTATATGGGTTTATAGTTCATACTCTGGATTTTGGGGTTCAAATAATATAATTTGACCCATATCGGCTATTGCACGAAAACTAGTTCCATGAGCCGTACCGTGTGCGCAAATAGGCGAAACGGTTAACCATAAGAGTCGTACGCTTATTTCCTAAGTCAATATGCCTTAAAAGTATTTTGGTATCCGTAGGATACCTTCCGTAATGCCCGTAACGAGTCTAAGTTAATATTATGCCCCGTAGGGGCTTTTCGGTCATTTTAAAGACTTTAAAAAGGCTTTTCGAGTTCTACAGGAAATCTGAGTTTCCCGAACAGCTTATAAAGCTAAAAATACTTTATTTATTATTTAAAACCAGTGGAAATTGGAATCGGGTCAAAAGACCTTGTAGAACTCTCGTTTTGGCCAAAAAGGGCATATTCGGTATTTACCGAACCGTAGCCATAACCGCAGGTTATGAGCAAGGTAAAAATTGTTAAAAATCTCTAAAATTCCCAAAATATTATTTTACCACAGTGGGTAAAAGTTTTGGTGATGAAAACTTGGGTTAGATGGGCGTTATGCTAATTGCGCCGTTAATTACAAAATTTTCTTAAAAGTGCGCCTTTTAGCATAACTCTCATTCTAGGCCTCGGATTGACGCGAAACTTTAAGGACATGCTTATAATTTAACAAGCAAGGTTTTGGTCCGTTCACGTGTCCGAAATACTCGTTTTAATTTTAAAAGGCCGTTACGGTCAACTTTTAGGCGAATGACGGAATTGCGCAAAAGACTCGGATAACTCATGAACCGACCACAGAGGCGTATACCAACATGTGACCTGGTCCTAAGAGAGTCCTAAGGTATATTTATACCTCACTAAAACGGGTCAGAACTGAAGTCAAAGCAAAAGTCAAACTTTTGCGACATTCGGCTCCGAACCGGTTCTATATAGTAAATGATCGATTCAAACGAGCGCAAACATGTTTATATACTTATTATCATGTTTTATGATTATCAAAACAGGTTCCATAACATATATATTACAGATTATGCATAAATCGCCAAAATAGCTTTCTGTTGACTTTTTAACCGCGCGTTTGACTCGATATTTGACATAGTTAGAGTGGTGATCAGGGGGAACCCTTTTAGAGGTTTATTACCCACATAAATACCAACTCATAACCATTTTTGATTCGTCATAAGACTGAACCATTTGCAAGATATTGTAATGACAACCGTTAGTTACGACGGTTGCGTTTATGAGCTATAACTATGGAAATGTGAAACCATAATGGTTATGAACGACTTACAGAAGTTGCTTCTTGCTTATAGAGCAGAAGAGAATGCTTGGGAGCACTTAGAATGATCAGTAGTTGTGTGTTTTGATGTTGTGAATGATATGAGCCAATGTAGCTTATTTATAGTGCTTAAGAGCCTTCAAGATCATTACACAACAAGCTACAATTGATCATGGATCATGGGCAGGTGTCCCTAAGTGGTATGGGTCGTGTAGGGGGCACCCATGCTCAATTAATTGGTTGTTTGATCGTTCAAAAGCTCCAAAAGCCAAGTAGTTACAACCATTCTGCATCTTGGCACTTTACGCGGCCCGCATGGGAGTTCCCATGCATTTTAATGCGGGTCGCCTAAAGGTTAAGAAATCAGGCGAATTAGTGAGGAGGCTCGCGGCCCGCCTCAACTAATCCTTAACCATCACGCGGGTCGCCTAAGGTTAAGATTTCAGGATTTTTAAATCTTTTTGCAATGATTGCAGAATCCGACCATTAATAACGAGATCTTTCGTAATGATTTACCTGACCTTTCGGGTTTGAAGGGGTAACTTTGCGGTTTGGCCCTCGGTTATTTACCGATAGGGGCCTCGTGTTATTTACCCGCATTATTAAGTCCCCGGTTTATTTATTAATTATATTGGAAAGCCTTAACTTTCTCTGTTGACGCTTTTAACCCTTCTTCTACGAATTCGATCGTAACTTTCTCGTTTCATATCGAAACTTCGCGAAATTCATATATATTATTTTAGTGAGGGTATAATACCGTTACAAAGTCTTTGGAACGTTAAAGGGTCACTCAGAGGTATTATTAAACATGTTGACACAGTTAACCCCTGGAGTTTGTAATCTCTCACTTTCTTCCGCGTTTAATTTTTGTACGATCTATAATTTATTCGTTTGAAGGTTTAAGCATTATTTAGGGATACTATACAGTATTTTTACCCTTGTTGACATTTATAACCCTCGAATTTATATACTTTCAAGGTTTGTCAAAATTAGTCCTTTATTTATTATAGATGCCACGTGTAAACAAATGACACGTGTTAACACATCATTGGACACAAAAATTCGAGGTGTTACATGTGTAATCCTTGTGACATATATCCACCACAATAATGCTATCATAAATATCATACGAATAAGAAAACTACCAGAAACGAGTGCCGCAATGCAAAGTGTCACCCCCGCCGCATCACGCGGGCACCCTACGAATATAGTAAGTATATTGATAGATATTGAATCCGAATGTATTCTTGGTTTAGGCCATTTGAGCTTATTTCAATTTAGATAGTTGGGCCAGGACCAATAACTTTTCAAATGCACGGACAACAATATGAACTTCCGTAAGATGTTGGGCTGATTTTATAATATCAACTTATTTCATTTAGTCGTTGGTAAAGGACTTTATAAAGCTCGCTCAATAAAAGCTCGAGCCAAGCTCGGCTCGTTTAAATTTTCATCGTTTAAATAAACCACATATTTATTGTCTTTTATTTATTGTTTTTTTTTCTATTTTCATCCTTAATAATCTTTGATTAAAGTTAATACCAATTTATTTGATGTTTATCTTCTTTGTGCCATATGTACTCTTTATTTCGTTAAATTTTGTCTAAAATTGACACGCACACTACATATGTTAAGTGTTTTAGTTCTTCAATGTATTGTGCTTAATGTGTTTTGAGTATGAAATATGGTTTATAAACATTTTAAAAGGTTTTTTTTTTCTACAAAACAAGTGCGTATAGAGTACATGATGTGTGCGCATCCACCTCTTGTCTCGGCTCAAGGGACACTATCGCCTCAGTGCGCCTCACACCTCTTAAAACACATTGCACATCATATATGTAAGTAAGGATGGTGTTCTCCTTGTTTACATGAATTAGCGATTCTCATATTTGTCGTGTTATCAAACAAATACAACCCAAATTGACAAATCGCCCCTTTTCATATGAACGGTTGAGATTGCCACCTCTACGCTAAACCAAAGATGAAAATGTTGGATTATAGACATGTTTTAATTATCAAGATATAGCTACATATACAAGTAGTGATGCAATATTTGAAGCCGGTTTTGAAACCCAAATAATGATCAATAGAAAAGAAAGCAAAAAACAAAGTGATCTATCTCAAAACAATTCTATGAGCCTTCAACAAGGTGCATTGAGATAATATTCCTATGTGGAGGCCGGATGACATTCGATATTCGGCTACTGGTATATGCAGCTGTATCTCCTCCTTAACTGAATGAATGAAGTGGTTTGTTCTGGAAGTTGCCCCAAACAACAATTATGGTTAGATACTCAGATATACTAGCTGACATACAATATACTAAATTACTTAATTGAACAATTTTATTTAGCTATACTAACTAAATAATAACAAACTAATATTTTGAGAAAGGGTAAAATGCCATTTTCGTCCCTGAGGTTTGGCCACTTTTCGACTTTCGTCCGCATGTTTGTTTTTTCGCATCTGGATCCAAAAGGTTTGAAATTTTGCCAATTTTATCCGACTCGTTAACTCCATCCATCTTTTCCGTTATATGTGGGCCATTTCCGTCCTTTTAGACTTCTTTTTTTATTAAAATAAAGAGTAAATTACTTTTTGAGTCCCTGTGTTTTAGTGGTTTTAACCACTTGAGTCCAAAATCAAAACGTTTAACGCCCTGAGTCCCTAGCCATTTATTTTATAACGTTTTGAGTCCAATTTTGTTCATTTTGTAACGGTTTGAGTCTAATTATGTTAAAAAAATTGGACTCAAAAGGACTCAAATGGTTATAAAAAAAGTGTCTAGGGACTCAGGGCGTTAAACATTTTGATTTTGGACTCAAATGGTTAAAACCACTAAAACACAAGGATTCAAAAAGTAATTTACTCTAAAATAAAAAAAAAAAACTAAGAAATAAAGATCCACATCTGTTGACTTTCTCCCCACCCAAACCCTTTAATCATCACAAAAATGTATAAAAAGACGAAAATACCCCTGACTTAACGTTAAAAAATGGATGGAGTTAACGAAAACAAACCTGCGGACGAAAGTCGCAAAAGTAGCCAAACCACAGGGACGAAAATGACATTTT
This sequence comes from Helianthus annuus, assembly GCF_002127325.2. Taxonomy (NCBI): domain Eukaryota; kingdom Viridiplantae; phylum Streptophyta; class Magnoliopsida; order Asterales; family Asteraceae; genus Helianthus; species Helianthus annuus. The sequence goes on from NC_035446.2 coordinate 169,203,838, forward strand.
ACTCTTTGAGAAAAGAATTTGGGTTTGTTCTCTTTTGTAAATGTATCAAAATGAATATGTGCTAAAATCTCAGACCGTGTGATTTCTAGAAGAAGAGTATAGGAATCGCGAACCTTTACAGTGTTCGGTTTTTACTTTTCAGATAAAATGGTCTTCTTAGCATCAAGAGAGAGCACTCCAGTTCATCAGCTTTGTGAACTGAACGACATCATTTGAAAGATTTACGTTAGACAACGATGCAAAACTTAACGATGACTACTCTGTTGAGGCTATTTGGAACTACAAGTAAATTAACATGTATAAAATATAAGGCTAAAACCTGAGATGTCTTGAGTTCCAGCTCATCCCACTCCTGTGATGAACAACTTCCTTCCACTATCCCAGTTCCCGCGTATATTAACGCCCCAAGCCCCTATCAATATGATTTTAACATGAAACTGCATAAGAATGCTTGTAGTTATCACGGAAATTATATATACTATAAATCTGCTATTTTGTCACGTCAACCAACTTTGGCCCCTCAACTTTGGCATTAACCAACTTTAGCCCTTCAACTTTAATAAAGACATGTTTAGCCCTTCAACTTTGATAATGACATGTTTAGTCCCTTAACTAAAACAACTTTAGCCCCTCTACTTTAATAATAAACAACTTTAGCCTCTCAACTTTAATAATGACAGGTTTAGCCCCTTAACTAGAACTTTAGCCCCTCAACTTTAATAATAAACAACTTTAGTCCCTGAACTTTAATAATGACATGTTTAACCCCTTAACTAAAACATCAAACAACTTTTACTCTCGCGATTTGCTTATTTTTATCTACGTTTCGAACCCGCTGCGAAGCGGACGGTAACCTACTCAAGCAATCAATCAATCATACCCAGTAAAATCCCACAAATAGCACAGCTATTGGTAGGGTCTGGGGAGGGGGATGTAGGCACACCTTACCTCTACCCCTAGGGATAGAGAGGCTGCTTCCAGTGAGACCCTCGGCTCCAAAACACCCAAGAAAGAAATAAATAGAACATGAGGGGTGTGTGTGTGTGTGTGTGTGTATGAAGCTACCAATATAACATGAGTGGTGAAAGAGTGCATGGTAAACAAGACAAATATAACAACACAAACAACCTATACACATAGTTACATATCTACGACCATACACTACACCTAAAAACACAATTTTACCCTCCCCTAGAAATCCTTAACCTTAAGTTTACTCTACTTTAGTCCAGAGCATACTCTACTCAAAATGGGAAAAATTCCCATAGTCAACTTGATGCTAATTTGCTTCAGGATATCAAATAAAATTATTATGAACGGGAAATACTTACTCACCTTTTGAACCAAGGCTGACCTTATACCAACCGCAAACTCACTCTCTCCTCCTCCGAACCACCCAACGGGGCCAGCATACATTCCTCGGTCAAAGTTTTCTGAAAAAAAAGGTGCATTTATTTTGGGACAACCCGAAAAAAAAAGGAAAAAAAAACTGTTACATATACAAGAATCAGGGAATATAAAGGTTAAAAAGAGAAGCACGGTTTGTTTTAACAAGAGAAGAAGATGAAGGAATATACATGTACCAGTTTCTGCTATCAGTACTCGTGCTTCTTCAGTAGGGAATCCACACACAGCTGGTGTTGGATGAAGCGAAGACAAAATATCAAACTGCATGGAGTCAAAACTTATTTTACGTATTTGAAGAACGAACTTTATATTTGAATTAAACTGCAACCATGCAAATACGAATGAACACAACAAACATTTTTGCTTTATTTACTGAGATCCTGTGATAAGATCTTTTTATCATTTTTTTACCTTCCGTATAAAGGTTAAACAGCAATTTGTTGTCTTCACCAAAACCAGAGGTAGCGGTTTTGTCCCATTTACTTATAAATAGGTCAACTTTGTATATGTTTTATATCTAATGAGTCAATCAAATATTTCGCAAAAATGAAATGGTTAAACGGGTGGAAAGTCCCTTAAAGTGTTTTCTAACGCGTATTGCCCACTGGATTGCTTTATTAAAATATTTAATGTGTTAAGTAATTATATACAAAATTTCAAGGGGACAAAAAGTGTGTCGGTCAACCCAACAGATAACCACTTTAAGTTGTTACCCAACGCACCCATTTTGCGAGTATTTGTCATTTTACATAATTATGAAACTGCATCTTCTTAGACTATGAATTACGATATAAACTTTATTGGTTTCAAGACCACTTGGAAGGCTATGGGTCAAGTTCGCCCCCTCTGACCCATGACCCGTTATGACCTGACCCAACCCGTTTGCCAGTCCTAATATAAAGCATACCTCATCATCTTCACTTCTTAGTCTGCCTCTTATTCGAGCATAAAGGTGTTGTACTCTTGAGAGCTTTCGAATTGTTTTCTCTGGTTCAACCAATATTGTTGTGCAGACAGCCTACAGAGTCGAACAGATGCATTTACCCACTCGCGTACTTGCACACACACACACACACACACAAACTCCCAACTGAGTAATGTTTCATGTTTACCTCTAAGTTTCTTTTTATGCACTCCCGTACAATAGAGAACTCCTTGTCATCCTTAGAGCTGCAAAAGGTAACGGAAAAGAAAACATTATAATTACACTATTATAGTGATTTAGAGGATGTTTGGATAGTAAATAGTAACTTTAAATAATCAGATCTTATTAATCAGCTATAACGAATCGAGGTGGAGATAGTTTATTGGCTATTCTTGTATGAATTTGCATAATCTAACTATCAATTATTTGAAATGACCAAAAAGGACATTCTTGGGAAAACATGAGATATGTCTTGTGAGATTGAGAGTAAAAAGTCAGGTTGGGTATTCATGTAATTTTATGGACAATAACTTGTTTTGCAGCTAGCATAAAACCAATTATCCAAAACTGATAGTTTGATCGCTTAATAATCGATTGTCAAACTCGTAGTCAATACATCCAAATATTAAAGCTGGTTAAAAATATATCTCAATTCAAGCTATAACCTGTAAAGTAAATCTAGGGCTATCTGCAGATCAAGGGCTTTTGAGTCACCTCTGGCCCGGGTTCCAGCCATTGCCTCGCTATAAATATCGAATCTGTTTCGATGAAATAACTGCTCTGGCTATCATGAAGGATCAAGCAAGTGATTAAGAGAACACAGAAAATCAGAAATAATGAAATATCAATTGCATCAACTACTTATTTGGATTGTGAATATATATTTTAATATTTTATGCAATGTGGCTGCACTTACAGTGTTCCCTATAAAGGAAGGTGCATCAGGAGGCTGAAGACAGAACTGATAAGCATTTTCACTCTCAACCTACAACCCACCCTATAGTAAGTAAATAAATGGATTAAAAAATAAAGAAAAAAATTATCAATGTAAGAGCACCTGTAAAGTTGCCAACCATGTCAAAGGATCAATATCAGGGGCGGTCCTAATTACGCTGCTACGTGCAAGCACAACCTATAAAACTCAAATGAGCGAAGAGAACAAATCATAGTTGTCAATAGCGGCTATAGCGACCGCTAAAGCGCGCTATGTAGCGAAGCGACCAAGTGTCGCTATTTTGGTCATAGCGATCAATAGCGTGAATCGCGACAGTTAGTTTTTTTTTTTTTTTTTTTGATGTAAATAGCAATTAGATATAGCTATAAAATAGCTGGAATCTATAGGTTTTTGTTAAATATACATGTAAAATAGCATATATACCAACGTATTTTGATATAATATACATATAAAAATTTTCAAAATTCCTTTTCTGGTGTATCGCTATATGTAAAATAGCGGTCGCTATTCGCTATGTAGCATATAGGTCCCTTGTCGCTATTTGTCGCTATTTGCTATTAACAACTATGGAACAAATTACTACAGATATCGATATTATGTTTCCAGAAATATGTTATCGTTTTGAAACTTTAATGGTTTTCGTAGTTCAAACTTCAAAAGCACTACCTTGATAAGGGGTGAGTTGTTTTTGTTTATCATTTGCAACGCTCTGTCAACACCAACATCCCACAGTTTCTTACTGGGAACATTATTGCTGCTGAGAATGGATGTATTCGGAACCTCTTTTCGTAACTTCACGATACTGGACGAAACCTGACTCATGGTTGCCTGAAGTGCATGTACCGCCTTCCCAAATGTCCACGAAAGGGAGTCATCCCATGCGATGGTAGTAACTAGCATTGAACTTCCTTCAAACTCATTAAACTCAACCTGTACTTTAATACACACACCCGCACCCAGCATGAGTCCTCTATACATGCTACAGGCCCAGATAATGAAGATAATAATAAGAGTGAATTGCAAGTTTTGTCCTTTATCTTTAGGCCATTTTGCAAGTTTTGTCCTTTATGTTTAAATTTGACGAGTTTTGTCCTTTATGTTTGAAAATCAAGCACGTTTTACCCTTTGGGCCTTAAAAATCAAGCACGTTTTGTCCTTTATGTTTAAAAATCAAGCACGTTTTGTCCTTTATGTTTAAAAAATCAAGCACGTTTTGTCCTTAAAAATCAAGCACGTTTTGCCCCAAAGGGTAAAACGTGCTTGATTTTCAAACATAAAGGACAAAACTCGTCAAATTTAAACATAAAGGACAAAACTTGCAAAATGGCCTAAAGATAAAGGACAAAACTTGCAATTCACTCTAATGATAATAAGAGTAAATTATGTTTTTGGCCCCTGTGGTTATATCACTTTTACTATATTAGCCCAAAATAAGAATTTTTAACATATCTGCCCCCATGGTTTCTATAACTAACCATTTTGACCCTTAAGTCTAGAGATCATGGGGGCCAAAATGGTTAGTTATAGAGACCATGGGGGCTAAAATGGTTAGACTTAGGGGCCAAAATGGTTAGTTATAGATACCATGGGGGCAGATATGTTAAAAATTCTTATTTTGGGCTAATATAGTAAAAGTGATATAACCACAGGGGCCAAAAACGTAATTTACTCTAATAATAATAAGAAACAAACAGGCTGCTTTACTTACCTGTGGAATCATGAAGAAGAATGACCCGAAAGCTTCCCATTCAGATGATATATTAGCCAATGCATCAAAACGGATAGCCCCGTAAGCACGGATCAACGGGCACTTCTTAGACAGGAACCTTCAGTTTAATTACTTATGGTTCAACATACATTACCTACAAAATGCATAGAATAGAATAAAACCATGTACCTCTTGATAGACCGCCAATCGTGGAGTGAAAAGGGGCTGACATGGCGAAAGAAGACAGCAGAACCCAGACCAGCAGTGCTGACCGGTGAGGAGTTTCGTGTAATCAACGAAGAACCGGAATTAGAAGGAAATCCGTTGATTTTTCTTTGGCTTCTTCCGGAGAAAAAACACCGAGGAAGATGCTGAAAATGTTGCTGACCATGCAGCCAGTCGATTGCTTCAATTTGCTGTTCAATTGGAACCTATAATTCATAAAAATATTCAGTAATTAATTTATTCAGATATAAATAATTAAATATTATTACATTTATTTGTAACTTTATACTAAAACTGATTATTAACTAACAGACATCAAGTAAATGATTTATTTAAATTTGTTACACATTTGTAACTTCATACTAAAACCATGGTTGTAGAAATCCCGACTAGCCTCCGATTAGTCGCCGATTAATCGCTAGTCCCAGGTTCACCGAGTAAATTTTATCTAATTGGTCAATTAATCAGTAGGCGGTTAACAGTGGTCAAATCCAGTCTTGGCCAAAACTCGGTGGTAGTCTAGCGATTCTGGCCAATTTTAGGCCAGATTCTTGACCAAAACCTGTAAATTCTGGCAATTAATCCTATCTACTTGAAAATATGGGTCGAATAACGTGTTAAAACATGTCTACTTAAAAAAAATACATAATAAAATTGTGTGTATATACATATAAAACTGAAAATTACATATAAAGTCCCAATCCGATTAATCCCGATCAATCCCTGTTAATCCCGATGAATCGCTAGTCGGTACCTCACACGCCGACTAACGCCAAGCGATTCTTACAACCTTGAATAAAACTGATTATTAACTAACAGACATCAAGGAAATGATTTTTTAAATTCGTTACACATCAAAAGAAAAGAATTGCAAGTGTCATCACGTAAAAATGGCAACCAACCACATGTCACATTCTCATTGGCAACAATTACAAACAGATAAAACATATCACAAGTCAAGGAGACCCCTAAAGAAAGGCAGCTAAGAAACCATTGACACATAGCTAGCCAGTTAATTACCTCAAGCCTTATGATTCCAGACCCTAACAGCGGCGGGTCAAAGCCCAACTCGGTAATTGCAGAACTTAATCTTTCCATTGCCATTGCAGGGGTTGAAACGAACGGAAAAGTCCGAGTTTCGGTCATCCCCACAGGAGTTCTAGAGTCTCGAGATTGGCAACCGTTCATGGATAGTGAACAAAAATGGTTATATCTCTGATGCATAGGAAAACACCAAAGTAACAACATAAATTGAATAGTTAAAAACCTGAATAATAGGGCTGCAAACGAACCGAACGAACACGAACAGGACCTTGCTCGTGTTCGTTTGTTAAGAAATATATGTGTTCGCGAACCGTTCACGAACACTTATTGAACGAGATTTTATGTTTGTGTTCGTTTGTAAAGGAAATGAACTTGTTCGTGTTTGTTTTTGTTTGTTTGTTAATTTTAGGCAACGGACAAAAACAAAAATTGACGAACACAAACGAACCCAAACAATTTTTCATGAACAAAATATCTAATACACTGACACTTATTAGATATTTAAATTGTCGGATTTTTTAAGTATTTTAAATACATATAAAAACTAAAAACACTAATTAACTATCGAACACGTTACCAAACGTTCACGAACATAAACGAACGAACACGACATTTGTTCATGTTTGTTCATTTAACTAAACGAACGGAATTTCTTGTTCGTGTTCGTTTGTTTAATAAACGAACGAACACAAACGAACTTCCCGCTGAACGGTTCACGAACGTTCGCTGAACGTTTGGTTCGTTTACAGCCCTACTGAATAATATATAAAACTAGAAATGCTTACTTGGGTGGGGGTGTAGACAGTATTTCTAGTAGCATCTAAGATGTTGGATTTGGTTGAGTCCGGTTCCATAAAATGCGCAATACAATGGCGTGTGCTGATGGCTGCCATCTAACTTTCGAAAGAATGGTTATGAAACAATGGGTTAGGATTTGCTTTTCTTCTGTTATAAAGATAGATATTCTTATTTCAAAAGGCCAATAGGAAATCATTGAGAAGATAGGTTTTATAACCATAAAGTTTTAATTTTTAATCTAGCTTTATAAATTTATGTATGGGTGTATGTAGTGGCGCGGGGCCTAGAATATGTACCATAAAAATGACATATCATACAAGTAGCCCAACAAAATACACTACACCAAGAAAACAGTTGATCTGCAGCCAAACAAAACAACGAATAAATCTTTATAAAATCATCTTCAGCAAAGCAGCAATAAACAGCTCAAAATAGCTTAAACAACGATTCAACCTCGAGTTCAAGTCACCGGATAGTAGGGCTGGCATATCGGGTCAACCCGATCTGTTAAGACACGAACCCGATAAGACACGAACACGAAACCTGTAAACACGAACACGACACGAAATCTTATCGTGTCTAATTTTCCAAACACGAACACGAACCTGTTAATAAACAGGTTACACGAAATGACCTGTTAAGACACGAAAATGTTACCAATATATCATATGACCTGTTTAAGACACGAACACGACCTGTTAAGACACGAACATGACCTGTTAAGACACGAACACGGCCTGTTAAGACACAAACAAGACCTGTTAAGACACGAACATGACATGTTAACCCATATATTTGATATATTTTTTTAATTTAAAATTATAAACAGGTCACTAACGGGTCTTAACAGGTTAACGGGTTTTAACCTGTTTAGACACGAAATTTAAACAGGTCTTATCGTGTCGACCTGTTTAGACACGAAACCTGTTAAGGTCAAACACGAAACCTGTTAACTTCGTGTAGGTTCGTGTCGTGTTATCGTGTTCGTGTCAAAATTGCCAGCCCTACCGGATAGTAGGGGTGCAAACGAGCCGAGCTACTCGCGAGCTACTCAAGCTCGGCTCGAAAAAAAGTTCGAACGAGCCGAGCTTAAACGAGCTCGAGCCTAAAAACAAGCTCATTTAGTAAACGAGCTCGAGCCCGAGCTTCGCTTATCGAGCTCGAGCTGGCTCGCGAGCCTAAACGAGCTTTCTGTTTATATATTTTTTATTAGCATATTAAACATATATTTAAATTAATATTAATTACCATTTATATAGTATAATAATAATAATTATAATTAATATAAATTATTTAATAAATACTAAACAAGTCGAGTCCGAGCCAAGCTCGAGCTTGAAAAATTACCTTCGAGCCGAGCTCGAGCTTTAGAAGTAAAGCTCGAATCGAGCTGAGCTCGAGCTCGAGCTTTCATATGTTAAACGAGCTCGAGCTCGAGCCTGGTCGAGCTCGGGCTCGACTCGGCTCGTTTGCACCCCTACCGGATAGTGTGACAAGGGTTGAAGTCTGAGAGCAAAACAAGTTTTCAACATTTGACTTTTTAATGTATAACTTATACTGTTTTTAAAAGTTTTCAACTGTAACATCAATTATACAGTTTAGAAATAACCTTACATGCTATAATAACAAGTTAACAACTATCAAATTAACCAATTGAAATCACATTATCTTCAACGAATTTCACAATTCACAAACTCCACAATCCAATCTACTGTTGTTAATTTTGTCTTAATAGCAAACTAAAAGTCACATTTCAGAGGATTATGGTGTGAGAACTGCATCATCTCCTTAAAATTCAGGGTTTAATAGATAAAGATTTAGGGATTTGGGTTACCGTGAAAGGCGTAACCAGTGGGAGTGAGAGTGGCCGGTGAATATTGCTTCAAACAGAGAGGAAATTGAGATAAGAGTAACCAGTGGCATAAGTGACTGTCTGAGATTGCAGAGCTGCAAAATTGGAGGATAGAAAGTTACTTATTGGCTTGTTTTTTTTAAAAATAAAATATTACAGGAATGGGTTAGGTAAACTGGTAAAGTGGTAAACTGTGTTGAAACGGAACCTGCTTAAAATAATAAAATTAAAAGGTTATTGGGCCGCCCGCCTTTGACTGTTTGTTGTTGGATCGTACAAACTAAAATACATCCACGTTAACACTTAACTTCTTTATTTTAGTTATCTCGTGGAACTTGAATCTAAAACCTCTCCAAAGCTTTGTCTTTACCAACGGACCACAACCCCATTAGTGCGTTAACTTCTTTATTGATAAGAATGCGTCGAGGGGTGAGCATTTGGGCCATAAATCAATGTTTTAAAAACCGGTAAATACCGGCCGCGTATACCGGTATTACTGTTTTCAGATGTAAATCCGGTCCAAAACACCCCGAAAGTAGGAGAAACGACATAGACTTTGTACCGCCGGTAAAAGCCGGAATACCGGTTTGAACCGTTATACCGGTACCGTCTCAGGTCTGTTTTTGGGTTAGGATTTTACTTTTTATCGTCTCATCTCTATGTTTACTCTTAGCTTTAACCTAACAACTTTTAACATTTTATCTCCATCAATTTTTTTTTCTCAAAAAAGATTTTCGTTTATTAATATAACCAGAAAACTTGTTAAGTTACATCAAAATAGAAGGTAGACGGGCAACAAGCTGCGCCGCCAACCCTTTCTGAATTGCATCACTCCATCGTTCGTTCCAGATTTCCATTTTAATCCAATTTTGGATTATTTTTCGAGTTAATGTTGTAATTTATGAAATTATACAATTAACTAGTCAACCCGGTTGAACCGCCCGACACAACCGGTTAAACCATTTTTTGTTACGCCCTAACGCGTAATTGACGAATGTCGCAGCGGAAGTCCTTACCATAAAATTTCTTACATTATAAACCATGCTTCTTACTTGAAAGTTCACTTTTTAGAATAACTCTTTTATATTAAATACAACAAAGTGACTTAATAATAAAATAATTGATAGCTTATGTACAATAAATTACATCCTCAGACAGCCCCGTACAATCCCTCAACTGACTCGATCCTTGATCTATATTCCTTGATGATCCTCCGTAACACGTATCGCCTGCATTCACCACATACATTCAGAACATTAGCATACAATGTATAAACATGATCATTCACATACGCTTCACTTCTCGTTCTTTATCAAATTTCAAGCATTCCGTCTGCGTATCCATTTCCAGGCGAGGCTTCATAAATGTACCTGCATTACTTATCATTCTCAAGGTACACCAATATTAACGTTAATCCTCAATGTGTCTAGATCATGCACATATATGTACTTACATACCCACATGCCTATACATCCACAAACGTACATACACTCATACATACCCGTATACATACCTACATACACAACTACATACTTACATATCCTTCCTACAACTAGACATACGTACATACACTCATACATATCATTAAGCATAACTACATATCCTACCACATGCGTGCTCTTGGAGTTATAAATAAACATATGTATATACTTACCCACCTACTTACATAACTTCTACATACATATATAAATACATACGAACGCACAAACTTGCTTATCCACATATGTGCATCCCTATATGCTCATAAGAAGCTTACGAATCATCGGGATGCGTTACGGATCGCATAGAAATACGAAATTAAGCAAAACGGAGAAGTGGGCTGGACAGCCCGTCGGCGACGGGGTGGGGACCCGTCGGCGACGGCTTCTTAAAACATCCGTCGCCCAAACTTCCCCGTAGCCAGATAGATAGGCCGTCGACCAAGATCCAATTCCCACATGCCGTCGGCGACGGCCCTTCTGGGCGTCGGCGACGGCTCCTCGTTTATTCATTTTCCTGCTGTGTTGTTTCGTCGTTCGCATAAACTAAAATTCGCATAACTTTCAACCCGTTTACCCGTTTAACCTCCCGTTCCTTTCTACATGCTTGTAAATTCACCATTTATCATAAGAACCTAAAACCCAACATCCGGATTAAGGAAATTCTTGTCTTACACGCTCTTGGCTTATTATTCACTCATGAATTATTCGACCCGTTATGGGCATTTATACATTAAAAGGTCCGTAACATACATGACCCTATACTTCGCTTTCATACTAAACCATGACATTACTTTAATCGAATAACTCACTTCTAGATGACTTTTGAGGTCGTTTACCCGAACTCCCCACCAAGGGCGTTTTTGTCAACTTGCCCCATTATTAACAACAAAGCACTACCTGGCATAAGTAACCAATCCTACCTCCTAATTACGATTCTTAATCACGCATACCTTGCTCGGATCCAAGCTGAGATCCGTTTAATACTTCATCGATATCATACCATTTGTTCCTATTCGACTTCAGTTATCATACCTAGTTCAGTTGCATATAACTTTACATAATTAACTAAGAAGTGATTACGAAATCACTTACCTTGAGCGACCAAGTTCAAGCATAGGTTCCGTGTTTACTTTCGACCCGTTAGCCTCCGTGCTTGAGTTCGTAGATATGTTATTCATCCTTACATGTCAATACATTAATATCCTTGTTAGCATACAAGACCACACACATAACATCAATCACATTAATCCTATGCTCAACCTTTGACCTTTATTAGTCAATTTCTAACAAGCATAAAGCATATACTCAAAATCATATCTTTTCAAGCTTATATAATTTATCATGTCATTACACATTCATACATTGATCTAACTACGTTCCATATGACCTTTATAATCTTGTAATTGTCAACCATATTCAAGTTAACAATTTAACAAAACCTTAACATCCTTCTTTACTAATAAATCACTCTACCTTTAGTGCACATCCATATCAATTCATCATCAAACCTCTAGACCAACACATGACGTTTACCGCATCATTTAAGTACGAAGTTCAACTTCTAAGCATACCTTTTATCAAAGTTGTTTTATCAATTAAAAACACATATGTATTTCAAACAAAACGCATATTTCATGCTAACCTATCGTTTATCACTTCATTATTACATTCTATACTTTTTCCATCCATCATTACACATAATTCATCTAAATTCGTCACTTAGGCATTTCATCATACACTTGGTGGGCGTACCGTTAATTAAGCATAGTGTACAAGTATCATTTGCATAACATGACCAATCCATATCAATATCATCAAGAACATCAATATTCAATAGAATTTCACATAACTTCTCTTCTCATTCAGCTCTAACTAACAATTCATCATTATAAACAATTATCATACATTCCCTCATCCAATTTTAACACTTTACAACTCATATTCATTCTATTCTAAGTGGGTTTTCGTTCCCAACATTGATTTAATCGATTTCAAGCATTCATAATGTTCTAGATGATGATCTTAGTTCAATATCATGCTAATTTCATATAAACACATGGAATTTCTTGAAACCCTACATATTCAAGGTCATCAAACTATCAAATTCTGCTTACCTTAAGCTTTAATAGGCCTAGATGATCAAGAAATCATTGACATGCATGAGATTTGGTCACGATTGGGGCTTCAATTGGCTGGATTTTGTGGTTAGAAGGGTTTCCCCTTTCTTCTCTGGCTCTGGGCGTCGAACACACACACACACCTGATGTGTGTGTGTTTTAATTCTTATTTCATTTTATTCATCTAGCTTTCTTAACCTGTCACTTTTAGTCCCTTAAGTTTAATGTGGTAATTGCTTAGTCACAAACTTTACTACTATTATCTAACTTGTATTGTGACCAAGTTAAATAACATATTTGTCACATTTTATCTCGTATTCCATGAAATCTCATTAGTGAGTTAAACGTTCGGGTTTTGGGGCGTTACAAGTCTACCCCCCTTAAATGAGGTTTCGTCCCCGAAACCTTTCTCATTCAAACTAGACCAATTATACTCTTACCCCTTTCAGGTGGTTCATTCACTATACTTACTACAACCTAAACGTATTCGGGACCTTGGCAAAGGTTTTATTCATGCATGAACGTATTTGTACACATCGTTCATATGCCCTCATATTAAGTAAATTACTTTCAAAATTATACTTATGTCAGACTCTTCTCCATAGCTCTTATTAGTGTCTTTTACTTCATAATACTAGCTCTTAACACGTAGCATTACTACGTTTCTTCCATCGAATTTATCCCATTTGTATACAATTATTAATTGTACAAACCTAAGTATGCGGCTTGTTTCTAACTCCCTATTAAAGCATATCACATTCATATATTTGCTAATTCGGAATAAATCGATTTACTATATACTACTCATTCATCATATGCCATCTTTCATTTTGTTCAAATGAACATGGCCAACAAGCCGAGCATCAGAGTTAGCATTTCTTAACGATACTTCCCTTCTCATAATTTCTATCAAAATTTCCACAGTTACGAGTATCCAGGTTCACTACCACCAATTCACATAAAAGTATTATTCAATTTGTAACTTCCTATTTAACATTCACAAGTTAAACCATTTACTAACCTCGCTAATTTGGAACAAATCAACGTGTAACAACCCGAGTTGTCTTGCTCCTTCATGAATCCATAACTTAATAGGCCTGATCTTGTCCATCGGTATCATAAGCTTTCATTCATGGGCATTCTTTCGCCGTCCTAGGTAGTTTTATCGCATCGTGATTCCTGCCAATCTCATTATAAAATTAGGGGTTTACACATTCCATTCGATTTCATCCAGTTATGATGTTTATCACATCGCCTTATTTATATATTAATACTTTCTCAATTCCTTCGTAAGGCATTAGTGTGCTAGACCTATTCATAACGGGTCAATACATGGCCATAACTCAATATATCATTCTTATTATTTGACACGTTCTTGACGGGTAGACACATAACCATTATTTCGTAATTCTATAACTCATTGGGTGTACTATTCTACACACTTCCTTTCTTCTAGCAGTCCCACTGTTGGAAATTAAATTATTTCTTAGCTTCTGCAGTTTGACTTTTCAAGGTCAAACTGCCACTTATTTCTTATTATATACATGTATATACATGCGTATCGGAGTACATGTTTGTACCCCTTTTTAATTCAGACATGCTTGCGATCCCATCGCCTCACCGTTTCGGTGTTTTCTTGCAAACACTTGCCCTTCCCGTTTTAAAAGTTAGTCATAATACTTATTTCGCTTATAATTCCAACATTTTAATTCCATTCACTTATATGCTTTTATTTCCTTTACGCATTCGATTACCCAATTAAATGGGTAATGGCATATATTCTCATAATGAGATTCAAGCATACCACTTACGACCCGGTCACATCGGGTTAATTGCTTTCAACATAAATCTTTCGTTCTATCCGTATAACGGATTGAACTTCATACATTTGTTATTGCATTCACGACCACCCGTTCCAAACGGATGGTACCTTATCCTTACTCGACTTGTTCAATTTGAACCGGTCGACTTGCATAACTTATCATAGCATTCGCCATCATAACCAAATCCACAAGGGATTTGCATCATTCTTATCTTTCATTCCTTGAATCCGTCTCGCGGATTCAAGCGTTACATTCGCATACTTCATTCCTTGAATCCGTCTCGCGGATTCAAGCATTGCATCTACGCTTTTCATCCCTTGAATCCGTCTCGCGGATTCAAGTATTGCATTCATACCTTTCTTTCATGTTTCGAATCCGTCTCGCGGATTCTAACATAGCATTTCATACTCTCATTTTTGAGAGTCTTACATTTCTCTTCACCCTCACGTCCACCTACTACTTAATTCTTTCGAACACACCTGTAACAATTATCACGGGCTCACGAAAGTCATGCGTTTCTTGTGTACTGGCCAGGTACACAATCCACACACTAGTTTCGTGTCTTCGTGTAATTGTCACCTTATGTCCGAAGAATTAGGTTTCGGCACGTGTGACATTTCCAAAACTTCATTACCATTCTTATCATTATTTTTCACTTAAAATTTTCCTTTCATAGTTAGGTTTTACCATCACATGTACTTACATATATTAAACATATGTACTTGGGTCAATATGTCAAATTTACATACCTTGGCGTCGGTGCTAGACCGCATCCACAAATCATTCTTTTCAAGCAACCATGCTTACCTTACACATAACATATAGTTAGTTATCTTCCAATACATACTTAAGCACATACTTACCTTTGCTTCTATCTTTGGATCTTGGTCGAGTCTCGGATTGTACGAGTTTCTTGTGATAAGAGCACACAGGTTCGAGTTCAAGTACCTATCCTCTTGTACTTGATTCTCTCAAACCAGGGCTCTGATACCAACTTGTTACGCCCTAACGCGTAATTGACGAATGTCGCAGCGGAAGTCCTTACCATAAAATTTCTTACATTATAAACCATGCTTCTTACTTGAAAGTTCACTTTTTAGAATAACTCTTTTATATTAAATACAACAAAGTGACTTAATAATAAAATAATTGATAGCTTATGTACAATAAATTACATCCTCAGACAGCCCCGTACAATCCCTCAAGTGACTCGATCCTTGATCTATATTCCTTGATGATCCTCCGTAACACGTATCACCTGCATTCGCCACATACATTCAGAACATTAGCATACAATGTATAAACATGATCATTCACATACGCTTCACTTCTCGTTCTTTATCAAATTTCAAGCATTCCGTCTGCGTATCCATTTCCAGGCGAGGCTTCATAAATGTACCTGCATTACTTATCATTCTCAAGGTACACCAATATTAACGTTAATCCTCAATGTGTCTAGATCATGCACATATATGTACTTACATACCCACATGCCTATACATCCACAAACGTACATACACTCATACATACCCGTATACATACCTACATACACAACTACATACTTACATATCCTTCCTACAACTAGACATACGTACATACACTCATACATATCATTAAGCATAACTACATATCCTACCACATGCGTGCTCTTGGAGTTATAAATAAACATATGTATATACTTACCCACCTACTTACATAACTTCTACATACATATATAAATACATACGAACGCACAAACTTGCTTATCCACATATGTGCATCCCTATATGCTCATAAGAAGCTTACGAATCATCGGAATGCGTTACGGATCGCATAGAAATACGAAATTAAGCAAAACGGAGAAGTGGGCTGGACAGCCCGTCGGCGACGGGGTGGGGACCCGTCGGCGACGGCTTCTTAAAACATCCGTCGCCCAAACTTCCCCGTAGCCAGATAGATAGGCCGTCGGCCAAGATCCAATTCCCACATGCCGTCGGCGACGGCCCTTCTGGGCGTCGGCGACGGCTCCTCGTTTATTCATTTTCCTGCTGTGTTGTTTCGTCGTTCGCATAAACTAAAATTCGCATAACTTTCAACCCGTTTACCCGTTTAACCTCCCGTTCCTTTCTACATGCTTGTAAATTCACCATTTATCATAAGAACCTAAAACCCAACATCCGGATTAAGGAAATTCTTGTCTTACACGCTCTTGGCTTATTATTCACTCATGAATTATTCGACCCGTTATGGGCATTTATACATTAAAAGGTCCGTAACATACATGACCCTATACTTCGCTTTCATACTAAACCATGACATTACTTTAATCGAATAACTCACTTCTAGATGACTTTTGAGGTCGTTTACCCGAACTCCCCACCAAGGGCGTTTTTGTCAACTTGCCCCATTATTAACAACAAAGCACTACCTGGCATAAGTAACCAATCCTACCTCCTAATTACGATTCTTAATCACGCATACCTTGCTCGGATCCAAGCTGAGATCCGTTTAATACTTCATCGATATCATACCATTTGTTCCTATTCGACTTCAGTTATCATACCTAGTTCAGTTGCATATAACTTTACATAATTAACTAAGAAGTGATTACGAAATCACTTACCTTGAGCGACCAAGTTCAAGCATAGGTTCCGTGTTTACTTTCGACCCGTTAGCCTCCGTGCTTGAGTTCGTAGATATGTTATTCATCCTTACATGTCAATACATTAATATCCTTGTTAGCATACAAGACCACACACATAACATCAATCACATTAATCCTATGCTCAACCTTTGACCTTTATTAGTCAATTTCTAACAAGCATAAAGCATATACTCAAAATCATATCTTTTCAAGCTTATATAATTTATCATGTCATTACACATTCATACATTGATCTAACTACGTTCCATATGACCTTTATAATCTTGTAATTGTCAACCATATTCAAGTTAACAATTTAACAAAACCTTAACATCCTTCTTTACTAATAAATCACTCTACCTTTAGTGCACATCCATATCAATTCATCATCAAACCTCTAGACCAACACATGACGTTTACCGCATCATTTAAGTACGAAGTTCAACTTCTAAGCATACCTTTTATCAAAGTTGTTTTATCAATTAAAAACACATATGTATTTCAAACAAAACGCATATTTCATGCTAACCTATCGTTTATCACTTCATTATTACATTCTATACTTTTTCCATCCATCATTACACATAATTCATCTAAATTCGTCACTTAGGCATTTCATCATACACTTGGTGGGCGTACCGTTAATTAAGCATAGTGTACAAGTATCATTTGCATAACATGACCAATCCATATCAATATCATCAAGAACATCAATATTCAATAGAATTTCACATAACTTCTCTTCTCATTCAGCTCTAACTAACAATTCATCATTATAAACAATTATCATACATTCCCTCATCCAATTTTAACACTTTACAACTCATATTCATTCTATTCTAAGTGGGTTTTCGTTCCCAACATTGATTTAATCGATTTCAAGCTTTCATAATGTTCTAGATGATGATCTTAGTTCAATATCATGCTAATTTCATATAAACACATGGAATTTCTTGAAACCCTACATATTCAAGGTCATCAAACTATCAAATTCTGCTTACCTTAAGCTTTAATAGGCCTAGATGATCAAGAAATCATTGACATGCATGAGATTTGGTCACGATTGGGGCTTCAATTGGCTGGATTTTGTGGTTAGAAGGGTTTCCCCTTTCTTCTCTGGCTCTGGGCGTCGAACACACACACACACCTGATGTGTGTGTGTTTTAATTCTTATTTCATTTTATTCATCTAGCTTTCTTAACCTGTCACTTTTAGTCCCTTAAGTTTAATGTGGTAATTGCTTAGTCACAAACTTTACTACTATTATCTAACTTGTATTGTGACCAAGTTAAATAACATATTTGTCACATTTTATCTCGTATTCCATGAAATCTCATTAGTGAGTTAAACGTTCGGGTTTTGGGGCGTTACATTTTTGTGCCTAATCCGATATGATTAAAAAACCGGATTTTAAAACATTGCCATAAATTGTTGACTAGTTTACTTTCAGGTCGGCCCTTTTTTCTTTCGGTTTCATTCGATACATACCCAAGAACCAACCCGAACCCGAGAATGCATGAGAACCGAAATCCAATCCTTAAAACTAGAAACCAAAACCGGTTGTTCCATACCCGGGACTGGTTATTAAAATTCCCCTGTTTGGGAAAAAAATATACACATACCCGAGAACCGACCCAAACCCGAAAATGCATGAGAACCGAAATCCAATCCTTAAAACTAGAAACCAAAACCGGTTGTTCCATAACCGGAACTGGTTATTAAAATTCCCGGTTTGGGGAAAAAATGTACACCTATAATTGTAGATTTGTAGTCTGTAGACGACTAAACGGACTTTAAGTTCAAATAGCCCAATTCAGAACCACGGAGCCCACATGGGCCCAAAATCCAGGCGTGTTATCAGTTATCTGTTTATCACACCGATCGTTTTGATTCTTCGAGACAATTCTGTTGAATCTGTCACACCTTGAAGATGAAGGTGATTCACATACCTTGCTTGGAAGACAACTACTCATACCTGTATAGTCTTCCATTCTCATCATTTTCAACTTAAATTCGTTAATCGTTTTCGATTTAGGGTTAATCCACCAGTTAATTAATTATTATGTAGTGTGATTGATGAGAACACGAAGCAAGGAGCAGTAGTGGATCCAGTTGAGCCTGAGAAGGTTATCGGAGTTGCTAAAGAAAACGGCGTTGAACTTAAGCTTGTTCTCACTACTCATCACCACTGGTTTGTTTGTTTGTTCACCTTTTATTCAAATTCTTACTCGTAGCTGATAGTTTTTGAATTTGAATATTAATTTATGCAATTGATTGAGCTCAATTAGGTTAGGTCATAGGTTAATTATTGATGATATATGTGTTGAAAAAAATGTATTGAAACTTAGCTTTAGTGGTCGTCAACGGTTAGTTGCAAGTCAATGTTGGTTAGGAATTTGGGGAGTTGTATGGAGCATATGCATGAAAAGTTATAGAACATATTATGATTTGTTAGGCTTTGTTAGGAATTAGGATGAATCACACACGAATATGAGCACGAAACGTGAAAGCAATAAACGAATACAGAGATAAACGTGGTTCGGTCTAAACTGACATGCGTCCACAAGTGGTAACTAGGTTCATTTTTATCGAGGGGATAATCGAATTACAGGTGCATAGATTATATTTACAGAGACCATAGTTGTTAAAAGCCATCACCTCTTGCGCCTAGGCCTATTTTCCAAGCTAGGCGAGGCAATTACGCTTTAAGTCAAGGAAACTGCGCTTTAGTTCTCTAGGTGATGGTTCAGGCGCATATTTCGGCGAGATTCAAAGATTCCGGAGAGTTTCCGGCCAAATTCTCTAATTTTTGGCAAGATTCCAGCTAGATTTCTACTTTTATCTGTGGAAAACTACTTTTCTACACTAAGATTTTACAACTTTTGGTACTAAATAGTAAATAGATGATATTAAATGTTATATAATAGCTTTTATTTATTTTATTTAAAGAATAGTATTAATATTAATATTCTAATACCTAAATTATTTTTAATTGTTTTCATTGTGGGCTCTTTTTTCCTCAGACCCTCGCTTTTTTTGCACCTTGTGCCTAGGCCCCAGGCAAGGCCTATGCGCCATGAGTGCGCCTAGTGCCTTTAATAACTATAACATAGACTAATTAGGGTTCATTTAGGGCCCACAAGGCCTACAAATGCAACATGATTATAAAGATCTACTCATGTTTGCTCCACAATTATAGTGACTTGTGAGGATAAAGGTGTTTGGTAATGCATTTAAGAACACACAATCTTCAATATTGGTGTTTGGGGAAACTGATTATCCTCAACTCTGCGTGATGATTATTCATTATTTAGGGCCGCCTTATGAGATTTGGATAGTTGGAGAAAACTGGTTGTTGAGATGAATGTAAAACTACCTTAATACCTCTTTCCTTACGAACGGATTCTTTGATCCTATAAGTGGGAATAGTCATTTTGAAAACACGCATGGAAACACCACTAAATGTTATTACGTTTGCGAACCGCTGGAGATTTGTCATTTATCAGAAATACGGATGTCGTTGGAACTAGCTAATAAAGTGGGGTCTCCAAAAACTGCCTTTGTCATTAAATTTGACTGATTGCTTTGTTAATCTGTATACTGTCTTTTTAATACTGAATTGGTGATAGGGATCATGCTGGAGGCAATGAGAAGATTAAAGAATTGGTGCCAGGGATTAAAGTTTACGGAGGTTCTATTGACAATGTGAAGGGGTGTACTAATAAGGTGGAAAATGGCGATAAGCTATCGCTTGGGGCTGATATTAATATACTCTCTCTCCACACACCATGGTATGCGTTCCAATGTCTGACATGCACACGGTTTGAAAAAAGTTTTCACTAATAACCTTTTAATTTCATGTTCTCTTTTTCAACAATCACAAATTAGCGCAATCTTGTTGACCAAGAGCAATAGCATTAACAATACGTTATAATGACAACATGCAACGAGATATATTTAGCTTGAATTATTTTCAAAATGTGAAGATTGCAATATAATGCCGTTTGTTGCTTTTCAGCCACACGAAAGGACACATAAGTTACTATCTGACTGGCAAAGAAGAAGATGACCCTGCTGTGTTCACAGGCGACACACTGGTGGGTTCATTTAATTATTTCATTCCATCAAAGGGCTTACAAACACTATAAAATGCATTCCGATCTTTATTATCGTTTTCCAGACACCATGTTATCTATTCTTTTGTTAAGTTTTTCTTGCCTACAATTCTGTAGTTTGTTGCTGGTTGTGGCAAGTTTTTTGAGGGCACAGCAGAGCAAATGCATGAGTCACTGTGTGTCACTTTGGCTTCTTTGCCAAAACAAACTAAAGTTTACTGTGGCCATGAGGTAAATTTATATTATGCTTTCGTGTATTTGGATGATCCACATATATGCTTTTGTTGATAAAAATGTTAGAAATTGTCTTTGTTTCTTTTAAGCGTGGTTATATTTATACAACAGTTGGTTCAGTTTGACCGGTTTCTAAACTGTAGTCATACCCATGGTTGCAAAAGTCGCTAGGTGCTCCCTAGTCGGTCGACCGGGGAGTTGAGAGTACTCGGCCTAGGCGGAGAGTACTCGGGGAGTACTCGGACATGTTAAATTATAAAGAAATTAGTTTTTGGAAATTATATATATGTCAAATAACATAAATTTACTAATATCTAGAACAATATACGTGAAATGATATTAATTCATTAATATGATAGGCATATAAATTATGTTTAGTCAAACTCGGCCCGAGTTGACCTACTAGATACGATTTTGGTCGAGGTTGACCGCGTTTGACCGATTTCAAGTAATTAGGCGGAGTCAAAGAAAGTCGCCTCGGCAGCCTACCTTGTAGCGACTACTCGGGAGTACTCGG